>NC_139158.1:57960813-58467581 GCF_964270905.1 Leucopleurus acutus
CCACCCATTCCATTACCAGTAGGTAACAAATCTCTTCAGTTTGTGGTTTATGTTTTCTGTCTCTTTTGCACAAATGATCAGATACATAGGTTATTTTCTTATATCCTTTCTTTCATTGAAGAGTAGCATACCATATGTAGTCATTTCCACTTTGCTCTTTTCACTTAACAGTGTATCCTGGAACTCTTTCTAGGTCAGTTCATTCTTCATTATAATTCATAATACAGTTGACCCTTGAACAACACAGGCTTGAACTACCTGGGTCCACTTGCATATTTTTCAGTAGTAAATATTACAGTACTACATGGTTCAGGATTGGTTGAATTCATGGATGCAGAGGAGCCGCGAATTCAGAGGGCCAACTATAAGTTATATGCAGAATAACCCCTGTCTTATGTATGTGTATTTAGGTTATTTTGCCGTTGCAAAGAGTGCCATAGTAAATAACTCTGTGCTTATGTATTTTCATATTGTTGGAGGTTTGTATACCTAGTAATGGGATTGCTGGGTCAAAAGGTAAGTGCATATGTAGTTGTGTTAGCTATTGCCAAATTTCCCTTCAGAAAGGTTGTCCTGATTTGCATTCCCACTAGCAACATATGAGAGTGCCTGTTTTACCACAGCCTCACCAATAGAATGTGTTGTCATACTTTTTAATTTTTGACAGTCTCATCGATGAGAAATGGTATCTTGGTATTATTTTAGTTTGTGTTTTTCTAATTATGACTAAGCTTGAACACTTTTTCATATGTTTGAAGGCCATTTTATATTTTATTTTCATGTCTTTTTCCCATTTTAATATTGGTACAATACTATTAACTGAGCTATAGAGCACAGGTTTTAGGTCTTTTGTTCCTTGTTTTTTACGAGTTCTTTATATATTTAGGCTATTACCTTTTTGTCTGTGATATATATTCCAAATATTTCTTCCTTATTTATCAATTGCTTTGTTTATGGTGGTTTTTTGCCATGCAAACTTTTTATCTTTATGTAAATGTATTAATATTTTCTTTTATTGCCTCTGGATTTTCAGTCATATACAGAAAGGCTTATAAATCTAAGGTTAAAGAGGAATTTACCCTTTTAGTACTTGTATGGTTTAATTTTTTTAATTTAGATCCGTAATTCACTTGGGATTTTTTGTGTATATGATGTGAGATATGGATATGTTGTGAGATATGGATCTAATTTTATCTTTTTTTCCCAAATCCAGTTAGAATCCTGACTATGCAGCTCACTAGCTCTGTGACCTGGGACAAGTTAATTAAATTAGCTAACTCATCTGTAAAGAGGGGATCATGATAGAATGAATTGCGTAGGTTGTTACTAGGATTACAGTTGACCCTTGAACAGCACTGGCATTAGGGACCCAGACCCTCCAGACCCTCCACACAGTCGACAATCTGCATTTAACTTATAGCCAGCCCTTTGTGTACACAACGCCTCCTTATACGCAGTCCTTCCATATTTGCGGTTCCTTGGCATCCGCGGTTCCACATCCACAGATTCAGCCAACTGCCTGTCATATATTACTGTGGTATTTACTATTTTAAAAGATCCACATATAAGTGGACCTGTGCAGTTAAAATGTGTTGTTCAAGGGTCAACTGTACTTGAGATAATACATTTAAATGCCTGTCACAGTTCACATGGTAAACCCTCAATAAACTTTAGCTGTTATTCCTTTAATATATGAAGAGTTTTTACAAATCAGTAAGACAAACTCCAAAACTCCAATTGATAAACATACAGAGGATGTAAATAAACAGTTAATTACCAAAGGGAAGTCCAAATGGCCATTGAACATATCTGAAATATTCTACTTCATTAAAAACCAAAGGGGTATAAAATAAAAACAACAACGAGGTACCATTTTTCGTTTGTCAACTTGACAAATATATTTTTAAAAGGACATTTATTGGACAGTGCTTACCCTTAGATAGGCACACTCAGATATTGTAAGTGGAAGTGTACATTGATCAGACTTTTTTGAAAAACAATTTGGCAATATAGTTTTGCCTTCTTACCCTATAATTTCATTTCCAGATTTGCCTTAAGGAAATAATCAGAGCTGTAGATAAAATTTATGAGAAGTTATTCATTACAGTATTATTTATGATATAAGAGTTAGTAGCAATATAAATTTCCAAGAATAAAGGACTATTTAATAAACTTTGGTACAATCTATATATATTCTATGAATATACCATAGAAGAAAGATTTGAAGAAAATGTACCAGAACGTTAATAGTTCTTAGAGATTGTAGGTGGTTTTTATTGTATTCTAAAATAAGCATATATTATTTATTTAATGGGGGGGAAACAATCAGTATTATTTAAGGGGATTAGAATTGCCTTTTGAAGTTTTGAACTCTTGACAAAGACCCTGCATATCAGTGTTTGATTAGTGTTTAGCCTAGCACTATGCACATCAAAGCTGAGAAGTACTTCTGTGGTTTCCTGGGAAACTTCGGTCAGTACTTCTAAGTCCCTTGGATTCTCCCTCATTACTCATTTTAAATTAGTATACTAGAATTAATATATATTATAATTTATAGAATTAAAATAATTCTAATTATTGGAAATGTAGAAAAAAATTTAATAGAAGAAAAAGATTCCTATATGGTTAGTAACTTAGAACACAGATGGTGGTTTGTCCAATTTCCTTTCAGTAGTTAAAAACTGTAAAATTTGACAAGGATTTTTCTTTACCTTCCTTTTCCTTTCTTTTTCTTTTGCAGCCTTTTATCTTTTTTCTTTGCTAATTGTTGTTTGTTTGCTTTCTATCCCCAAAATTCATGTTGTTATCCACCACATATGTCCTCCCATGTTCTTATAACAATCTATAAACATGTATCTCTCCCTCTTTCTCTCTCTCTCTCTCTCTCTCTCTCACACACACACACACACACACACACACACACGCACGCACACACACACTATAAACACACATACATGCATATATGATGGGTTTGTGATTGTTTTATAAAACTGTGATCTTAATATATATGATGTTGACTTCTTTTTTAGCCATTCAGAAGTTACTTTAGTCATGGAATGATTTCCAGTCATATAACTGAAAATAGGTAAGATTCTTGGGAAAGAAATTGAATGGTAATAGAGAAAATGGGGTTGACAAGGGGGTGGAAATGGGAGAGAATCTAAGTACAGAAGCTGGAGTCAGGAAAATATGGGTTGACTTTAGTCATCACAGAGTAAGAAATCCATACTCTATAAAATTGTCTGTTTCACTGCTTTTGTATTAAAGTTTTATGTTAAGGTGGCTTTTAAAACATTGTAACTTGCTAAAATCTAAAGAAAGGAATTTTTTATTCCATCAGTAACTCAGCAAAGCTAGAGGAAGCAGAGTGTCCAAGGGCTGGGCAGTGATCAACAGTGGCTTGTTGGGGAGTAAAAGGGATTGGGCATAAAGGTCCAGCCCCAGGAAAACATGGGAGCAATGAGGGTTGCTGCATTTGTTTTCTTGAAGTGTTTCCTTCAGTACCTCTTTTGCAATGATAATCAGGAGGGCCCAGCAGCGGATAGTTCCTCTGATGGATAAATGCGAGTAGATCTTTCCTTTCTTTTCTTCCCCAATTGCAGTCCAATCTGGTAATGAGACAGACTACCCTGGCTGGGACTCAGAGTCATCTTTTTCTGCACAGAGTCTCACTTAACTTGAATTAAGCATCAGAATAGAATCAGGGTCATTTTTACTTTTAACCGCCCCAGTTTGTCTGAAGCTTAAGGAAGTATGTTTAAGAACAATGAGAAGAAATACAAAGGATTTTCCACATGACATACTCTAAGGGCAATTTAAGGAAAGGGTATGGGATAAAGAAAGCTGTCTTAGTCTGTTTTAGCTCCTGTAACAAAAATACCATAGACTGGGTAGCTTATAAACAATAAACATTTATTTCTCCATTATAGTTCTGGAGACTGGGAAGTCCAGGATCATGGCACTGGCAGATTTGGTGTCTGGTGAGGGCCCACTTTCTCATAGATGGGTGTTATTTCACTCTAACCTCACATAGCAGGAGGGGCAAGGGGGATCTCTCTGGAACCTCTTTTATAAGAGTTTCTTTTATAATCTTGTTCATGAAGGCTCTATCCTTATGACCTAATCACCTCCCCAAATCCCTACCTCCTAATACCATCACTTTGGGGGTTAGGATTTTAACATGTTGAATTTTGGGAGAACACAACATTCAATCCATAGCAGAAACTATCTTTTTAAAATATCCTTTAGTCATTGACTATTTGTTGACAAATAGGTGTGACATACTAAGCAAGAGATACATGATTTAAAAATAAACCAGACACAGTCTCTTCCCTCATGGAGTGAATAGTGTGGTGGAGAAATAAGACGTTAATCAAGCAACCTCACAAAGAAATATGTAATTGCAAACTCTGATTGATGCCTTGAAGGAAAAAAGAACATGGTACTGTGAAGACCACACTGGAGAGCTGACCTCTGGGGGGAGATGAGATGTGAATGATGAGTAAAGATAATTAAGGGACAAAAGCAGTGGTCCTGAGATGAGAACGTAAGGAACATAAAAGAAATGTGTGTCAAGGAACATAAAAGAAGATGAGTTTGGCTGGAGTGTGGAAGTTGGGAGAGAGTGGCCTTATATGGAGCTAAAGAAGTTGGCCAGGCCAGACCATGTTAGTCTTTGTTGGCCATGTGAAAGATTTCAGCCCTTCTCCTGAAAATAAAGGCTTTGAATGTTTAAAAGATTATCTTCTCTGCAATGTGGAGAATGGATTATAGGAGGGCAGAGTGGAAGCAGAGTGGAAAGTAGGGAAACTCTGAGGAAGCATTGCAGCCAAGAGGAAAGAGGGAAGAGAGGGATGGGTGCAGGGACGGGTAGGTGTGGTGGTGAGAACATTTGCAACCCTACTTTCCTCCTTCCCTCCTAAAGCTACTTGGGAATGGTTAACAGCTCTATTGTTTGTCTACAGTGTATCACAACTGCTATCATTCTTGAAAATGTATATTTCTATCAAAATGCTATTGTATAAAACTGGGATTTTGCTCCATCTCTGTATCGTGAACAGCAAACTTACAGAACTTTCTCCTTAAGCAGCAGGACAAGCTAAAAATATAAACATGGCTTGGGTTTAGGTATGTCCCTATGGGTCAGTAGGAGAAGTCAAAGATAATCTGGTATCTCTTCCCAACCAGCAGGGAGCATTAGGTGGACTGTACTAATCACCTTGCTCAAACCGCAGGATGACAGTCAGAGAAGCCCAAGAACTCACTCATTTGGAAGTTTCCCTAGCCAGTAATCTCTTCACTAATTACATGTTTTTGATTTGCCACTCTAGCCCTAATAGGCAGCCATTTGTTCTCTTTGGTAATCATTCCACACGAGAAAACCTGAATGCTGGCAACTTTAACTTCCCTTCTGAAGGGCACCTGGTACGCAGCACTGGTCCCAGCGGGAGCTTTGCCAAACACATGGTGAGTGGCTTGACTACCTGGTGCTTAATTGGTTTTATTATCAAATAGGGAGGAGGGGAGCTGGATAAACTGGAGCTGGATAAACTGGAGCTGGATAAAAGGGAGTTGGAACCTTTCCAACTAGTGTATTGATTTAACCTTGAACTTGAAGTTGTTTTGGTGTGAAAAGTGATTAAAAACTGACTGTGTATTTTTATATAAGTACTAGATATGATTTGAAAGTATCATATTTAATTTTTAAATATTGAAGGGTAAAGGTTAAAAAAATACTTTCACGAACCAAACTTTCAGTTATCCAAGTAGTATCAACAGTAGAATAAGAATTTTAAATTAACTTGAAAATAGACAGTCATTCCAAGCCTAAATTTGCTATGTCTTGACTGTTACATTTCAAGTGTTAAAAGAGAACTATCATCTAGAAATCTATATCCAGTGACAACCTCCTTCAGTAATGAAGGGGTAATCAAGACATGCTCAGATGAAAGAAAACTAAGAGAATTTGTTGCCAGCAGACCTACCCTAAAAGAATGACTAAAGGAAGTTTGGTCAAAACAAAGAAGAAATGATAAAAAAATTTTAAAAAAAAAGGAAGGAATCTTGGAACAATAAGGAGGACAAAAGAACACAATGATAAAACCAGTACATTTTTTTCTATACTTTAAAATAGTGAATTTTATCTCAAAAAAATTGCAAAAAAAGAAACCAACCCCAGTGCACACCCACATTGTGGATGACTTAGCCAATTTCTGTTTTTAGGTCTGTATGACTCCAAAGCCAAAGGGCTTTCAGTCATTAACTCAGTAATCATTATTGAGTGTCTACTATGTGCCAGTCACTGTGCTAGGTGCAAGGAAAATATAGTCATGGTCTTTGCCTCGAAGGATCTCACAGACTAGTAGAAGAGTCAGTGAGGATGGTGCTGTGAAATGTTTGGAGCAATAATTTAGCCATCCATTACACACCTTAGAATGGCTGAAACACTGACAACACCAAATGTGGAGCAACAGAAACTCTCATTCATTACTGGTGAGAATGCAAAATGGTACAGCCACTTTGGAGGACAGTTTGGCAGTTTCTTGCAAAACTAAACATACTTTCAACATCAGTCATGCTCTTTGGTATTTACCCAAATGAGCTGAAAACTTATGTCCACACAAAAACCTACATAAGGAATTTTTTCTTATAACATCACTTTTCATAATTGCCAAAACTTGGAAACTTGGAAGCAGCCAAGATGTCCTTCAGCAGGTGACTGGATAAATAAACTGTGTTACATCCATACAGTGGACTGTGTTTCAGTGATAAAAAGAGCTATCAAGCCACAAAAAGACGTGGAGGAACCTAAAATGCATATTGCTAAGTTAAAGAAGGCAATCTTTAATGGCTACATAGTATATGACTCCCACTATATGACATTCTGGAAAAGGTACAACAGTGGAGGCAGTAAAGGGAATTCCCTGGCGGTCCAGTGGTTAAGGATTCCATGCTCTCACTGCCACTGTCACTGCCGAGGGCCTGGGTTCAATCCCTGGTCGGGGGAACTAAGATCCTACAAGCCACGCAGTGCAGCCAAAAAAAATGGAGACAGTAAAAAGATCAGTTGTTGCCTGGAGTTTGGGAGGAAGGGAGAATAGATGGATCTTAGTGGATTTTTAGGGAAGTGAAACTATTCTGTATGATATTGTCATGATGGGCACATGTCATTATACATTTGTCATAACCCATAGAATGTACAATACAAAGAGCGAACCCAAATGTAAACTATGGACTCTAGTTAATAATAATTTATCAATATTAGTTCATCAGTTGTAACAAATATAATATTACAAGGCAAATAATAGGGGAAATTGTGGAGGCAGAGGGAAGGACAGGAGATAATGTGGGAACTCTCTGTGCTTTCGGATCAGTCTTTCTGTCAACCTAAAACTGCTCTAAAAAAAAATAGTCTATTACCAAAACAAAAATGTAGCAGGTTATTTATACAACTTTCTGTAATAATTGGGGTTCTTTATTTTACAAACATGAAAACCTAATGAAGTCATGGAACTTACTGAGACCTGGTCCTGGGGTGGTAGGGGGCCTAGTTATGAACTTTCATCTTCATTCAGCTCTGTTTCAAGGTGACATACTTATCTTTTCCATTTCTGTGCCATTTGTGAATAATTTACAAATTAACAGGTGATATTAAATCTGAAAATCCAGATTATCTGAGCAATTTTACATTACACATGCAAATTCTGTTGTACCAATTTCCTTTTTAATGTAAATGTCAATAACATTTTTTTCAAGTATAGTTGATTTACAATATTGTGTTAGTTTCAGGTGTATAGCACAGTGATTCAGTTATATATGTGTGTGTGTGTGTGTATATATACACACACACACACACACACACATATTCTTCAGATTCTTTTCCCTTATAGGTTATTACAAAATACTGAGTATAGTTCCCTGTGCTATACAGTAGGTCCTTGTTGGTTATCTATTTTATATATAGTAGTGTGTATATGTTAACCCCAGCCTCCTAATTTATCCCTCCCCTCACGCCCTTTTCCCTTTGATAACCATGAATTTGTTTTCTATGCCTGTGAGTCTCTTTCTGTTTTGGAAATAAGTTCATTTGTATCTTTTTTTTTTTTAGATTCCACATATAATATCATATGTATTTATCTTTTTCTCTCTCTGGTTTACTTCACTTAGTATGATCATCTCTAGGTCCACCCATGTTGCTGCAAATGGCATTATTTCATCCTTTTTTTGGCTGAGTAGTATTCCACTGTATATATATACCACATCTTCTTTATCCATTCATCTGTTGATGGACATTTAGGTTGTTTCCATGTGTTAGCTACAGTAAATAGTGCTGCAGTGGACATTGGGGTGCATTGTATCTTTTCAAATTATGGTTTTCTCCAGTATGTGCCCAGGGGTGGGATTCCTGGATCACATGCTAGCTCTATTTTTAGTTTTTTGGGGAACCTCCATACTGTTCTCCATAGTGGCTGCACCAATTTACATTCCCACCAACAGTGTAGGAGGGTTCCCTTTTCTCCACACCCTCTCCAGTATTTATTATTTGTAGACCTTTTTTTTTGCGGTACGTAGGCCTCTCACTGCTGTGGCCTCTCCCATTGCGGAGCACAGGCACCGTACGCACAGGCCCAGCGGCCACGGCCCACGGGCCCAGCCGCTCCGCGGCACGCAGGATCCTCCCAGATCGGGGCACGAACCCGCGCCCCGTGCCCCAGCAGGCAGACTCTCAACCCCTATGCCACCAGGGAAGCCCCTGTAGACTTTTTGATGATGCCATTCTGACCAGTGTGAGATGATACCTCATTGTAGTTTTGATTTACATTTCTCTAATAATTAGTGATGTTGAGCATCTTTTCATGTGCCCTTTGGCCATCTGTATGTCTTCTTTGAAGAAATGTCTATTTAGGTCTTCTGCCCATTTTTGGATTGTGTTGTTTGTTTTTTTGATATTGAGCTGTATGAGCTGTTTGTATATTTTGGAGATTAATCCCTTGTCAGTTGCATCTAAACATCAATAAATTTGATGTTTATATAGGCTTACATAAATTTGTGACCTCATCTAAGGAAGCAGGTTTGAAATACATGGCACCTTAAAAAAAAACCTTTAGTTAGGGAAAATTTAGAAATCCAAGGAACATGTTTTGAGGAAATAAGCCTATTAACCAACAATTAGAATTATATACATGATTTTTCATTTAGGATCATGGCAGTATTGATCATATTCACTATGGTATAGTTTAGATTAGTCAGAATTAAATTTTTATTTCAAATCTACAACTTGGATTACAGAAAAATGCCATATATTCTCTTGTGACTTCCTTAATGGAGTAAAATAGAAGGAATGAATATTTGTGTCATATTTAGCTGTTTTTAAGATACTGTGCTAGGCTTCCCTAATGGCACAGTGCTTGAGAGTCTGCCTGACAATGCAGGGGACACGGGTTTGAGCCCTGGTCCAGGAAGATCCCACATGCCACGGAGCAACTAAGCCCATGCGCCACAACTACTGAGCCTGCGCTCTAGAGCCCGTGAGCCACAACTACTGAAGCCTGCACACCTAAAGCCAGTGCTGTGCAACAAGAGAAGCCACCGCAATGAGAAACCTGCACACCTCACGAAGAGTAGACCCCGCTCACCGCAACTAGAGAAAGCCCTCGCGCAGCAACAAAGACCCAATGCAACCATAAATTAATTAATTAATTAATTTTAAAAAAATAAGATACTGTGGTAATTTCCTTTCCTCTATTTCTTGTGGTAGCATTTTTGCATTTTGTACCTACTATCCTAGGAACCCTGATGAGATTGTTGGATTTTCAAAAAAGAAAAGGACATCCATTTCCATCTGTATAAATGAACAACTAAGCAGGGAAGAAAAATAAGAATTTAAAAATCTAGAGAACTTATTTTCTCTTCTGGATGGCCTGTGTACAGAGATAAAATACAAGTGAAGGTGGGAACCTGGATATCACCTCCTTTCCTGAATTTGTAGCTGCCTTCCCATATATGCATATCATGTCAGCCAAGGTCCAAACTGTGAAAGTTCTGCACTAAACATTAATGACAGTCAAAACCCAAGCACATTTTGTCTTCTTTTCTTTCTAAGTTGTTAATTCTTTAGCATCCTGGGCTGACCCAACAGCAGCCTCACAATGTAGCCAAAGTTATAAAACACACACAAGATACCTTTGGAAAAACAACAATTAAAGGTGACCTTTTGGGCTTCCCTGGTAGCGCAGTGGTTGAGAGTCCCCCCACTGATGCAGGGGACATGGGTTCGTGCCCCGGTCCGGGAGGGTCCCACATGCCGCAGAGCGGCTGGGCCCATGAGCCATGGCTGCCGAGCCTGCGCGTCCGGAGGCTGTGCTCCACAACGGGAGAGGCCACAACAGTGAGAGGCCCGCGTACCACAAAAAAAAAAAAAAAAAAAAAAAAAGGTGACCTTTTCCCCTATGCGTTTAAAAAATAATAAATCAGCTGTTGGTAAAATAAAATGGATTTCTATTAACTATACACTTTTTGTTTCTCTAACAGTACACACTTAAGTCCCTGCTCCTTTTTTACTTTTTTTTTTTTTTCTGATATCCAGGTAGTACAGTGTGTTTCACCAAAGGGACCCCTTGCTTGTTCAAGAACATACTTTTTTGGAGCTACTCATGTTCCTTACTTGGGTAAGTCCATATAAGTTGTCATCTCATCAACTTATCTAATGAAAAGTTTCTCCCATGAACTAGAAGTGGACTTGAGATTTACTACTTTCCTCAGAAACTCATTTTGTAGCCTGTAATTCCTTGTTGATGTGCCTAACACATTTCTCACAATGTATTTCAGGAGGAATAATTATCAGCTCAATATATATTAGGTCCAATCATGTGTGAGACCAAGTGCTTGGTATCAGAGGGAAGGCAAAGATGCATCAGCTGTAGTTGGAGATAGCAGGAGGAGATATGGGCTGCAATGGGAGTTTGGATGACTCAGCCAGGTGCCTGTTGTTCTAGTGAGGAAGGTGAGGAAGAGCCATGGTAGAAGGGTACCCATAAGCTGGGAACATTGACAGGAGCAAGTGCTCTATGCTGAGGAGCCATTCAGAAAGGCTAGGCTGACTGAGGCTATCCTCTTTGCTGGGGTAACCAGAAGCTGCAGACATCCAAAGAGACAGAGAGAAGAACTCTTGAATGAATGAGGGTCCCAGCACTGTTCCACAGAGGAGAGTACATCAGAAACCAGGTTTTCTCCTGAGCATTGTTATATAAGCCAGGAAACTCTGAAAGAAGCATGACTTGGGTTGGATAATTAAGGAGGTGAAGAAAGAGGCAGAACTGAGCCTGCTTACTTATACCTCCTAATTTAAAAATTTAAAAATAAAAGCAAAAACATTCCAGAGATGAAGATTCTACATGTCTTCTCTGGTGTTTAGTAGTGATGCTGATTGGTTGTCAAGGTCAGTGTCAGGGATGATGGTCTGGGAGGATACTGGCAGAAACTAGGTTTCACTGTTGTTTGTGCTTGTACAGTATTTAACTCAAAAGAAAAAAAGTTCTTGACATCTTCAAATTAAGAAATTCTAGCCTCCTTGTGAAAGTGTTTGCATCTCCTGTAATCTTGTCACATTCTTAATACATGGTCCTCTTTCACAGGAGATGACAACAAGCTGCCCAAGAAAACTGAACAAATGTAAGTCTTCATTTCTATTACATTTTTTTCTTTCTCACATTGAGTTACTCAGATGTTGAGATTGTCCCATTTACCTCCTTTTGAGATCAGCATTGGGTAGGACATTTGGCTTAAGAGGTGAGCAGAGGGATGTTCCTGGTGGCCCAGTGGTTAAGAATCCACCTTCCAATGCAGAGGACGTGGGTTCTATCCCTGGTTGTGGAACTAAGATCCCCACATGCCTAAGGGCAAATAAGCCCGCACCACAACTACCGAGGCTGTGCTCTCTGGAGTCCACGTTGCTGCAGCTAAGACCCAATGCAGCCAAATAAGTAAATAATAAATAAGTAAAATAAGTAAGTAAAGTAGAGCTGTGTAGTCTCCCAGAATGTCCCAGCCCCTGTCTTTCATCTTGAAGTCTAGGCTAGAGACACTGCCAGGTTTGCCATCTGCTCCTCTCTCCAGACTCAGAGACTTCCTGCCTGCACACCCATGCATTTAAGTGGCATAACGCTTCTTAATATATTTTCTATATAGTGCATTTTTTAATAGGGCTTTCCAAAAAATAAAACATCCTGAAACCCATTGGTAGAACCTGTGTGAAACCACATCTGGTCTGAGAGGTGTTTCCTCTGAATTTGACACTGAGACTTATGGAACAGAGCTAGGATCTCAACTCAGGCCATGCAACTCTCTAGAAAGGGCCTAGTGTTGACTTCTCTCCCGCCCCCCGCCCCCTAGTATAGCAGGAAACCAAAGACAAGAAGTAAACTCATTAATGTTTGTCTGCTTGGGCTACCGTAAAAAATTACCACAGACTGTGTGGCTTAAACAACAGAATTTATTTTCTCACAATTCTGGGGACTAGAAGTCCAAGATCTAGGTACTAGCAGAGTTGGTTTCTGGTGAGGCTTCTCTCCTTGAGTTGCAGACCACCACCTTCTTAGTGTTGTGCTTACATGGAGAGAGAGAAAGATCTCTGGTGCCTTTTCCTTTTTTTAAAAAAAAAAAATATTTATTTATATTTTATCTGCATTGGCACATGGGATCTTTCGTTGAGGTGCACGGGCTTCTCTCTAGTTGTGGCATGTGGGCTTCTCTCTCTCTAGTTGTGGCACACGGGCTCTCTGATTGTGGCACGTGGGCTTAGTTGCCCCATGGCATGTGGGATTTTAGTTCCCCGACCAGGGATAGAACCCATGTCCCCTGCATTGCAAGACGGATTCTTAACCACTGGACCACCAGGGAAGTCCCTGGCATCTCTTCCTTTTATAAGGATACCAATCCTATGGATTAGGAGCCCACACTTTATGACCTCCTTTAACTTTAATTACCTTTTAAAGGCCCGGCCCTATCTCCACATATAGTCACATTGGGGATTACAGGTTCCATATGAATTTTGGGAGGATGTAATCAGTCCATAATAATGCAGGAATTTCTGAATTCCATAAAGGGATTTTCTTTCAGAATTATGAAGGTAATAGAGTTCTGTTATTACCTAATTAAATATCCTAGCATAAACTAGTTAGGTCTGTGCTTCCCAAAGGCTAACAGTGACAGGCCACAGAGAATCATTTAAGGATCTTTTTTAAAAGATACATTTCCCAGGCTATAGTAGTTCTCAGAACTACTGAATCAGAATCTCTAGGGTAGAACCCATAAGGCTCTGTTGGAAAAATATAAAGTAATATAATCACACTTGAAAATTTGAGAAATGAGGGGAAAAAAATAAGATTAACCATAATTCCTCTTCTTAGACACGACCCGTTAGTATCTCTTTTTTTTAATACATTGATTGATTGATTGCTGCGTTGAGTCTTTGTTGCTGCGCACGGGCTTTCTTTCGTTGCGGTGAGCGGGAGCTACTCCTCATTGCAGTGGGCAGTCTCATTTGAGCGGGCTTCAATGAGTGGGCTTCTCATTGCGGTGGCTTCTCTTGTTGCAGAGCATGGGCTCTAGGCACGCAGGCTTCAGTAGTTGTGGCTCATGGGCTTAGTTGCTCCATGGCATGTGGGACCTTCTTGGACCAGGGCTCAAACCCGTGTCCCCAGCGGACCAGGGTTTAAACCTGTGTCCCCTGCATTGGCAGGTGGATTCTTAACCACTGCACCACCAGGGAAGCCCCACACATTAGTATCTTAATGTGTATCTTTTTGTTGTTTTTTTTTAATTATACATATAGGTTTTGTGTAGCTGTAATTGTAGTGTGCATACAATTTTTGTGTGTGGGTTTTCTTTACGTTAGCAGCAAGTCAACCACATTCTCACGTGTTGGTGGATATGTATAGTCTTACTTTGCACTTGTTTGTGTTTCCATGCCAGCTGTGCTTAGCCATTGCCCTGGACCCTCATTCTAGACCCGTAGACATTTTGCTTAAACCAAAGTCACTGGTGCTCTACTTCAGGGACTGGTGTTGAGAGGTGCTTGGGCCCACATCAGGAGACTTGTTTAAGTCACAGGGCTGGTGGAATTGGGGCCTAATGGAGTCTACTGAAGGCAACAGCAGCACCATCCATGCATAGAGCAGGCCCTTCCCTAATCATGGGTCTCAGGCCTCCTGTCCAGGCCTTTCTATGAGTCAGAAGCCAGATAGCTTTGTACTGAACTCATGCCTTGAGGGTCTGTATAGGACAAGGCCAAGCAGGGGGTTGGCCTGAACCAGTGTTGGTACTGAGTGATGTTTGAATTAAGCTGGGTGAGGGAGGGAGTAAGGATATCTTTATATGTCTTTGGCCTCTATAAATCTTTGCCCTTAGTGTTGAGATGTGGAGGATTCTTGTCATACCTGGAAGTGGCCAAGCTGTTTGGCAGTGTCCCTGACGGGCACTTACCTACCTACCAGGACATACCCCTCTGCCATGGCCTGGTCAACAATCTTCAGGATATGTTGAACCTTGGAGCTGTCATTTTGTTATGTGTTGTTTCTCTTTTTCTTCTACCTTATTCAAATCTCTTACCTGCAATGCAGAGGTGTGGTGTGAGAGCCAAGGAGGAAATTGAAGGTGTTGGCAGTGTGATGTGGCACAATGGAAAGGCACCAGGCTGAGAGCAGACCTGAGTTCCTCTACAGGCCCTACTTGTTTCTTCTGTAAGATGAGAGTGTTAGACCAGATCATTTCTGTGTTCTTCCTGCTATCAAACTGTTGATGAGTCCAAGCTCGCTCTGCTCGCCACACAACAGGCCAATAAATTGGGAGACGAGGTGTTGAGGCAAGGAGTAGAGACTTTATTCGGCAGACCAAGAAGGTGGCCAAATAACCATCTTACCGGGGTTTGGATGCCAGTTTCTTTTATAGAATCAGAGAGGGAGAGGTGGTGAAGCAGTAAAGTAAAAAGGCCGTTTGTCTTGCAGAATATCTCCTGCACTGGGAAGGGGTTGTGTTAATTTCTTCTTTTCTTCAGCCATTCACAGGTGGGCAGGGTCAGGATGTCTCTCTGTGAGCTGAACAAAGGCCTTTTAGTTTAACAGTCAGGCAGAGGGTCAGGGTTCCCTGTGGCAGGCCATTGTGTATGCTTACAGCTATAGATAGTGATTATAATAATAACAAAAGCAATGAAAAGCAAAGGTTAAAGTAAAAGAAACAGAACCAACGTGGAGTCAGAATTTGCTCTTCCCTGTTACAAAACTCCTTTCGCCTTCCTTTACCTGTTACAAGATTCTCAGGCTTAAAAATAAACATATTCTTAGATAAGGCAGTTACTTGCCAAACCCCTCCCTTGCCTTTGAGGCCTTGTGGATGAGCCCCTTCTCTCTGTAATTTTCCTAATAAGACCCTGGGTCTCCTTCCCCTAAGGCAATGGTTCTCAACCGAGGGCAGTTCTACCACATTACTCCCACCAGTCCCTCCCCAACCCCCCATCCCCAGGGATGTTTGGCAGTGTCTGGAGACATTTTTGCTTGTCACAACTGAGGTTACTACTGAGAGGCCAGGAATGCTTCTCAACATCCTATAATGCACAGGGAAGACCTCTCAACAAAGAATTAGCTGGCCCAAAATGCAGAGATTGAGAAACCCTGCCCAAAAGGGAACCAGACTTGGATTTTCTAGGAATCTTCATGGCATTCCCTGTCTGGCAAAGAAAAAAACCTTCCTTTTTAAATAAATTTATTTATTATTTATTTTTGGCTGTGTTGGGTCTTCATTGCTGCTCACTGGCTTTCTATAGTTGCGGCGATAAGGGGCTACTCTTCGCTGTGGTGTGTGGGCTTCTCATTGTGGTGGCTTCTCTTGTTGCCGAGCACGAGCTCTAGGCAGTCAGGCTTCAGTAGTTGTGGCACGCGGGCTCAGTAGTTGTGGCACGCGGGCTCAGTAGTTGTGGCTCGCAGGCTCAGTAGTTGTGGCTCACAGGCTCTAGAGTGCAGCATCAGTAGTTGTGGCCCACGGGCTTAGTTGCTCCGCGGCATGTGGGATCTTCCCGGACCAGGGCTCGAACCCGTGTCCCCTGCATTGGCAGGCGGATTCTTAACCACTGCACCACTAGGGAAGTCCCAAGAAAAAAACCTTATAATGTCTTTGGGAAGTGTGAAGTCAGATAGGAAGCACAAAGTTGGGCAGGAGCAGGGGATGCTTCCCCTCAAAAGCATACTCTATTCTGTAGATCAGGTGAGCTATTTAGAAAGTGGTCTCTGGCTATTAATTTGCATTTAGAGACTGTCATACAGAGTGAAGTAACTCAGAGAAAAGCAAATATATATTAACACGTGTATGTGGAATCTAGAAAAATGGTACAGATGAACCCGTTTGCAAGGCAGAAAAAGAGACAGAGACATAGAGAACAAACATATGGACATGAAGGCGGGGGTGGGGAAAGGTGGGGGATGAACTGGATGATTGGGATTGACATATATACACTAATATGTATAAAACAGATAACTAGGGCTTCCCTGGTGGCGCAGTGGTTAAGAATCTGCCTGCCAGTGCAGGGGACACGGGTTCAAGCCCTGGTCCAGGAAGATCCCACATGCCGCAGAGCAACTAAGCCCATGTGCCACAACTATTGAGCCTGTGCTCTAGAGCCCATGAGCCACAACTACTGAGCTTGCGAGCCACAACTAATGAGCCCATGTGCCACAACTACTGAAGCCTGCCCACCTAGAGCCCGTGCTCTGCAACAAGAGAAGCCACCACAATGAGAAGCCCGCACACTGCAGCGAAGAGTAGCCCCCACTCGCCGCAACTAGAGAAAGCCCGTGTGCAGCAACAAAGGCCCAACACAGTCAAAAATAAATAAATAAAATTAAAACAGAACAAAACAAAACAGGTAACTAATGAGAACCTGCTGTATAGCACAGGGAAGTCTACTCAGTGCTCTGTGGTGACCTAAATGGGAAGGAAATCCAAAAAAGAGGGGATATATGTATATGTATAGCTGATTCACTTCACTGTACAGCAGAAACTAACAGAACATTGTAAAGCAACTATACCCCAATTTAAAAAAAAATTTTTTTCATTTAAGTGGAGCGAGTCTTCTCTTCAATTGGATAATCTCTTTTGCCCCCTGAGGGGTCCCACCCTGAGGTTCCAGTAGCAGCCAGCCCTTAGCAGTCCTGGGGAGGAGACGACTTGAAGGTGTGCTGTGGTTGGTTCCTGGAAAAGCAGCAAGTCTGTGTCATGATACCTTTCGGGTCCTCGTAGAGGGTCAGGGAGTCTACATAGTTTTCTTCTGTTGGATCACAAACAGGGAAGGTTGGTCTTTTGAGCAGAATTAAGAAAAGGTGGTTCTTATCATGGTTTAACAAGAGCAAAGTAAAAATTGGAACGGGGCATATAGCTTTTAAAAGGTCTAGAAATCAACAAGTTCTGTTATTATACTTTTCTCATTCTGTTTAAAAATCTGTTTCTTAGAGAATGTCATTTATGTGCACGCAGCTTTTGATGAAACCTTGTGATGCTGTAGTTAACCCTTATTTTTTGTTTTTAAAGTAGGCTCTTGTCACAGGTATATGCTGCTGTTATTGAGGCTGTTTTGGCTGCCATTGCATGTTATGCTAAAACTTCCAGTCTAACAAAGGTAATTTAAATACCGCATTTCTTTTTCCTTAGTAGTTATTTTAATGTGAAACTTTTTATCGATCTGTTTTTAATTTGGACACCTTATAGTACTTAATTTTGTGTGTGAACTTGGGCACCAAAGAGTTGCCTTTAGTGTGCTGAGCTTGTCTTATGAATGACAGCTAATCAGCACTTCTTTGTAGATATCTGGTTGTGTTAAAAAAAAATCATTCTGGAGTATATTGTTTTACTTAGCAGTTTTTTAAAAGTCTTTCAAAAGTTAAAAAATAAAGAAAAATATAGATTGTTCTGTGAATTTTAATAAAGTTAGATAAGTTGATTTTGAGCTACATAGTTTTATTTCCTATAATTCTGTGTTTTAAAAAATTAACTAAAGATTAGAAATTCTAACTTGTCTTTCATAGACAGGCACATGTGTTCCCTTTCTCTGACCGTTTACTTCCTTGCTGTTTTGTGGTTAACCTGCTGTGCTGAGTTAGATTCTATATCTGACCCAATGACAGATGAGAACGAGTTGGCTTGATGCCTCCCAGTGCCAATAGGACCTTTCCTGAAGCAAACCATTTGACATTGGAAAGGTTGTGTTGTAGATATCAAAGAGACTATCGCCTAGTCACCAGTTCCTTGTCACCAGTTCCTTGCCATCTTCCCTCCTCACTGAACTTGATTCCCCCTGTACTTGGGATTTCTCAGCCCTTTAGCTGAAAGCTTATGCAAAACAGTAGGTTATTCTTCAGTATCAGTTCTGCACCTTTGTTTTTTAACTGATTTTTTATAACTTTAGTTATTTGAATGTGCTTAGCATCTGGGCAGAAACACTGAGGGCAGTGATATCTTGAGGGGAGTAGAAAGCGCTTTTCCAGGCCTCACAATGGCACCGTCCCAGCTGGTTACAGGTCACCAGATCAGGTTCCAGTGCCCACCTGCCTGAATGAAGTGTTTTCATGTGAACCCAGACCGAAGAAAGCAGGCTCCTGTTTCCCCTAACAAGATGTTTTCACTTTAATCTATTGATGTATACAAAGTAGTCACTTAGAGGGGATGGGAAGTGTTCTCCTGGCCATATGTGAGAAGGGCCCTTCTAAGTGTATTCTTTCCTGCTGTGAAAGCTAATTGTCTCTGTTTTGTTACTGATTTTACAGGCCAAGGAGGTAGCTGAGCAGACCTTTGGATCTGGGTTAAATTCCTTTGAGTTGATGCAGTTTAAGGCAGCCCTACAGTAAGCAATAACTGATATTGTCTATAAAAGCTTTTCTTTAATGTTTGTGTTTTAAAAACCCTTTTCTCCTTTGTATTTGATATTCTGTCTCCCCTTTGAGAAATGTTCCAGTAAATCAATAAGATATGTGAAGGAGAGTCATTCATGATCAGGGTTTTATTTGAGAGGCCAAGGAGCCAAGGATGGAGGAACTGTTTGAGAGTCAGACACACTGCCTGAGGCTGGAATGGGAAGCAGATCAGTATTAGAACTGACAGACCTGGGTTCAGAGGTTAGAAAGATGAAGCTGGGGACATGAGTGGTGAGGTTTGTTAGGATTAGGGGCCCTGGGCACATGAAGATGGTCACTGCTTAGAAGAGAGTTGCCCTGAGCCTCATCTGCCTCTCAGATGGTAGAAACCCCTGAGCCTGGCCATGTCTCAGGGTCTAGAAGGTCTGGGAATTTGGCTTCCTGGCAGTCTTCCCATCACACATGTCCTGGCATATCACAGTGGATCTCTGTGTAGTCTTTGTCCATAGCTAAACCTTCTTGAACCCAGTCCACTCAAGCTTCTGTCCCATATGAGGACAACTTGGTGTACTTTTTTGTGAAGGAGACAAAAGACACCAATATCAGAGAGTTTCTTTAAGGACACTTCTGGGATGTGCCCTGTGGTACCTCAGTTCCATACCCCACATTTTCTTACATCTGCAGCCCTGGGTAGTGAGAGGGAACATTTGGAAAACTAAGTTAGTTAATGATCCAACAAGAAGAATTCTATTGCTATAGCTCCAGGAGTGTAGGAAAGAACCAGAACTCTTTGGTGCAAAGCTGTAGGCTTGCTTCAGGTTTCTTTTCCTTTCTTCTGGGTCTTCTGAATCTTGTAGCTCTGACCACGAGAGGGGAGGGCTAGAGGAAATTTGGTCCCTTAAGGCTGTGTGCTGACCTGAACTGTCTGTTCCTGGCAGACCTGAGTTTAAGGAAGCTTCTTTGCTTTCCAGCTGTGTGACCTTGGGCAAGATAGGGAGCTCTCTGTGCATCTGTTTCATTATCTTCCTGCCCTGTAGAGTGATTGGGCAAGTGAATGGGAGCTGCTGTCTCAGTGGGTTCTCCTCTCTTATCATCGGCATGGCTGACAAAGTCATTCCATTCCTCCTGTCCTCGGGGCCTTGCCTAGCCCACTCTGCCTTTCTAGGGCAGGCCACACTCTCAATCCCATGGCCTCCTGTGCATGGGGTGTACCACCCTGGCTGGAGGAAAGAACAAGGAGAGAATACATTCCAGGCAATAGGAGGAGAGTCTTCCAGGGCCAGCCCTCCACCCAAGAGCCCCACTTCCTTCTCTTCACATAGTCACTTCCCTCAAACTGCACCAAATTAGCAAATCTTCTCCCAAGAGGGACACGGGAAGTTAGCATATGACTGACTAGTACTTGTTAAGGCAAAAAAATTAAATTTAATTCAATTTAGAAACTTTCTTTTACAAAAAGAGTTGATGCCAAAAGGGTTTTCTGGTTATTCCTCAGTTCTGAAGGCCTGACCATGCCCATTATTACATAGCAGTTGACTGTGGGTAGCAGTCTGACTCCGAGCAGGGCTGGCAGCTTGACTTCAAAGGTGGTGAAGAGGAGGAGGAGCAGGAGAATATGTCAAGCTGTGGGCCAGAGGCCTGGGGCAAGTAGAGGTTTACCCTCAATCTGCCATGGATGGCAATCACATAGTTCTCTCCTGCTCTGTCCAAGAGTCAAGATAGCCCTGAGAATCTGCACAGAGGCAGGGCCGTGACTGGAGTCAGACACTGACCCCATGTTTGCTGATGGCATGATACCCTAAGGCAGGTAAGGACGACACACACCTCACTGGTGGCTGTAAGAGCCCAGCACAGGTGCATTGCAGTGGCAGGTGTCTGGGGAGGATGCCAACACAGTGGTCACAAAAGCAGACTGACTTTTGTTTTATTTTGTTTTGGGTCTACAGCTCCAAGATGGCTTTTCATATACATGCTGTGAATAATCAGGGAAGGTAAGTATATGTTTATGGTGTGTCCTCACTGGGGGCAAGTTTTAGGAGCAAAATGAAGAGCAACTACCTTGTAACTGCTGGCATGGATGATCTTTTCACCCTTCTACACCTGGCAGTGGCATCACTCCAGGGCTGGGCTTGGAGGTGGCTGTGCTCAGCTGAGGCCCTTTGCCCTGAATGCTTTCCACTGAAAGACTAGGGTGGGTTGGGGGCTGAACCTAGTTCCCTCCAAGTGGAATTCTGCATACATGCAACCCAGTGTTTTGAAAATCCCTGAGAGAGATCTGAGTGTGAGTTGCTTCCAAGTTGAAAAAAAGAGAACACTGTAAATTTAATATATGTCTCTCCCATCAATTTCCTCTTGTAGAATTGTGCCTCTGGACAGTGAAGATAGCTTATACTTTGTGAAGACGGTAAGCAGAGCTGTTACAGGTCAGCTGGCAGGGAATGGCCTGTAGAGGACCATCTACAAGGGGTGAGGTAGGAGTGGGTGGGAGTCTTAGGCAGCCCACCCCTTACCTGAGAAAACTAGTCTACTTTCAGGACTGTTCCAGCTGCAGTGGTGGTGAGCCTGTGCTTTCTGAGGGTGTCCAGCAGCTGTACAAGGCTTACCACATCCACACTCCCATGTCTAGGTGCCCCTTGGGTGCAGAGTCTTAGCTGGGGAAGGGGGGTGTGAGGGTGTGGGGGTGGTAGACACCTCTTCCTGAGATTAGGAAGGCTTCTTCCAAGTGGCTGAGGTTTCTCTGACCTCACATGGAAATGGGAGCTGATGACAAGCCTACCTCAACACAGACCAAGTTTTCAGTGGCTTCTCTGTGTTCCAAGGCCTGTGTTGATGCCCTTTTTTTAAAAAAAATTAATTAATTAATTTATTTATTTATGGCTGCATTGGGTCTTCGTTGCTGCCCGCGAGCTTTCTCTAGTTGGGGCGAGCGAGGGCTGCTCTTCGTTGCGGTGCACGGGCTTCTCATTGCGGTGGCTTCTCTTGTTGTGGAGCACAGGCTCTAGGCACGCTGGCTTCAGTAGTTGTGGCGCGTGGGCTCAATAGTTGTGGCTCGTGGGCTCTAGAGCATAGACTCAGTAGTTACACGGGCTTAGTTGCTCCACAGCATGTGGGATCTTCCTGGACCAGGGCTTGAACCCGTGTCCCCTGCATTGGCAGGCAGATTCTTAACCACTGCCCCACCAGGGGAAGTCCTTATGCCCTTATTTAACAGGCGCTTATGAAAATAAAAACTAACGTTAAAAAAAAAAAAACTGGGCCTGAGGCTCCTATGAAGTGGGGTAGTGAGAACAGAGCTTTCTGACCTATGTGCTGAAGGCAGAACTAATGGGCCAAGGGAATGGGTGTAGAGATGCAGAAATATTGGTCCCTGAGGTGAGCTGGCGTGGTCTTGGGGAGCCAGGGTTTCTAAACCAGTTGCTCCCAGCCACATCCAAATCCTCTGTTTACCCCAGTGTATCCTGATATGAAGAAAATTGGCAAGCAATGCATAAGAGGATGGTGGACATCCAGCCAAGATTCTGGCTGTAGTATATATGGGTACAAGTTGTACCTTCAGTCCATTCTGTGGCTACTGCCTGAACCTTAATTTCAGTGAGCTTTTGGTCATAGGGAAGTGGGTGGGCAGATGTGGATGACTTGGTGCAAATGCATGCCCACTGCCATCACCAGGGGACAAGCATAGTGTTATCTCATCTACAGAGAGTGATACAACATGGGTAATTTTTTAAGGTTGTGAGTAGTTTCTGTGTATATAACATACCTGCTCCCTGTCTCTGTCAGTATTTTGTGGTGATGTTCTTTTAGAGCTAATGGAGACTTTTTTGTGACATTATTAAGACACTGGGAAATACTTTCTGATATTTAGGTAATAATACTTTGTCTCCTTGCTGGACTTTAGTTTCCCTGACTTCTCTTCTTAGACTCTCGTGCAATGCTCTGGAAGATGCTTTGCACTGGAGTAGGTGATTAGCAGTCCAGTAGAATCATACTACTGTGTTAAGTACACATTCAGCAGCAGCTAATGAAATAGGAAAGAAAAGATAGGATGTTGGTGCTTTCTGTCCAAATCCTATCCTCCCTTCCAGGCAAAGATGAAGTTCTGTCTCCTCCTCCAAGCCTACCCTACTGATTTCTCCCTACAAGTACTGTATTCCTATAGGAATACATAATTAGGGAATAAATTACATAAATTAGGGAGTAATTCTATAGTAATGTGTCACATGATGACTTCTATGTAAGAATGCTCTTGTCTCTCCAGCTATACTTTATAGGTTTCCTGAAGATAGGAACGATGCTTCATATTTTTTCTCTCCCCATGCCACATGTGGGAAGTACATAGCAAGTGTCTAAAAAATACTACATGTATTCTTTTTAATGTCCTCTCTCCCCTTCCTCAACACCAGAGGCCAAATAGGGAAGTGCGGGATTAGGAAACCACAGGATTTGTCTTCCTAATTGATTTGGGAACCTAACTGATCATTGTCACTTAAGAGGAACCATGTAGCCCAGGAAGGTTCTGTGTCTTCAGATACTAAAAATTCTTTGAAACAAATTTAGATAAACCTTCCAGTTGTCATGCCTAATGAGAAAGTTAACTGAAATATAAAGCCTGTCTGTCACTTTGTACATTCCTTTATCACAACGACATGGATGATTAAGGACTTTAACTATGGTTTTTTTCCTTTCAACTCTTCTGCCATCTTTTTGTTTTCTTCTTTATAAATTTATTTATTTTTTATTTATTTATTTTTGGCTGCGTTGGGTCTTCATTGCTGCGCGGGCTTTCTCTAGTTGCGAAGAGCGGGGGCTACTCTTCATCGTGGTGCTGCACGGGCTTCTCATTGCAGTGGCTTCTCTTGTTGCAGAGCTCAGGCTGTAGGCGCACAGGCTTCAGTAGTTGTGACACATGGGCTTAGTTGCTCCGCGGCATGTGGGATCTTCCCAGACGAGGGCTCAAACCCGTGTCCCCTGCATCTGCAGGCAGATTCTTAACCACTGCACCACCAGGGAAGTCCCCTGCCATCTATTTGAGAATCTAACAGTCCCTTCAAGAGGCCTAGGTCTTTTGTCTCTGTACTGAGGATAGAGCAGGGATCCCATATGAGGACAACAAGGTGTGAAAATGAGCTCTGGCTTTAGGAGCTCTGTACCTGGCCATTCAGCATCATCAGGCCAGGAAGGCCAGGAAGTGCTCATCGTGCAGCTTATCCTATGTCCTTCACCAGATCTTCACGGTCATCTCAAACTCTAACTCTGGCTTGTACCAATTTCTGCATTTCCTCTGCTAGATTCATCTCAGAATTATGTCATTTTCAGTGGTTTTTAACTAAATTATAGCCTTCTTACCAGCCATTCAGGAGCTTTCTCTGAGTTGCTCTAGTTTTTTTCTGGCCTGCTGAAGCCTCTATTTTTATTTGTCTTGGCCATTAAAGCTCGAACAGCTTTCTTTTAATTTTTTGGTACTGAAAGGAGCATTTGCATGTTTTGACAGGTATCCAGAAATATCCATGAAGACATGTATCCCTCTTTCCAGATTTGTTCAGAACTCGAGCCCAAACCAAAGAAGGAGTGGATGAACATGTAGACACACTGGGAGGTGACACTGGTCATGGTTAAGAAGGAAGGCTGTTGCATTGCCATTTAGGGAGGATAAGCAATTTGAGGGAATTTACAGAAACTTAAAGATATTCTTCATCTAGCCCAAGTCTGACCAAGGAGCAAAAGCCTGGGTGATCCTGAAGTCCTCTCCCAGTTTGAGATGTATTTCAAGATATACTTGAGTTTTCCTTAGAAATTCTCCAGTATTCTTTTGCCATGTGCCTTAGTATTTTGTGGTCTGTTTCTTATGGATTTTTCCCTGTATGTTTAGGACTGACAATTGGACTAGCTCTGGTTTCTTATTTGATACAGGCTTGTATGACCATCTATGACATTCCTGACTTGCTGGGAGGAAGTGGGTGCTTAGGATCTGTGGTCTTCTCAGAATCATTGTTGACATCTCAGATCTTGGTTAAAGAAAAGGGTAAGTGTATGTCATCTTTGGAAAGCAAAACTTGAACTTGTTTATATGTATATATATATTTTTGGCAAAATAAACCATAAACTAAATCAAAAGACCAGCAATAAACTGGTGAAAAGATTAGAATACTTAAAATAAACAAAGGGTATATTTCCTAATTTATGAAGAGCTTTTATAAATTGATAAGAAAAAGACAAGCTACCCCGTGGTAAATGGGCAAAAAATATGAGCAGGCAGTTTACCAGAGTGGAAAACAAAAAAAAAATTTTAATATTTTAAAAATATATATATTTTAATGTTTATACATACACAGACACACATAATTGACCCCTGAACACAGGTTTAAACTACACAGGTCCACGTATACACAGATTTTTTTCAGTAAGTACATACTACAGAACTACATGTTCCATGGTTGGTTGAATCCGTGGATGTGGAACTGTGGATACAGAGGGCTGACTGTAAAGTTACACATGGATTTTCAACTGTGCAGAGGATCAGTACCCCTAGCCCTCACATTGTTCAAGGGTCCACTGTATGTAAATGTATATATATATATATGAATATGTACAGCCTTACTAGTAGTCAGGAAAAAAGCAATTTGAAATAATAATTAGCAAATTATGTTAGCAAAAATAATTTTTTTTTTACCCATTATGTTAGCAAAAAATTCTAGAGAATGATAATATCCAGTGCTAGTAGGATGAGCTTGATAATGTTTTGTTTGGTTTTTAATATGTACATCTGTACTACCTTGACAAAAATTAAAAGTGTAGATAAAATGGACTCTTTATTTAAATATGTATTTCTATTTGGTGTAAAAAGAACAGAGTTAATCACATGGGGAAGCCTTTCTCCATCCCCTCATTAGACTCCCTGTACCCAAATGAGGAAGTTTTCATTTTCTGAAGGCCTCAGACTCTGTATACTAATAAGAGGAGCCCTCACTCCTGAGAAGGGGAAGCAGTCTGGGGCCTGCAAGGTGGGCTCTGGTGGTGGGCAGTAACCGGCATATCTATGGTCTTCCTGCAGATGGCACTGTTACCACAGAAACCAGCTTCATAATCCTGACAGCTGCCATACCCAGATTCTGCTCCTGGCTGGTTAGTGTCATTCATCAGGTGAAAGTGGACATAAACGTGGAGAAACTGGGGAGAACGTTTAAGAAAGAGCCTCTTCATTGGGTCCTGGTGGGATGTCAGATCCTTACCTAGCCACTTTTCAGGAATAGAAGTTTTTATCTCTGCTCTTTTTCTTTATACAGACGAATCTAGTTTCTTTAACTTTCTTATAATCTTGGAAAAGTTCCAAAAGAAAGGAACTCAGTTATCTGGGTCCTGTTAAATTGTGAAAGGGAAAAATTAACACCCTCATTTTACAGATGAGGAGACTGAGGTTTAGAAATTGACCAACCTGTCCAAGGTCACAGGGAAAGTGAGAAGTGGATCATGTGCTCCCTTTTCTGGTCAGAATAGTTGCTGCTGAATTTTTACAACCACGTCTCTACATGTGGAATCGTCCCATCTTCATCTGTGGGACTTGATCTGAAACTCTGGTGCCTTGGGACACAGAAAATATGACAGCAGTGAGTCTAGTAATGGTCTGAGTACCTATTTCAGAATCTGTTTATATTCTGTTTCTACAATCCTGACATGAATAGAGGAGAGCAAGAGTCATCCTCTAATGTGAACATGTTTAAATGAGAACACATTCAAAATACTTTAAAATGTTCTCTTTCCTTCACCCCTAAAAATAGTTTTCTCCGAAGTGAAATGTAAGTGGAGACTAACATATCCTCTCCACATATCGTAGGCTCATTTAGCTGGACTTTAGGTCCCCATGAGAGAGCCCATCATGGCCTGGTGCTCTGAGCTTTGTGACCAGCAGCCAGCTCTGCCAGCCATCAGGGCCTGAGAACACTGGATTTGGTGGAGGAACTGCTCTCTTAGAAATATGTGAACACAAGGGAGACCTAGCAGAGTTTTGCCTTTGAAGTAGTAAACTGAAAATCTGCACTCCTTTTGGACACAGGTAGAAGATATAGAAGTGAAATTTTCTGAGAAAACCCAGCAATCGGTTATGGTAAGCAGCCTTCTTATTCTTAATGTTAACATCATATCAAAATGAAATGTAAACAGTTTATAAAACAACTTAAAATATTTCCTCTTACTGCTAATCTAAATGTTCTGTACCTTCTTGTCTCAATTCCTTTTTGTATTCTTCCCCTTCCCAGTAGAGCTCTAGAAATAACCATATATGAGGTACAAACTAGAGGGATTCTTTCTGCCACTTAAACCTTTAGGTGTTTTTTCAAAATCTCCCAGTACTTTTAAAAGCAGATCTCAGGGACTTGCCTAGCTGTCCAGTGGTTAAGACTTCCCGCTTCCAGTGAAGGGGATGCG
Source organism: Leucopleurus acutus (assembly GCF_964270905.1). Lineage (NCBI taxonomy): Eukaryota > Metazoa > Chordata > Mammalia > Artiodactyla > Delphinidae > Leucopleurus > Leucopleurus acutus. The sequence goes on from NC_139158.1 coordinate 57,988,128, forward strand.
GGTTCAATCCCTGGTCGGGGAACTAAGATCCCACATGCCACGTGGTGTGGCATAAATAAATTACATACATGCAGATCTCAAATTGGCCTAGACATGTAGAGCTAAGAGGTCAAGGCTTTAGGCCAAGGAGAAGCTGCCTCTTTTATCAGAGGATATAAATCTACGGGAACATGAACAAGCATTGTAGACCATGGTGCCTAGACTCAGAGAGGACCTTAACATTCTTTTTCTCAGCACGAGTCACGAATACCAGTAACATGGCAAAGAGCCAAGCAGTGCCAAAGGCCATGAAAGAAGCTGGGTAAATCTGAGGCTGACTTAGCAGCCTCTGTAGATGGACTAACTTGGGCAGGACTTTTGATTCTCTGAATGTTTATGCTGTAAATCAACTGCTCTTTGTGTTTGTTTTTTAAAGGGAGATGAGTGTTTCCTGGGCACTTTTCTAACTAGAGGAGAAGGGGCGTATCTTTATTCTAGTAATCAACAGTCTTGGCCTGAGGAAGGTGAGCGGCTCTGACATTTCTGTTTTTGACTCTGTCTGGGTACCTCTTTCACAGGTTTCAACATGAGTGTTGTAATTAATAATACATCTGATATCTGAAAAAACTTGTTGGTGTAGAAGTGTTTTCTTACTTACTTACTTTCTTTCTTACTTACAAAAGCTTTCTCTTTTGATCTGTCCATTTTCCAGATGAGGAAACTTGTGCTAGAAAGGACTGGTGCCAGAACTGCACCTGGTCCTCTTGCTGCTGCCTGAGGATTGCTCTTAGAATGGGCTAGAGCAGCAACATGTCCAGAAATAGGTTCTGTTGGGCCAAAACAAAACCTGGGTTAGTTTTTTACTGCTGTGTAGCAAATTACCACAAATTCGGTAGCTTAAAACAACATGCATTTATTTTCTCACAGTTCTGTGGTCAGAAGTCCAGGAAGGCTTTGCTGGATTCATGTTTAGGGTTTCGTAAGACTGAAGTCAGGGCATTAACCAGGCTTATATCTGGAGGCTCTGGGAAAGAACCTGCTCCCAAGCTCATCCAGGTTGTTTGCAGAGTGCATTTCCTTCAGACTGTAGGACTGAGGGGCCTCTTTCATTGCTGGCTATCAACTGGGACCACTCTTAACTCTTCCTCCCAGGAGTCCTTGCCCTGTGACCCCCTCCATCTCAGCAACAAAGAACCTTAATTGTGTTGAATCTCTTTCACACTTTGAATCTCTCTGAACTCCTCCTCTACCAGGCAGAGTAAAGTCTGCTTATAAAGGGCTCATGTGATTAGAGGAGGCCCAATCAGATAATCTCCCTTTTGCCATATAATGTTACATGAATACAGGAGTAACCTAAGAGGATGAAGATCATGGGGGCTGTTTTAAATTTCTGCCTATCACAGTGTGCCCTCTGGGCCCCACGATTCTCACATGCAAGATATAATCACCCCCACCCACAAGCCTCATTCCATTATGGTAACAATTCAGTCTTAAATCTCACCAACTGAAAAATCCATAATCTCATCATCAAGATTATTTAAATCAGCTGTACGTGAGGCTCTGGAGCTAATTCATAAAGTACAGGTCCGGAACACAATTCCTTTCCATCTGTAGCCCTGTGAAATTAGAGGCAAGTTATCTGCCCCTGCCCTCACAACATACAAGGTAGGACTGGCATAGGATAACAGTTATAGACATTCATATTAAAAAGGGGGGAAAATGAAAGGTAAAAAGGAGTCCCAACCCCAAGGCAGCTTTGAAATTCAGCTAGACAAACTCCAGTTCCTAGATTAGGTTTCAAGGCCTAGGAATAGTCCTCCATGGCCCTTAGTTCTGCCCCCTGGGCTCTTGGTTCTACCCTCTAAACTCTTAGTTTTGCCCTCTAGGCTCATGACTCTGCCCTCTGGTCTGTGGCTATACCTCTGTCGTCCTTCCTTTTCATGAAGGTGGCACTTTGTAGCTGACTAGTTTTATCAGCCTGCTTCTTGCCGCTAGAATTTTGGGGGTCCAACAGTCTCCTTTCATTTTTCTATTCTCTCTATCCCTTTCAGTCCAAGCTGGCAGTGTTTCTGCTGATGTAGAATTCTCAAGAACTGTGTTGGTCTTACATGGATTTCCTGGGGATTCATTCCATGCTCCTTTTTGGTTTCCTCAAAATAACATTTTCTTATGAGTCCTATTCTTTCCCTGTTAGATAAGCCTTTTTTGTGGAAGAGGAGTTATGACTTACTCCACAAATTCCTCATCCTTTACTAAGCAAATTCCCTCTCTAGATAATTTGTTCTTCTTGAAAATATTCTCTCCAGTGACAGGTTGCTCTCCATGTTCTCAGATCACTGGTTAAACTTGGCTCCTCCGTTGTCATAGAAGATAAAGCACAAGGAGTCCTGGTTTTCGATCCACAAAATGCCAGGTAGCATTTTTTATCATGCTGTGCCCCCTGCATTTCTGCCTCTCCAGATCCTGGTGCAAAAAACCAGGAAGTTAGGAACATTTGCCAAAGACAGGAGAGTGTGTGACAGTACCCCCAGCCTTGAGGCAAAGTTGCATAATGTTTTAAAATCAGCTTGTAGACACAACACAGAGGTGGTTGTGCTGTGTCATAGTTGAGCCAGTTAAAATATTTAGCAAGGATATTTGCCAAAATTAGTTTGCACCTTCTTAGCAAAAGTCCTTGTTAGAAAAATAATCTTACACTGTATTGAGTTATCCAGCAAGATTCAGTGTATCCTGAGGTCTCTACACACGAATAAAGCCAGGAATTTCTGGGGCCTTGTTAGTCACACACTTGAGAGCTTAGATTTCACACTTTCTTAGTTCCTGAGGAAAATGTAGTTTGAATTTAGGAGATGGTTTTCTGAGGCAGGAAATTTCAGTAGAGCAGAGAATTTAAATAGGAGTATCCTCTGGCTGTGTATTTAGCATTTCACCACTTCAGGGCTCAGGTCAATTTTATAGGGTTTGAAGTTTATACCACTTCAGGGCTCTCTTAAGGAAAAATAGTACATACAGAAGGGTTAAGTCTCTTCTCTGGGCCTTGAAAAGGGGCTTGAGCAGGTGAGGGGTCCTGAAGCTTAAATGTCATTTGGATCTAGGTAAATATGCCTGGAGTTGAGACTGAGATTTATCTGTTCCCATCCTCTGAAGGCATTTAAAGAGCTCATCAGCATGCATTATCTTGATTGATCTTCGTATCTTGAGCCCCATAGAAGGTGAAAAATGGGTCTGAGGTTATAGTACAAGTTAGTGGTGACATCTCGGGGGGTGGTCCAGGTCTTTTGATTTTTGGTCTAGGGATGGCCCAGTGAACTACTTATGGACAAAAAGAATAGTACCTGCTTTACCTTGAAATGTTTCCAGCTCTGGTATCTTTTCCCTTTCCCAGTTAGTGACTTCTGCTATCAAAAGACTTTTTGTTATGCAGCCTCCTTTTCATTCATTTCCTTTATGCGCCCTTCTCTTCCCTACCCTGCTGACCTTGATCAGGCAAGCTGCCCAGTACCTAATCCTCAGGAGCCTGCTTTAGAGTTTTACCACATATGCCTATATCTCTAAACAATGTCTTATTTTTGAATTTAATACAAATTAGGATCATACTCTATCGTGTTCTTCTGGGACTTGCTTTTTTCACTCAGTGTTCTGGTCCTAAGATTCATCCAGATTGTTGTGTGTAGCCGTAAGGCTCATTCATTTTCATGGTTCCATAGGATTGCTTTGTATGAAAATATGCTGTTTATCCTTTTGACTCTTGATGGACATTTGGGTTGTTTATAGTTTTTTGCTATTGCAGACAGTGCTCTCATGAGCATTCCTGTACTTGTCTCTTGGTGCACCTGGCACCAGGACAGTGCCTTACAACACATCTTTCTTGTGGTATGTAAAGACATAATTGCCATCTATGGTCTCAATCCTCTGATTTTCCTGTTACATTTCTGGCTGATTGTACCAGCCAGCATTGAGATCTCTGGTACGTTGGTCTTCCCTGAATGTTTGCCACTTGTTGTTGTTGTTTAATATTTATTTTGTTGTTGTTGTTGTTGTTGTACCAGGTCTTAATTGCGGCAGGCGGGCTCCTTATTTGCGGTTCTCGGGCTCCTTAGTTGAGGCTCACCGGCTCCTTAGTTGTAGCATATGAACTCTTAGTTGTGACATGCATGTGGGATCTAGTTCCCTGACCAGGGATCGAACCTGGGCCCCCTGCATTGGGAGCGCAGAGTCTTATCCACCACGTCACCAGAGAAGTCCCATGTTTGCCATTTGGATTGCTTTGGTTTTTGATATCCCTACGTATGGAATTTTCTGTGCTTTGCCCCCAGATAAAGTCAACCACTCCAGCAGGCCAGCCTCTCTCCTTCATAAGACTTCTGCACCACAGAGCTGGAGGGGAGGTAATGTGAATAGCCCCAAGCTAAAATACCATAGATTTCCACTGTTCTTACCAAGCTTCAGTAGAATTCCTTAAATGCTTCTCAGTTTTGTTGTTCCAGAGTCCTTAAATAGTTGTTTTTGACAGTCCAGTTTTATGGCTGCTTCCTGGGGAGAGAATTTTCCAGACTCCTCACAGCCATTTCAGAAGTCCCAACCCTGAGGCTTTTGAAAGATATTTTCACTTGGTAAAGAATTGTAGGTTGACCATTTCTTTCTGTGCTTTAAAGATGTTGCTCCACTCCACTGTCTTCTTACTAACATTATTTCTGAGCAGAAATCTACTGTCATTCTTATCTTTGTTCCTTTCTATATAAGGTGTCTTTTATTACCAGCTGCTTTTAAGATTTTCTTTCTTTTTATCACAGATTTTAAGCAGTCTGATCTTTATGTGACTGGTGTGGTTTTCTTCATGTTGCTTATGCTTGGGATTCATTTAGTTTCTTGCATTGATGGATTTAGAGTTTTCCTCAAATTTGGAAATTTTTTGGCCATTATTTCTTCAGTTTTTCCCCTCTCCTTCAAGGATTCCAATTACATACATTTGGCTGCCTAAAGTTGTCCCACAGCTCCCTGATGCTCTGTACAATTATTTTTAGTCTTTTTTCTCTTTATGTTTTATTTTGCATAGTTTCTACATATTCTGATTTACTAATCTTTTGTTCTGCATTGTTGTTATGAGTTTGTTAAATTAACATTTGTTGAACGGAACACAGGCTGCTGGATGGTGAGCCAGGTTCAACAAAAGACCACAAAAGAAATTGAAATGGCATGCCTTGAGGGGCTACACGGAGGTGTGGGGGGCAGGGGGCGGTGGTCAAGGCAAGGTGCAGGCTGGACCTGGGTACCTGCCTTTATTAGGGTCTATGGGTTGGAGTGCTTTGGGATTCCTTAGCCTTTTGGCTAAGGCCAAACTGGTCAATTCAAACCAAAAAGAGTGGAATTTTGGTAAGCTCCATGGAGGTCTTATATAAGGGGCATACAAGGGGAAGGCACTAAGGAGGCAGGGGAGACTGTTGATGACAAGGGCTTCTGGGAAAGTCATATCAGGAACTTATATTTGCTTGTGACTCTGCAGGCTATTGTCTAGGGCATGCGCTTGCATGAGGGGGCTAGTGTCAGTTTAAGGCCTGTGCAGGCCGCTTGGCCAAACAAGATGGATGCTGAGGTAGCAGTACCACGGAGTAGCTAAGCTCTCAACAGTTGTCATGTCATTAGTCTTATCCAGTGTTTTTTTCTTCTCAGAAGTTGTATTTTTCATCTCTAGAAGTTCAATTTAGACATTTTTTACATCTTTCATGTCTCAGGTTAACATGGTTCAGTCTTTCCTCTAGCCGCGAACATAGGGAATACAGTGATAATAACTGGTCTATTTCTCTTCTACTCTTATCATCTGGGCCTGTCTTTTAAGCTTTGTTAGGCAAGAAGCAGAGCAGCATTTAGTTTAGGACTAATTTTACCCCGGTAGTGAGGCAAAATCATTCTGAGAACATGACCTGCCATCCCTATGAAGTATGAGATTTTCCACTGTGGCTGGTGCGAATGGGCAGAATATCTGGTGCAAAGTATGAATTGATGTTCATTGTTTTACATGGGAATATCCATTTTTTCCAGCACCATTTGTTGAAAAGACTCTCCTTTCTACTTTGAATTGTCTTTGCACCTTTGTTGAATATCATTTGACCATATATCTACTATTTCCTACAAGCCTCAGTGAATGGTTGGCCCTCGGGCAGCACCTTCATTATCCCTGTAGCAATTTACAGATTCCAGAGTATTTTTTACATCAGGCAGAGATTTTTTAGCAATGAGGAGCAGAGATGCTGGTACCATTGACACATAAAGTCTGAGAACTCTGGTGACCAAACTGAGTTTCACCTTCCTGTGATGGGAAGGCCCAGGCAGTGGCCATCTGCTTCATTCTGCACCCTCTCATGTGTTCCCTTGTGCTGATATGAAACTGTTGAGGGACACTTTAAAAGAGAAATTTCTCTGCAGCACTGAGCATGAATGAATTATATAGCATATACCTACAACATACATATTACCCACAGTTGCGTGTTACCTACAGCGTGGATGACTCTCAGGAACGGGATGCTGAAAGAAGTAAGCAAGTCACAAAAGAACACATGTATTAAGATTCCATTTGTATGAAAGTAAAAGAGACAAGACTAAATCATATATAGTTTATAGATACATTGAAGTATGGTAAAGCTACATAAAATTTGGGATGTTGGTTCCCTCTGGGTAGAAGAGAGAGGGCCTTTGAGGAAGGACATTGAGGAGGCTTCAAAGGCACTAGGAATACTTGATTTCTTAAGCTGAGTGGTGCATATACAGGCATCAGGGTTTGTTGTTGTTTAGGTTTTTCTCTTCTTTTTTTTTTTTTTTTTTTTTCCAGTATGCGGGCCTCTCACTGTTGTGGCCTCTCCCGTTGCGGAGCACAGGCTCCGGACGCGCAGGCACAGCGGCCATGGCTCACGGGCCTAGCCGCTCTGCGGCATGTGGGATCTTCCCGGACCAGGGCACAAAGCCGCGTCCCCTGCATTGGCAGACAGACTCTCAACCACTGCGCCACCAGGGAAGCCCAGGTTTTTTTCTTTAAATCGTATGTGTATACTTCACATACTGTCACACACACAGAAGGAAAATTATCCAGCCATTGCATCATAATATTTTCCCAGCAGTGATAATGTTCCCTGTTTACACAGGCTGGACCATTGGAGGATTTTTATTTTATTTATTTATTTTTTAATTAATTAATTATTTTTGGCTGTGTTGGGTCTTTGCTGCATGAGGGTTTTCTCTAGTTGTGGCGAGTGGCGGCTAGTCTTCGTTGTGGTGCACATGCTTCTCATTGCGGTGGCTTCTCTTGTTGTGGAGCATGGGCTCTAGGCACGCGGGCTCAGTAGCTGTGGCTCAAGGGCTCTAAAGTGCAGGCTCAGTAGTTGTGGCGCACGGGCTTAGTTGCTCCGCAGCATGTGGGATCTTCCTGGACCAGAGCTCGAACCCACGTCCCCTACATTGGCAGGCGAATTCTTAACCACTGCACCACCAGGGAAGTCCAGGGGTTTTTATTTGTACAGCCAGTTGTCTGAAGGAGGAAAAGCCAAATTCTTCATTAACATTTGGTGTCTTATTTTGCCCTGAGGGCTCGTTCCTGTTAGATGTCCGGGGATGTAGAGGTCAGTCAAAGACAGCCCTGCTGTAGTCCCCTGCTACTTCTTGGGTACTGAGGGGGAACGTCCTCTTACCTTGGGTTTTCAGACTCACAGAATGGAGAAGGAATAAAAGAGCCCATTAAGCAAGGCACCAGGGATTGGTTAAGGAGCCAGGGAGATCTCATCAGGAATTGGCTCCCCCAGTCACTGAGAAGCCCTTGCAAAGGCATGTCCTATCAGATAACAGTTTGACAGTCACAAGTCCAGAACAGATACTGGAAGTGTTACTACTTCAAGTGGATTAGGATCTAAGAGACTGGGGCACTGGCATTGGACCACCCAGTGAGAGACTTCAGTTATCTCATGTGTGCCCTGAGAATAATAACAGAGTTACTATTCCCAGAGCAAAGGGTGGTTGCAACACAGAACAGTCTGCACCAGTACTAAAATCAGCTCTTGCCCTGGGCCAGGCCCCATAGTGAGTACTTTTCCAGCACTGCCTTGTGAATTTCTCTCTGCCTCTTTTCCATTTTGTTTTGAGGCTTTAGAATCTAGGGGGAGAAGAAGTGCTGGAGATGACCATCCTGATCCACTTCTTTTCCCATCTTCCCAGTGACTACTTGGAATGTACCAACTCTCAGATATGTGCTGTTTTCTGGAAGCTTTGGAGTGATTCTGAGGTTTGTCCAGGAGGCCTTTGAGTGGTACTTGTTCCTGAGAAGCTTCATGTTAGAGGTATACAGGTGGACGGTGAGCCCAGGACATGGAAGGGTCCAGATACTAAGCAGTAGGTAGGGGAGCAGTTTCTACCTGATTACACCTGTTGACCCCTCTTTCCTCTTTAACAGTAGGTAGAGTGATCTTGTGGCTGCAGTTTAAGAAGTTATGGTGTTAGGAGCGTGTTAAGGGCTTTGGTTGGGCCCTGGAGGAGTTGATGGAAGGAGATGGCAGTGGTGGGACTGCCAGGCAGCACTGAGGGCTTGTTGAGGTTGAGCAAGCAGAGAAGGTGCCTCATCAGATTAGCCACAAATGGGCTGTGGGTAGAGCAGAAGTAAAGGAAAAAAGAGAATTGAAGTGGCTAGCATGGCACAGTGCCCTGGCATCAGACAAACCTGTGTTCTGTACTTGGCTCCACTATCAAGCAGTTCTATGACTTTTGGGAAGATCTCTCTAAGCTTGAATTTCCCATCAGTCCTCTAAAAATAATACTAACTCTTACAGTTGTTGCAAAGATGGAAAACTGTAATGTATATGACATGGTTGGTGCTTAGTAAATACTAAATAAAATCTGTTCCCATCCCTTTCCCTGACAAAACAGAGATCAAAAGTTTGTCTTGGGGCTTCCCTGGTGGCGCAGTTGTTGAGAGCCCCGCCTGCCGATGCAGGGGACGCGGGTTCGTGCCCCGGTCCGGGAGGATCCCACATGCCGCGGAGCGGCTGGGCCTGTGAGCCATGGCCGCTGAGCCTGTGCGTCCGGAGCCTGTACTCCGCAACGGGAGAGGCCGCAACAGTGAGAGGCCCGCGTACCGCTAAAAAAAAAAAAAAGTTTGTCTTGTCCCTGGGGATTGGCCCTGAATGTGGATGAGAGGAAAGTCAGAAATTTCTGAGCAATAAGGGAAAATGGGGGAACTGAAGGCTTCAAAGGCTCAGTGACATCACGGGATGAGGTTTGGGGAGTGAGATAGTTAAAAGTATGATGGCATTTTGTAGTCAGAGAGTAGGTTCTGGAGCTGAAGATTTCAGAAGTTAAGACATTCTGGGTGCTGCTTTACTGGTATGGAACTGGCATTGAGGAGCAGCGAGGCCAGAGCATGGCATGGCCCACCCCCTGATCTCTCAGAGGGAATGGAAGTGTCGGCTTTGGAAGAGAAGACTGTGAACACATTCAGAAGCTGTTTGAAGTGTTGTAGCATAATTAGGAGGGCAGTAGATGTGAGCAGTGAAGGAAAGGAGGGGCATGAGTCTCTGAGGGAATGAAAATATTGTGCCATTTTGGGAGGGAATGGTCTGGGAACAGCAGTGATGAACCTTGGCATGGGTGCAGGATGAGGCTGGGGCATGAGGAGCCTCCACTCAAGAGGGCCATAGGGCAAGACTGTGTGTAGGTGAGGCTAGGTTTTACTTGTTAGAGGGTAGGAGACTTACAGGACTTGAACCTCACTGAGTGCCTTGAACTGGGCTGGCTGGTAAGGTTGGCATTAGTTCCCGCTGACTGGTTGTCTTGTTCTTTTGTTGAGATTCAGGCTTCAAACCGTCCTCTAGTACCTAAAAACTGCCTCCACCTCCCCCACTTCTCCCCACCCCCCATTAACATGCACACACACAAGCACACATACTCTCTAGGCCCCTCTCTGCCTCCTGAAACCCCACCTTTTCAGGAAACCTTCAAAACTTGGCCTTTGCTCTTCTTGTCATTACAACTTACACAGCTTTGGGGCTGCCTTTTTAGAACTACAGCTCAAGGAATCAGTCCCTCTTCTTGGTCTCATGTCCTCTGCCTTAGCAGTAAGATACTGGCGGTTTTCCCCAAGCCTGTGCCTTGAGCTCTAAGAAATACTCTATCTCTTCTCTGTTTGTGAAAACATGGAAAGAAAGGCTATTACAGGAATAGGAAGGATCCAGCTTGGACCGTTCCAGAGAGCAGCTTCACCTAGGTGTCTTATGGGTGCCCTGGGTGCTTCATTTGGGTCTCCAAAGCAAGCCCAGGCCCAGCCTTAACCCTTGTCACCTTAGTGTCCATCATTTCTATGATCTACTCCCTAGGGCCCATACTGAGCTGCTGTGTAACCTTGGCCACCCAGGAAACAAGCAGCTCTCCTTAAACCTGAATCCTTATTCTAAGGAACCCACACTCAGTGTCCATGTCCCATCCATCTTGCTTTTGGGAACTACAGAACAGCAGCCTCCAGTGTCTGTAGAATTCACTTATTGCCTAACTCACATGTTCCTTTCCTGGCAAGGGGCTCTTAAGCACCCTTCACCATTCTTTCAACAACTGATGCCTTAGTGCCCTTTCTTGGGCCTTATGTGAGAGATGTGGTCATTTCAGAGCTGAGCCAGCTTCTGCCAAAATAGTAGAAAGGAACATCTATAAACTCAGTAATGGAGCAGATATACCCAAAGTCTTTTTTAGTGTATTTCCCTGGAAGACACCCATAAGTGAATGTGAATTTTGCCTCTCTCCATCAGCTGATAACTTACTCACTTGTTGCTTTTTCTAATTCTTATGCAAAGACTGTATCTGATGCCTCATTTCTCTCTGAGGCCCTAGGAGGGTACATTGGCTTTCTCAGAGCACAGTTCTCAGCATAAAGATTGTTTAACTTAAGCACTTCAGATGGTCTCTAGTTACCACTCTGTCTTGGCCTGGAACCTGCAGGAAGAACGCTGTGATACTGGCCCCCAGAATCCAGCCCTCTTACCAGATCTCTTTTCCTTCCAGGGAAAGTACATTTCTTCTCTGGTGGACTTCTGTTTTCTGACCGTCATCACGGAAATATCATCATTTCCAAGGATCACATGAATTCCGTTTTGTTTTATGATGGGGTAGGTGTTTTACAGTCCATGGTTTTGATGTTCAGAAAGATACTCACACTTCTGAGGGAAAATCAAATAACTCCCTGTCTTCCCTCTACCACCACAGGGCAGGATGTTAGGAACCAGCACTGCCCTTGAGGCAGGCAGGCAGGAAAGTCATGGAGAGGCTCTTGTGAGCCATAGGGGTAGCTATGAGTTTCTCCTAGCCTGTACCCTTTGGCCAGGGCACAGCTCATCACAGTGTGACACCAGAGCAGAGGGCAGGCTCTCCACCCTGTGTGGTCTCAGCCTCAAAACCAGCTTGTTTCGGAGCCGGGACAGAGACCGGGTAAAGTGGTTTGGTCAGATAGCTCTGAAAATGAATTATGTGAGCAAGTCAGAAAGAGTTATGTCTTTCTTCCACATAGAACCTGGTTCCTTAAAGGCTGTTCAAAAATGCAGACAGACCAACCAGACAGGTTAGATGGCTATATCAGGTGAAAGCTTTGATATTTGATATTAATTAGGTTAAAGAGTCTTCCAACATCAGGAAGGAAAGGGTGAAACTTAAGGGCTGGAATGATAAGTTACCTAATTTTGGGGTGGGTGGGGATGGATTTTTAACTCATATCAAAAATGAAAATAAACTTCTGAGAAAATTAAATATTTTAAAATTTCATAAGTAGAAAGAAGGGTATAGTTACAAATTATTTTTCTTATGAGAACTTTTTTAAATTTAATTTTTATTTTATATTGGGGTGTAGTTGATTTACAGTGTATTAGTTTCAGGTGTACAGCAAAGCGATTCAGTTATACATTTACATATATCCATTCTTTTTCAGATTCTGATGAGAACTTTTAAGATCTACTGTCTTAGACATATATATTATTAAATGATCATCACAATAAGTCCAGTTAAGGAGAATATAAAAATGAATATTTATTAAATCTTTAGGGACAGGAAGACTTTCTAATCTAAGCTTAGAAATGATACAAGAAATTCTAAAGAAACAGTTTATCAGATTTGACCACTTAAGGATTTTTTAACTTTTTGCTGATAATTTATTGAAATATACTCTAAGTGCAATTAACTGGCTACAGGGACTTATTGTACAACACAGGGAATATAGCCAATATTTTATAATAACTATAAATGGAATATAACCCTTAAAAATTGTGAATCACTATGTTGTACACCTGAAATTTATATAATATTGTACATCAGCTATACCTAAAAAAAGCATGTAAAATATCTCATAATATTTTTATATTGATTACATTTAAAATATTTTGGATATGTTCGATTGAATAAAATATATTATAAATACATACATACATACAGTTTAACTGTATCTGTTTAAAGTTTTGACAGATGTATATATTCATGAAACCACCAGCACAGTCAAGATACAGATTTTTGTCACCCCCCCAAAAGTTTTCTAATACCTTTTTGCAGATCATCTTTTCCCCCAGCTTCTGGCTTTAGGCAACCACTTACTAGCTTTCTGTCACTGTAGATTAGTTTGCATTTTCTAAAATGTTATATAAATGGACATGATACATTCTGTACCCTTTTGAGCCTGGCATTTTTCACTCAACATGATTTTTAGGTCATCCATGTTGTTGTGTGTATCAATAGTTTTTCCTTTTTATTGCTTTATTGATGAGTAGTATTCCACTGTATGGATGTAGCATAAAATTTATCACACTAATAATTTAAAACTCTAAAAAGTATTCAAAAGGGGAATTAAAAGACAAAAACACAAACCAGGAAAACTGTTTTTGGTGATTAAAAAAAAAATGAGTTGCTGTTTCTTTTCTATGAAGAGCTCTAACTTTATCAACATGAAAACACTGAGTGCCAGGTCATGGATGTTCAGAGGACGTGAGGTTAGTTAACAGATACGTGGAAGCACATCAGATGCATGCTACCACTAATGTAAATTACCACTAATGTAAATTAGTAAATTAGTAAAGAGTAGATAAAAGGTACAGTGAAGTAAACAAAAGGTGAAGTGGAATTTATAATATGAATGTCCAGTCATAGTGGTGGGTTAAGAGGGGAGTCAGATGCAGCCTTTGAAAACGTTTACAGATAGTTTACAACAACATGGTAGATGTGAATGGTAGATTAAGTTTTAAAAGCAAGATATGAAACTGTAAAAGTGAATATGATTTCCCAATACATAAAAAAGGGACGTCAATGAATGAATAGGAAGAATAGACTAGAAGGAAAAGTACTAAAATGTTACCTGTAGTTGGAGTTGGGTGATGGGACCTTGGATTAATTTTTTTAACCTTTATTCTCTATTCTTTTTCTTTTTTTTTTTTTTTTAACATCTTTATTGGAGTATAATTGCTTTACAATGGTATGTTAGTTTCAGCTTCACAACAAAATGAATCAGTTATATATATACATATATTCCCATATCTCTTCCCGCTTGCATCTCCCTCCCTCCCACCCTCCCTATCCCACCCCTCCAGGCGGTCACAAAGCACCGAGCTGATCTCCCTGTGCTATGCGGCTGCTTCCCACTAGCTATTTTTATATTTTTCTCAAATTTTTATTTAATGAACATACGACTTTCATAATGAAATCTTAAATTATTAAAAAAAAAAAAAAGGGACTTCCCTGGCCGTCCAATGGTTAAGACCCCATGCTCCCAATGCAGCAGGCCCAGGTTTGGTCCCTGGTTGGGGAACTAAAATCCCACATAACACAACTAAGCCCATGTGCTGCAACTAGAGAAGCCCACAGCCAAAAATCAATAAATAAAAATTTTAAAGTATATATAAACTAACTTTAAAAAAAAACCTTTTCCTCTAAGATCAGGAGCAAGACGAAAATACTTGCTTTTGCCACGTCTATTCAACATAGTATTGGAAGTCCTAGCCAGAGCAATTAGGCGAGCAAAAGAAATAAAAGGCATTTAAATTGGAAAGAAAGAAGTAAAAGTAGCTCTGTTCATGGATGACATGATTTATATGTAGAAATTCCTAAAGATTACACACACACACACACAAACTGTTAGAATTAACAAACGAATCACCAACGTTGCAGAATATGAAATAAACAGATAAAAGAACAGTTGCATTTCTGTACCCAAACTGTGAATAATCCGAAACGGTTCTTAAGGAAACAATTCCAGTAAATTTAACCAAGGAGTTGAAAGACTTAAAACACCAAAATCCACAAAACATTGCTGAAAGAAATTAAAGAAGACCTAAATAAATGGTAAGACATCCCACGTTCATGGGCTGGAAAACTTAATATTAAAATAAGATGATAGTACTACCCAAAGCAATCAATAGATTCAGGGCAATTCCTGTTAAAACTCCAATGGCGTTTTTTGCAGAAATGAAAAAACCCATCCTGAAATTCATATGGAATCTCAAGGGACTCCCTTGCCAAAATAGCCAAAATGATCTTGAAAAAGAAGAAAGTTGGAGGACTCACACTTCCTAATTTCAAAACTAGCTACAGAGCTACAATAATTGTAACAGTGTGGTATTGGTGTAAGATTAGATATGTAGACCAATGGAGCAGAATAGAGAGCCCAAAAAGAAAGTCTTGCTTATATGGTCAAATGATTTTCAACAAGGGTGCCAAGATCATTCAATGAGAAGAGGACAGTCTTTTCAACAAACAGTGCTGGAAAAACTGGATATCCACATGCAAAAGAATGAAGTTAGACTCTACCTTACACTGTATACAAAAAAAAACTCAAAATGGAGTATAAGCCTAAATGTGGGAACGAAAACTATTAAATTCTTAGAAGAAAACATAGGAGTAAATCCTCGTGACCTTGGATTAGGCAGCAGTTTCTTGGATTTGACACCAAAAGCACAGACAACAAAAGAAAAAAATATATAAGTTGGACTTCATCAAATTTTAAAACTTCTCTGCATGAAAAGACTCTATTAAGAATGTGAAATGCAGCCCACAGAATGGGAGAAAATATTTGCAAATCATTTATCCGATAAGGGATTAATATCCTAGGAAGAGATGATATTTTCAGTTTAGGAGAAAAGACCCTGTACTTCCTATATCTCCTAAAACTGGGTGTGGGTAAGCACATCTATAACTGAATCCCAGTAAACCACGTAATGTGAAAATAACTGGACTGACATTCACCATATGTGTTCTGACAGTAGATGTGAGGGCTTGTATCATGCATATGGCTTTTCTCAGTGATGCTCCCTCTTTTTCTCTTTAGGATTCCACCAGTATTGTTGCTGCCCTTCTGATAGACTTCAAAAGTTCATTGCTTCCCCATCTTCCAGTTCATTTCCGTGGATCAAACAATTTTCTGATGATTGCCCTTTTCCCCAAATCCAAGATATACCAAACATTTTACTCAGAGGTAACATCAATCATTATTCAGCAAAACAATTACTACCCTTTTTCCTAGCAATTTAGTTGGTAAGGCAATGTTTCAGGGCTAACAGTGAGGTGCTGAGAGGGAGAGTTGGGAGGGCTGGTGTGAGGGTGGCTGCTTCTGATCTTTTTGGGTTCTGGAATAGACTCTTGCCATTGAAAGGTGAGAACCTAAAGGAACTGAACAAAAGGCTTTCTAACTTCTAAGAAAAATATTCTTTGTCCCTTATAAGTCATAATTAGACTCATTTTCCTTTTAGCTACTTTATTGAGTTGTTAGGCCCAACCTACTGGGTCAGAGCTCTCTACCCCACCCCAAACTCTCCCTCCCCATGGTTCATAGGCCCTGCCCTTGCAAGTGGTTCCACCTGGCAGGCTGCACACCATAGGCTTTCAGCACAGATTGCACGAGTGAGGGAGCTCACCAAGAATTATACAGCCTACTTAGAGACCAAGCAGTAGCCAGAGTCATACAAATGGCCAGTCTTATTCTGGTGGAAATGCTTGGAAAGGTGTGGTGCAACAGCTTTTGAGAGGACAGTCCCTCCCTCAGGATAGATTCGTAGAACAGGGAGGAGGTAAGAACTGGCCTTGGCTGCAGAGCGGCTTTTAGGGCCTGTCTGTGTCTCCATCTTACTGCCAGCTGGTCCTTCTACCTCCTTGTGCTTGTCCTTTCAGTCTAGGAACCTAGAGATTCTCTTCAGCTATTCCTCTGCCTCTAGGCAGGAGTTGCTTGAACTCCTTCTGTCTGGCCCTATCACCAGGGAAAACATGCCCCTGCTGCCAGAACAGTATTACCTGATACCTTCCTCTGTGCTTCCTGGCCTCTTAAGGAGCAGAATCCCTGGGAGAAGAACCCAGAAAGAAATTCTAGTTTTTAAAAATACAGAACAGAATTGCTTCAGGCCTCTATTTTTGGAACAAACTTGTTTGTTATGATGGTTTTTCTCTGTACTGACAGTCTAGATTTTCAACAGCCATCAAATCCCCATGTGGGTTCCATATCCTGTTGTTGGGTTTAAAGTGTTCTTTGCTCAAATTCTGTTTTGTTTAGGTCTTCTCCCTCTGGCAACAGCAGGCTAACTCAGGGCTGTCTTTAAAAGTGATCCAGGAAGATGGATTATCTGTGGAACAAAAGAGATTGTAAGTGGCTGCCTTCAGTGTTTATGCTTGCTTCCCTAGGCTGTGTGTGTCTGCTCTCTCTGCAGGATGACTTGTGTTATGTAACACAGGGGTCCTGGCTTCTGAAAGGGCCGACACAATCATTCCAGTGCTGCCAACTTGCAGGTAGCCAGTGCCCTTGGGGAACAAAAGTCAAGAGAGATGAAATCCACCAAGAATCAGAAACCTGTAGTATTACCAAAGGTTTTAGGCCAGGCTTCCTATGTGGGCAAACCAGTCATCTTGCATTAATGCCGAATTTTGCTTAAGTCAGTGAGATGCTTGTTTTAGAAGTATTGACTCTGTCACGGGACTTTGGCTTGAAAATATCAGAACAAGTTATGTAAAGTATGTTTGCTGTAGAGAGATGGAATTCTAATCTGTGAGCCTTTGATATTCCAGACACTCCAGTGCACAGAAGCTCTTCAGTGTCCTGAGCCATTCTGCTGGGGAGAAACGGAGTCCTCTAAAGCTACTCTCAGCCAAACTCCCAGAGCTGGATGGGTGAGCTCTGTTTTTCTGTTTCTGACTTTTGAAATGTCAGAAACCTCAGAGTTGGTGCTTTCTAAGCTCCATTTTCTTTCTTTATAGCTTCTTAAGAATAATTATAAAAAGTAGTAGTGACACACCATATACAATTTTATTCTCTAGAGATATTCACTAAGGTTTCTTTTCAGCAATTAAATAAGTTTATCATGTGAATGGGCACATTCAGGCAAGGCTGGTGATGGTAACATAATAGCATTGTCTTTCTTTTTCTAGGTTTCTCCAGCATTTTGCCGTCAGCAGCGTTAGTCGGGAACCCATGATGAGGACCCATCTCCCTGTCCTGCTGCAGCAAGCTGAAATCAACCCTACTCACACAGTAGAAAATGACAAGGTACAGCAGCTCACCAAATAAGCTGGGAATTCATGGGAAGATAATCCTGATAGCCTGCCCTTAATCTTCAGTGTCAATTAACAAAAGGAGCTCAGGCAGAGTCCCTTTTATAAGACTCTCCACCTCCCTGGATACTGATGTAATGATACACATGAAACCTGCTCTATATAATGACTGTGTACAGGCATCTACATTAACCCCAGCTGAGCCCCATAGCAATGATGAAACCCTGGCATATTGCTGTGCCTTCCCCTTGCTCCTCCAGGTCTTCCAAACTCCTGCTCAGTACTCTCATGCCATCAGCTCTTTCTGGTTGCAAGGACTTACCTGACACATTGAGCTTCGTAAGGGGAAGTGTTAGCAAGACCTTGCTAGCACCACCAGGATAAGGTGACACTTTATAAACACTGTCTTCCCAAGAGTGGATTTTAATCTGCTCCTGCTTCACACGCCTCTCCTCTTGACTCCTCCCACCATTTCTTTGGAACCATATGTCATAATATGCTCAAAGAGGGCATTTATTTCTGTGCAAATCTAGAAGACACTCAGATGCAAAAGGAAATAGAAGCATTAAGCAGTCAGAAGCCTCATTTTTCCCTTAAGCAAGAGTTTAAAAATGAAAATGTTATATTTTACATATTTTTTTATATATGTATTGATATTTCATATAACAAAGTGCTACAGGACTGGCCTTAAAGTAAGAAGGTATCTGGCTGTGAGCATGTTTGCTGGGATTTGAGAGGCTGAGGCGTAGGTGCTGAGGAATGGGAACCAAGATGGAGAAATTTGGATGGGAAGAGTATAAACAGAAAGTCAGTTACATGGAGTACTGCCCACAGGCACAGAAAGGGATACATACTAAGGGTCTGGTCAGAGGGGAGGAGGGAGAACTGTTTCCCATAAAAGAGGCATCCATAGCCATCTCTGTGCTGATGGGACTAGCTCAAGTGATGAGTGCCACCAAGTTGAACTTCACTCCAGACCTGTCCCAGTGAGTCTTGTGTATTGTGAAATAAAACATACTTAAAGAAGCCCTTGCCATGCTATGTCACTGACATCGTTATCCTTCAGCAAATGCATGGTTCCTTTCTTCCTCTGCTTGACCCCTTCTTTGTTGGTGAATTTCTTGAGTTGCTTTGGAATGTCTGCCTGCAGAGGGCCCTGTTTTCATGTGGTCGTGTGCCAAGATTAGGAAAGTGCAGCCTTGCACCTCTTCTCCCCATCAAGATTGAGAAGTGCTTCCTCCACCCAGTTTGTTTCCTTAGCTCAGGCCCTGTGGCTTGGAAGGCACAGGCCACTCCCCTCCTTCGCTGAGTTTACGACACCAATTTAGCCTGTGGCATTTTTGTCCCAAACCTCCTTTCTGCCCAGTATTTTCCATTATACTTTTTTTGTTTTTTTAGCTTATTGGGTATAGCTGCTTCACAATGTTGTGCTAGTTTCTGCTGTACAGCGAAGTGAATCAGCCATATTTATGCACATATCCCCTCACTTCTGGATTTCCCTCCCATCTAGGTCACCACAGAGCATTGAGTAGAGTTCCCTGTGCTATACAGCAGGCTCTCACTAGTTATCTGTTCCACACATAGACTGATCTAGTCACAGCCTGCTCCATGGAAATTATTATAGTAACGCTACATTGTTGTATATGGTGTTTGCTATGTGCCAGACACTGTTGCATGCATTTTGTTTACATATATTAACTTAGCTAATCATTACATCCACCCTGCAAGGTAGATTCTGTTGTGAGCCCAAGGTCACATAGCTAGTGAGTGCTGGTGCTGAGGTTCAAACCCATAGAACCTGGCTCAAGAAGTCAGTTCTTTTAACCTCTTGCACAACGCTGCCTCCCAGTTGAATCACAAACCCACATGGCTTTTCTTTCATGTAGGTAATTATCAGCATTGTAACTGGCCTCCCAGGCTGTCATGCTAGCGAGCTCTGTGCTTTTCTGGTCACTCTGCATAAGGAATACGGCAGGTTAGTATGGCTGCTGCCTTTGCTTTGGGGAAAGGGATTCTATGTCTGGGTCTGCCTTGGCACTGGGAAACCTTCTTGTATTCTAGTTTGGCTTGTATTCTAGTTTGGCAAGATAGACAGTTAACCAGATAAGGAAAATAGTATATTAGCTAGTGAAAAGTGCTATGGAGAAATTAATGCAGAGAATGCTATAGGGAGTGCTGGGCTGGGGGAGGGATTCCAGTTTTAAATTGGGTACTCAGGGAAGACCTCACTGAGAAGGTGACATTTGAGCAAAGGCCTGAGGAAATGGGGGAATGAACCCTTGGGTATCTGGGCAAGAGCCCTGTAGCAGCAGGACCAGCATGGGCAGAGGCCTGGGAATGTGCCTGGTCAGCAGGGGAATTCAGGACCAGGGTGGTTAGAACTTGAGAGCTGGTGGATGTGATCCTTCCGTGACCACAAGGGGACTGCGTGAGCTCAGGTGGAACTGGGACATGCTGGCTTAGGCAAAATTGGGGAAATCATTCATCCATCACTTCCATTTGGCTGGCAGATTGCTAAACAACCCTTGCCGACCAGGCTTTTTTTTTTTTTTTTTTTTTTTTTTTTTTTTTTTTTTTTTTGCGGTACGCGGGCCTCTCACTGTTGTGGCCTCTCCCGTTGCGGAGCACAGGCTCCGGACGCGCAGGCTCAGCGGCCATGGCTCACGGGCCTAGCCGCTCCATGGCATGTGGGATCTTCCCGGACCGGGGCACGAACCCATGTCCCCTGCATCGGCAGGTGGACTCTCAACCACTGCGCCACCAGGGAAGCCCCCCGACCAGGCTTTTAATAACTAGTTGGTCTACCTCAAAGTAAGGGATCCTGGGCTTCCCTGGTGGTGCTGTGGTTAAGAATCCGCCTGCCAATGTAGGGGACATGGGTTCGAGCCCTGGTCCAGGAAGATCCCACTTAGTTGCTGCGGAGCAACTAAGCCCATGTGCCACAACTACTGAGCCTGCTCTCTAGAGCCCGCGAGCCACAACTCCTGAAGCCTGTGCGCCTAGAGCCCGTGCTCTGCAACAAGAGAAACCACCACAGTGAGAAGCTCGCGCACCGCAACAAAGAGTAGCCCCCGCTTGCAACTAGAGAAAGCCCGCACACAGCAACAAAGACCCAACACAACCAAAAATAAATAAATTAAATAAATAAATTTATTTAAAAAAAAAAAAAAGGCAAAGCATCCTGCAGGAGGCCATATAGCAGAATTGAGAAGACTGAAATCACCTAGAAGTTTGGGAGTTTAGAGTGGGAGATTGTGGGGGGGGGCGCTGTGGGGAGCCTCCTTCATGAGTACTCAATAGCTAACGAGTTCCTCCCTCATTTCCATTGCTTTTGTTCTGTAAAGAATCTGAATTCTTCACCCTACCCATTATCCCATTATTCTTTTTTTTGACTGTGCCACGTGGCATGTGCGATCTCAGTTCCCCAACCAGGAATTGAACCTGGGCCACTGCAGTGAAAGTGCTGAATCCTAACCACTGGGCCCCTAGGGAACTCCCCCTCCCTCCATTACTTATTCTTAGCAAGAATTTTACTGAAAACTGGACTGAAGCCATTTTACTGAATGATCTTTCAGGAAGTGACTGCCTGTTCAGGAGTCTTTCTCAACTCTGAAATCTGTTGGTCATGTGCTTATCTGACCTTTTTTCCTGTGGCAAGGCATTTCCTGCCAAAAGCTCCAGTGGTAGTGATTGCAGGATACAGGGCTCCCCACCCAGCCAGTGCACTCTGCCTATTTCTGTGGTGCCAGGATTGCTTTCTCCTGTATGGGTTCACTGGACAGAGAGTCTGTGGGTGTACTGGTCACATTTGAATCCACTGGCAGAGCCTATGGGCCTGGTCCTCATGCTGAGATTACACTTGCCATTTCCAGGTGGATGGTATACCGTCAAGTCATGGACAGCTCCGAATGTTTTCACGCTGCCCACTTCCAGAGATACCTTTCCAGCGCCCTGGAGGCCCAACAGAACTGCTCTGCCCGCCAGTCAGCCTACATACGCAAGAAGACCAGACTACTGGTGGTGTTACAAGGGTGAGCGCTGGAAGCCTTTTGGGGATAGTGGGGTAGGGTGGTGACCTTGCCATTATTGTTATTTCATGTGTGGCTAACTTGGGGCACAGAACAAACACACATGCATGAGAAGTGTCTGTGTTACACAGATACGCCTTCAACAAGAACTGTTGCCATCCTGTGGCCCAGAGTGACTGGAGAAGATTGCACACAAGTTTTAAGTTTGGCCTCAACATCATAATATCCTCAGAAGGCAGAGAGTTAGGGAGGTGGTTTTCTGGGCAAGATTCTTTGATAATTCTTCTAACAGTAATGGTCCCTAAGCTTCTTCCTTTGCCACCGAGGCAAGGGAGCTTCAGTTTTTTTCAGTCCTCCCTCCTGTGGAGTTGCAGAGACAGTCCCCACACTCTAGTCTCGAGCCCCATCATCCACGGAATGGCTAGTGCAGGAGGGTTTCCTTGGACCCTCAGTGAGGAGCATGAATAATCCAGTTGGGCAAGGAGCTCCCTGTGAGGACAGTTTCGGAGTGTGTACCACTGCTTGGGGAGCCCTGGCTGCAAGGAGCTTCCCTTGACCTGTTCTAAGAGCTTCCAGGGAGGAAGCAGGCCCATCATCCCTGGGCCCAGAGGAGAACGTGTCAGATCAGGAAAACATGGGCTGTGCTCTTTGCTACTGTCATTATAGTTGGTGATAAAGAAGCTTTTGGCAGTTCTCACAAAGTGCTTTTGTGCTATGCTGTGTTTTTTTGTGCTCATAATAATTAGTATTTGCAACTGGCTAATTATTTCCAGTAGAGAATAGGCCCGGATCCAAAACCCTGTTTGGTCTCTGGGGTGTGATGGTGAGGACTGGAGGAAAGCCAGGCCGATGGTGCTGCAGGAGGCAGGTGGGAGTATGTGCCCTGCCAGGCCATCTTTCCTCTTCTTTAGATCTTGTTCTTACACCTGCTTTGGGCTTCCCTTCTGTTGACCCTTTTGTCCTACTAGTGGGCTGAGGTTGTGGAAGCCACAGAGCCAGAAGGCTAGAAACCACTTGTTTTCCATCGCTTCTAATGGTCAAAGGAATGGGTTGGCCTAGCTTCATCACCTCCTGCTGCTTCTCCAGAGTTGAGTCATTGGGGCTGTGGACCTGGAGTCAAATTTGGTAGCTTGACATTGTGCAGCTGAGGTCATTTCCATCTTCCATTACTTCAGAAAGCATTGTTGACTCCTTGTCTCTAACTGTACAAGTCTGCAAAAGTGCTAGCTGTCCTGGCTGCTCTGGACTGCAGTGACAGTGTATGGCCAGCCCACTTGTACTCTCAGACCCAGTTCTTGCCCAGTCATAGCCCCAGGACACTAGGAACCTCAGATGTATTTCCTGCTGTGGTGCTCACTATGACACTGTTATTACAGGCTGGGCCCATTCTCTTGAGGCACAGCAGGGAACACATGGCAGCCTCTTTGTAGCATGTCCATCTCCTTGGGGCTGGGCCTGAGAGCCCAGTATTGAGGTTGTTGGTGAGGGGACACCCCAGAGGCTTCTCAAGTTGAGAATTTTATTCCTTGAATGTGGCCTTTATTTTGATTTACAGGATTCTGTGCTGTAGGGCAGAGTTTTCTTTTGCCCCTAGAGTGGTCTGGTCCCATTCTACTTACTGCAGCAGGTAGGCAGTGGTACTGAGCTTTGACATCAAGTGGATTATTAGGTTGTTGTTTTAAAAATTAATGTACTTTGAAATGATAAAATTTTAGGAATGGAGGACTGATTAGTGGTTGCCAGGAGTTAGGGATGGGAGTTGGGGGCAGGAGGGAGATGGGTGTGGTTATAAAAGGGCAACATAAGCAAGCTTTGTGGTGAGGAACTGTTCAGTATCTTTATCGTGGTGGTGGAGCCTACACAGGTGACAAAATTGTATAGAACTTAATACATACACAAATAAGTAAAACTGTGGAAATCTGAGTTTTAATAATTTTAAGGAATTTGAGGGGCTGTATTTGTTTATACTCTGGAACATTGTAAAATTATTCTTTACATTATCTACATTTAAAACAGTATTGCTCAAAACAAAAATTGAATTAATGTAAAACGAGGTAAAATTGTAGGCTTAAATTGCAAATGTAAAATAGAGCCCGAAAGACAATTGTATGGAATATGTTGTTTCAGAGGAAAGAAAGTTAAAGCCCTGCTGGGTTTTTCGTTTCTGTTTTTTTGGGGGGTTTTGTGTTTTTTTTGCAGTACGTGGGCCTCTCACTGTTGTGGCCTCTCCCGTTGCGGAGCACAGCCTCCAGACGCACAGGCTCAGCAGCCATGGCTCACGGGCCCAGCCGCTCCGTGGCACGTGGGATCTTCCCGGACCGGGGCATGAACCTGTGTCCCCTGCATCGGCAGGCAGACTCTCAACCACTGCGCCACCAGGGAAGCCCTTGTTTTTGTTTTTAATAAAGAGAATACTGACAAGAAAGAGGCAATACAAAGAGTTAGTTTTTTGCCTTCATCATGCAGTTGGGGCAGTTTAGCCAGAGTGGCCAGGTACAGGCTTCATCAGTTGGATCGGTGTGCATCCTTCTGAGGTGAGGGCTGCCTCCTGCTGTCTGGAAGCCATGCCCAGGATGGTTATAAGGCAGGGGCTGGGCAGTAAGGGAGGGCATTAGCAGGCACACCATTAACAAGTAGAGTGATTGACACCAAAGACCTGCTGTCTGCTTCAGTGGCTCCTGGCTGCAGTGCCCAGATGCTTCACCTAGATACATTAGCCTCACCAAGAAGCCTGGGGCCTGTTTTTTGCTCTAACTTTTTTCCATTAAAATCAGTGAAAATTAATGTAATCCTCTGAAAACTTGGGAATTCCCCAGTCACCCTGTCTAAGGGAAATCTATTGTATTAAAATTGCCAAAATCCTCAGGACTGACTTATAAATGTTTCAGTTCTTTTTTTTTAAATTAAGATGATTATTATTTTTTATTTATGGTTGTGTTGGGTCTTCATTGCTGCACACGGGCTTTCTCTAGTTGCGGTGAGTGGGAGCTACTCTTCATTGCGGTGCGCCAGCTTCTCATTGCAGTGGCTTCACTTGCTGTGGAGCACGGGCTCTAGGTGCGCGGGCTTCAGTAGTTGTGGCTCGTGGGCTCTAGAGCGCAGGCTCAGTAGTTGTGGTGCACAGGCTTAGTTGCTCCGCGGCATGTGGGATCTTCCTGGACCAGGGATCAAACCCATGTCCCCTGCATTGGCAGGTGGATTCTTAACCACTACACCACCAGGGAAGTCCCTTTCAGTTCTTTTTAGCCCTAAGAAATGAGAGTCTCTACAGCTTGTACCAAACATGGAAAGTAAAAAGCCCCCAGACACTTTTCTTTAGAAGAAGAGGAAAAAGCTGATGCTGAGGAGCAAGGCTAGGGCACTTCACCATGAGCATTAAGGCCATTAAACACAACTACAAAGAGATTTAAGGCAGTTTGTAAGCTTCAGGCCTGCTTACCAGAGTGTTACTGCAGTGTGAGGGGCTCTCCTAGCATCTAGGACCATCCAAACACTACAGAACCAGTGGAAAGCACTCTACATGGTCATATACACACATGCCCAGGCAGTGGGAGAAGCCTTCAAGAGAAACCAGGGAGCAGAGGGCTCGCTCTTTGTAGAACCTAGCACACCATGTTCTCTACTGAAGCGCCCACTGCTGTTTGGTCAGGACTGAGGCAGACCTGGGGTTGGGGGTGCTAATGTTGTTGTGTGGAGTAAAGTCAAGTACCGTTGTACAAATGAATTGTTTGTAGGAACTCAGGAAATAGCCCAGGCAGGCTGTACCTATCCCCCCAGCCCCAGGCTAAGACCAGGTCTGTATGATCAGCAAGGCTGCCCATCAGATTTGCCTTTTCCTCCATAAGAACTGACCTTTTGTGATAGACTGGGTCAGTCAGGACAGTGTTCTTGGAGTGGCCAGGGGTCTGCCTGGAGTTCAATGTCCAGTTCATTCACCTGCCTTGCTTTAGGCACCATTGATTACAGCACCCAGCAACTACCTTACATTCTTATTGCAGAGACACACAATAAGCAAATTAGAAAATACAGTGTATGTAGCTGTAGTCAGTGCTTTGGAGAAGAATTGGGGTGAGGGTGGGGAGTATCAAGAGAGAGGATTGCTATATCCCATAGGCTGCATGAAGTCAGAGGACACCTCTCTCATAAGATGCCAATTGAGCAGAGACCCGAAGCGGGTTGAGGCAGTGAGGCTTGCAGACATCTGAGGAAAAGAGCATTACAGGAGAGGGGACAGGGAGTGCAAAGGTGAAATTATACCTGGCACGTTCAGGGAAGAGCCAGGAGGTCAAAGTAGTTAGATTCAGGTACAGGAAGAAATAGTAAGAAATTAAACTCATCCCTGCAGTGCGGGTCAGATCTTAGAGGGCTGTGTGGGCCATTGTAAGAGCTTTGGCTTTCAGGCCAAAGGGGGGATGGAAGCCACTCACTCAGTGGCTTACCTGATGGGGTTAGTATGACCCCTCTAACTTTTGTGTTGAAAACAGGTTATAGGGAGATACAAAGACAGATACAAAAAAAAACACAAAAAAACACACACACAAAAAAAAGACAAAAAAAAAAAAAGACAGATACAGATACAAAGACAGAAGCAGTTTGGACTCAGTGGTAGAGTGGGAGTATGAGCATAGTTATATTTTAAAGATTAAGAAAAAATGGAGTAAAAGAAGATGCCAAACAAACCTTTGGCCTCGCAGCTGAAAGAGTGGAATCTCCTCTGCTGAGAAGGACAAGACCTCAAGAGGAGCAGATGTGGGAGAGTTGGATCAGGAACATATTAAGTTGTAATTGAAAACATCAAATTGGCCCTGGAGGGAGTTCCAGGCAGGAGATACAAATGCAGTTGGTGTTTGACATGTGTCTACTGACTTGGAGATATGTCTCATAATCCCTCTTTCTCTTGCCTGCATGTTCTGTGAGATGAAAGGAGAGGAAAGAGCTATTAAAGAAAATATACCAATGCGGGAGATCCTAACTTGATTAGAAAACACCAAATCCCACCCTCAGAGCCCCAGGGTCACCTGCAGGCTTCTCATAAGGGGAGTGGGCAGTAGGGTTCTTTCTTCCACTCACTCTTGCGGTTAGAACTAATGGAACTCGGAAATACAGAAGCACTGTGGACTCCAGGGGCTCTAAATCATGAAGTGGGGTGACCCCAAGGAACCTAGTCGCAGTCTCCCCCTTTTGGTTTTCCTTCCACCCTTACTCAGCCACTCGGCAAGCATAACCCTCTTCCCGCACTCTAAAGCGCCAATCGGTAAACTAATTATTCCCTTTTTCCCCCCCAGCTACACAGATGTTATTGATGTTGTCCAGGCCCTGCAGATACATCCAGATTCAAATGTCAAGTCCTCCTTCACCATTGGTGCCATCACAGTGTGTGTGGAGCCCCTGAGCTGCTACATGGAGCACAGGTACATACTTAGGACCACCTCTGGCCCACAGGGTGTGTTGTGTTTAAGGGTACAGAAAGCAGTTTTCTCCCACCTCCCAGTAGGAGACACATCTTTACACGTGCTTATCTTTTGGAATGCATCAGTCTACCTTATATGTAATAAATGCCCAGTTGTCATTTGATTAGTGCTAGGTCCTCAGAGCCAGCATTTGGACTGGCAGCTTCTCACCACTTTGTGCACTGAAAAGTCACCCTTCTAGGACAGAGGGACTTGAAATAGCTTCTCCCAGAAAAAAAGAATGCCTATGGCAGGCTTTTATTTTCCTCTTTACTGCAGGGGAGGGGCTTTGTGTCCCAAGGCACTTGGAGTACCTCACAGATACTTTTTCATGTGGTTAAGCCATCTTAAAGCATCTTACCTCAGTTAATGACACTTATTCTCATTACAAACAGGTGAACTTTTTTTTCTACTTTGGAAGTAATAACAAAGAAAATTGAGTATAATTCACTCATAATCTCACTCAATGTTAACTATTATAATTTTTGTGAATTCCTTTCTGGTCTTTTATGTGCATGCTTTTTTACAGTTGTGGTATACATATAATTTTATATCCTTCTTCTGAGGTTAACGTATAGACATGTTATGTAAGTGAACATATATATGTTCCTGCAATTACAGTGGTAATTACATTTTGATTGGGTATGTAATCATTATGTGCATATATGGACATAATAGTCTTAACCAGCTCCGCATTGTTAGTCACATAGGATGTCTCCAGCTTTTCACTATCATAAATAATGCTATGAGAACATCTTTATCCATATAAATTTCTGAAATTTCAGATAATTTCCTTAGAATAGATTCCTCAAAGATATTAATTAATTGTATGATAGTTTTATTACTCTTTATTCATATTTCCAAATAGCTTTCTGAGTGGGTTTTGCAGTTTATACTGCCTCAGTGGTATCTAGAAGTACCTATTTCATCATGAGAGAAATCCTCACTGGGAAGTTTCAAACATTACAGTGTCCCTTCATAGAGCTATTTGACTTCCTCTCCCTTTAGCCTAGTAGAATGTATCCAAGGTCTTTAATCATGTGGTTTTTCTGGCTAGTCCATATTAGTATCATCTCCTGGTAACTGATTGATCTATCCTTAGATCTTCATCTGAAAAAGCTCCCTTCTCGAGTCCCAAGTTGATATCTTTAGACTTCTCGTAGAAGTTACATTAGAAGTTACTTCCCTAGTCACCTTAACTGATCCCAAGAAATGTCTTCACCATTCTCCCTTCTCTTTAGCTCTGACCTAGGTTCTGCTCTCCCATAATAAAGCTAAGGTGGTCTATTTTTCCTTCTGCCTTAGGTTAGGTTATTGTAGTGAATGCTGAGCATCCCCATTGTACTTCAGAATGCCATATTGAGTCTTACATGCCACTCTTTCTACCATCCATGTCTCTTCTTTTTCTGAAGTTTTTACTTAAAGATGAATGAAAGCAGAAAGGGGTCTAACAGGGGACTAGACACTACTAGACATATTAACATAGAAAGGTAGGAAAAGATAGTAATAAACAAAGAACAGACAAAGGTTACACTCTAGACAAGCACTCTTCTACACCGTCAATAAAAAGTTAAGGAGAAGAGAAACTAACAGGGTGGTGAGGGAAGAGCTCAAGGAAGAGATATAAAAGGTCTGGGGAAATGGGGAGGAGGGATCTTCCTGGGGTATTGGAAATGTTCTAAAACAGAATTGTGGCAATGGTTGCACAACTCTGTAAACAATTTACTAAAAATAATCATTGAATTGTACACTTTAAATGAGTAAATTTTATGGTGTACAGGTTATAAATAAAGCAGTTAAATAGAAAAGATCGGGGAAAAGGAATTTAGCTGACAAAAGCAGCTGAAAGATAAACTGTTAGAGTCCTAGAAAGAAAATAAAAATTTCACTATAGAAATGAAAATCTCAAAGCAGTGAGAAGTAAAAGTAGACACTGCTAAAACAAAATGGAAAGGAAATACGGAATTCCCGGGAGGTCCAGTGGTTAGGACTCCTCCCTTCTACTGCAGGGGGCACAAATCCAGTCCCTGGTCGGGGAACTAAGATCCCACAGGCCACACAGCCAAAAAAAAATTTTGAGAGGAAATAGACAAAGAAATGAAGACAATTAGAGAAAAGAGAGGAATTATAGAATACAGATTTAGCTTTTGCGAGGACAGAAATCATTTCTGTTTAATGCTTAGTACATAGTAAGTGCTCATGAAGTGTCTGTGGAATAAATGAGTGTGCCAGCATGTGAGGAATAAGAGTCCTTGAAGAGAATTAAATAAGTAAATCAATAAACAAGCTAAAGATAAGCATATAATCTCTTTAAATATAGAAATAAGGGTAAAGTATATGAATTATAGTTATGGAATATAAAAATACAAATGACAAAATCAGGTGGGTTAAAAAGTATAAGAGATTAGGACTTCCCTGGTGGCGCAGTGGTTAAGAATCTGCCTGCCAATGCAGGGAACACGGGTTTGAGCCCTGGTCCGGGCATATCCCACATGCCACGGAGCAACTAAGCCCATGCGCCACAACTACTGAGCCTGTGCTCTAGAGCCCGTGAGCCACAACTACTGAAGCCCATGCACCTAGAGCCCATGCTCCGCAACAAGAGAAGTCACCGCAATGAGAAGCAAGCGCACCGCAAAGAAGAGTAGCCCCCGCTCACCGCAACTAGAGAAAGCCCGTGTGCAGCAATGAAGACCCAATGCAGCCAAAAAAAAAAAAGTATAAGAGATCAAAAATAATATTTGTCAATAAATCAAAATTACTGATTTGCTCAGTTTTTAGATATTAATGAGAAATTTCCAAATTTACTTTTGAATCCATTCCAGAAAGTAATTTACTATAGTGGTTTACTAATGCTCTTTTGGAAAACTAATGATTAGCCCCTGTGCATGGGCTGTGGAGCTATTCTGTTTCATGTGCATGGGGGTGCATGTGGAATAGAATAGGAGAATTACGGGACTCATGATCAAGAATAGAAAGTTATTGGGACTTCCCTGGTGGTCCAGCAGTTAAGACTCTGCACTCCCAGCACAGGGGGCCGGGGTTCAATCCCTGGTCAGGGAACTAGATCCCACATGCCTTAACTAGAAAATCCCGTGTGCCACAACTAAGACCCGGTGGCTCAGCCAAGTAAATAAATAAATATTTTTTTTTTAAAAACTTGGTTAAAAAAAAAAGAATAGAAAGTTATTAAATAACATTAATCCCATTCCATTAAGAAAAAAATTAAGTGGGCCAGTGTTAAGCCCATAATTTTTTTTTTTTTTAAAGAAGATGTTGGGGGTAGGAGTTTATTAATTAATTAATTAATTTTTGCTGTGTTGGGTCTTCGTTTCTGTGCGAGGGCTTTCTCTAGTTGCGGCAAGCGGGGGCCACTCTTCATCGTGGTGCGCAGGCCTCTCACTATCGCGGCCTCTCTTGTTGTGGAGCACAGGCTCCAGACGCGCAGGCTCAGTAGTTGTGGCTCCCGGGCCTAGTTGCTCCGCGGCATGTGGGATCTTCCCAGACCAGGGCTCAAACCTGTGTCTCCTGCATTAGCAGGCAGATTCTCAACCACTGTGCCACCAGGGAAGCCCAGCCCATAAATTTTTAAAAAGCAAAAACAATCTGGGAATTCCCTGGCAGTCCAGTGGTTAGGACTTGGTGCTTTCACTGCCGTGGCCTGGGTTCGCTCCCTGGTTGGGGAACTAAGATCCTGCAAGCTGCATGGCATGGCCAAAAGAAAGAAAGAAACAAAGGAGGGGCAGGGAGGGAGGGAGGAAGGAAGGGAGGGAGGGAGGGAGGGAGGGAGGGAGGGAGGGAGGAAGGAAGGGAGGGAGGAAGGAAGGGAGGAAGGAATCCATCCTTACATAGCCAACTGTGGTAGATTAAAATTATGGCCACAGCAGAAGCAGCCCCTCCCATCAAGACCTGAAGAGTCGAATCTACTTCTCACCTGGGCATTGTGACTAGGCTTTGGCCAGTGGGACATCAAGAAGCATGAAACAAGCCAAGGCTTGAAAAGCATTTACACATTGGGGTTTGCCCTCTCTTGCTTCTGGGAGCTAAGACCACCATATGAAGAAGCCTGGGCTAGGCTGCTTGAGGATGAAAGACCATGTGGAGAGAGAGGCCCAGCCATCCATTCCTACCATTTGGACTGAGACCCCAGTTGGGCCTGTGAGTGAGACCATTTTAGATAATCATCAGCCCCAGCTGAGCTGCCCCAGGCCAAAACAACTGCCCATTCAACCTATAGAATCATGAGAAATAATAAATTATCATTATTTTAAGCCACTTAGTTTTGGGGTGATTTTTTATACTGCAACAGTGTAAGAAAATAGGTACACATATACACTCTTTTTTTTTTCCATACACTGTTGATAGGAATGTAAAATGATTTAATCTCTTTGGAGACAAATATGGCCATTCCATTGCTCAAATTTTATCATACAGTTATATTTTTACAAATGTGCAAAGATATATAGGTATAGGGGTGTTTGTTTCAGGCAGAATTTTTAATTCCAAACAGTAGAGCCCACTCCAGCATGTCTAGCTGGGGAGGAATTTACTAATGTACATTATAGCTTGCAGAGTCTCTAGGAGGGTCAGGCTGTATTGGCTAGGCAGCCAGGTGGAACACTCAAACTTCCTGTAGGGCTGCCCCGGTGAAGGGGATATCTCAACCACTTCTTCCACCAGAAAATGGAGTCTGCTTACCATACATTCCCTCACTCACCATGCTCATTGCCACTTGGAGTCTAGGTGGTAGAACTTCAGCCATATGCCTGCACCAGACGGCAAGAAAGGCTGGAAAAGCAGTTTTCTGCCATTTACGCCAGGGACGGGCTTCCCAATTCCAAGTCTGAGAAAGGTGTTTAGAAGGTACTGGGCAGTCTGAAATATGACAGGTGTGCTCTGCAATGTTCAAGACAACACTATTAATAATATCAAAGAACTGGAAATAATCCAAATGCTCAATTAGTAAGTGACTGGTTAAATTTGGGGATATTCATAATGAACTGCTATGCAGGCATTTTTTAAATTCAAGTAGATTTTTATCTTCTAACATAGAAAATGGCCATAATATTTTATGAAGTGAGAAAAACAAATTACCAAAACAATGTGTATTTTTTAAATGTTTACTTGTATACGCATAGAAAATATCTAGAAGGATACATGCCAGACTGTGAAATGTTTGTTCCTTCTGGGAAATGACCAGTTCCTTGGGGGCAAATGTTGGATGATGGGAAAACCATTTGATATTTTATAGTATCACGTATATTGCTTCTTTTAATGTAACAGCTTTATTGAAGTTTCTGTGGATATACTTATTCTGGACATTTCATGAATGGAATCATAATATGTGGCCTTTTGTGTCTGGCTTCTTTCAGGGTTCATCCATGTTGTAGCATGTGTCAGTGTTTCATTCCTTTTTATTGACAAATATTTCATTGTATGGATATATCACATCTTTTTTATCCATTCATCAGTTGATGGACATTTGAGTTATTTGCATCTTTTGGCTATCATAAATATACTGCTATGAATGTTTATGTATTAAGTTTTCATATGGTTGTATGTTTTCTGTTCTCTTGGGTAGAATTACTGGGTCATATGGTAACTGTATATTTAACTTTTTTTTTTTTTTTTTTAAATATTTAACTTTTTGAGGAACTGCAAACTTACCCAAAGCCACTATACCATTTGCATCCTCATCAGCAATGTATGAGGGTTCCCATTTCTCCACATCTTCACCAATACTTGTTATTTGTCTGTCTTCAATAATATTACAGTTTAGGGCTTCCCTGGTGGCGCAGTGGCTGAGAGTCTGCCTGCCAATGCAGGGGACACGGGTTTGTGCCCTGGTCCGGGAGGATCCCACATGCCGGAGCGGCTGGGCCCGTGAGCCATGGCCGCTGGGCCTGTGCGTCCGGATCCTGTGCTCCGCAACGGGAGAGGCCACAGCAGTGAGAGGCCCGCGTACCGCAAAAAAATAATAATAATAATATTACAGTTTAGTAGGGAGGACGATATGCAGAGAAGGAAAGGAGTGAGCCAACATTTGTTTTCCACTGTTTGTTAGACACTGTGATGCTTTACCCCTTTCAAACCTCAAAATCCCCTTTAGGTATTTTGGGAGGCATTTAAGGTAGGCATCATTACCATGTTTTACCATGAGGAAGCTGTTGCTCAGAAAAGTTAAATAATTTTCCAAATGCCACACCCATGACATGTACACAATTAATCATGATATAGGGTAGGAAATGCTGTAATAAAAGATTCATGTAATTTTATAAGAATTATAAAAAAACAATAACTCATAGTTGGATTAGTAAAGAAAGCCAGCATATGAATTTGAAGGACAGGGATGCCAGAGATGCCAAGATATGAGAAGAAATTGCATGCATGTGCAAGTCCATGTGTTCTGAGTATTTTCTTTGCACCTGTTTAAAGTGAGCAGCTTAATGGCCCTCTACCCTGTCAGGGGTTTAAAACATGAGCATCAAACCTGTGATTGTATAAGATGCCTTGAGGGGAAACATTGCTCAGCCTTGTCTAAGATGCCACTGGTGTGAATTTCTGTGGGCTACTGCAAGAAAGCAAGCAGGGCACTGAGAAGGGCTTTTAAGGGCATGTACTCTAAAGTCACAGGTACTTACTTGATGGGGACAGTCATTTTTCTAAGAATGCATTTGCTGTGTGGCTGGCCATTCGGTGGACTATGAATGCAGTGAAGTCAGTGACCTCTATTCTTGGGAGACTCTGGTGCGGATGTCTCTTCCTTTGCTCCAGGGCTCCTGACCTTGCTCAGAGCACATGGGGATTCTCCCATGGAATTCTTTAGAAACCATGAAGGAGTCAGGCAAGTGAACTAGATCCACAGCCCAAAGTTGTATTCATCCAGCACACTTATCCACCAAATTTGGTTCCAAATGCTGTGTGTCCGGCTGTTGTCAGAAATCAAATTAAAAGATGAGGATTTGCCACCACCAAGAAAATTGCAGGAGAGAAACTCCCCTCAGTGTTTTGAACAGCACTAATACCTGCCAACTACACCAGCAACAATTCAGAGGGTGGCTTCATCAAGCATCTTATTTGCAGGGGAAGAAAGCACAGGAGCTCTGTGGTGCCAAATGAACCCGGGTCCCTGTATAAGCTCTCCCATTTCCTAGCTGCATGTGGGACCTTGGGCCAAGTGCTTAGCTTGCTTAGCCAACCTAAACCCACTCTTTGTGGTTTTTAGGTAGCCAAGGCACAGGGTGGATGTGAGAATAAAATTGTATATATGAACTGCTTGCACAGTGCCCAGCCCATGGTAAGAACTTGATAAAAGGCAGCTATTCTCATTAGTGTTAGCTTTCTTCTCTAAGAAGAGCACTGTGGTGTTTTAGAAGTTTTAAAGCACTGAGAATATGGGCTTTTCTCTGGAGCTTACTGCAGAGCTACAGTTGTTAACTCACACTTTGGATTAGTCACCCTCAATCCAATCAGTCAGTTTCCTACATTTCATTCACCGTTTGAGCTCAGAATAGGATTAAAGGGAAACCAGGATTCTGTTGTGCACATAAAGGGAAATATGGCAACTTTGGTACTGAAGGCCCTTGGCACAGTTAGGTAAAATAATTCTCATTTTCCCTTGAAATTTCCCCTTTACTGTCAGGACAGTATCTCTTTGGGAGGGTGGAAAAGAAGACCAAGTTCTCTTTCTCCATTTCTTATAGTCTTGAGAGCTGGCCCTGTCCTCAGTATCCCCTCTTCAACATTCCACCAAGAGTTGGCCACTTTGGGACTTCTGTGGGGTTTCTGGCTTAGGGGACTTTGGTTCAAAGCTATGAAAACCTTTTGTATAATCATGGCTATCCTTAATGTTCAGTGTTGCCTGCCCGTTGCCCCACTGAGTAAGTCATCTTGTATGTTAGTGATATTCACATTTTTGTGAGAAATAACCAATGAAAATTCTGAGATTAATGGTTTTAAAATATTTCTTTTTTCTCCCTAGATTTCTCTTTCCTAAATGTCTCGACCAGTGTTCACAAGGTAAGCAATATGCTCTGTTTTCGCTTGCAAGCCTTTCAAATTATGTTTAGATGCGACAGACTTTTCTTCATGCTCCCACCTACCATTCTGAAATCTAAAGCAAATAAAACTGATCCAGGGAAGACTTGGGCATTTTTTGCTTTTATCATATTTGATAGGCAGATTTCTTCCGAGAGTTTGTCTCTTAATGATAATAAATTGCCATAGCAACACCTCTTCTGAGCTGGGCTTAAGTCTGCCCTGGCCTTCCAGCTAATGTCAGTGGACTGAATAGGTATTCCTAGCCTGTGGATCAGCAAGATTTTGATGCATTTCTCCTGTCCCATGAGTGAGAATATGGCCGAGTAGAACCTCCTCCCTTAGTCCCCTGCTACATATACTGAAATTTTCCACGTCTCCTTTATAACATTTAGAAAAATCCACACATCCTGTAGGTTACACTCATCCTTGCATTGTCCTACCTTCTGGCAGCCTGGGAGCAGCACTTTTTAGTCATATTAGCTATGATGGCTGGAGACCCAGAATAAATTCTAAATTTCCTACAGTTAGTGATAAAATACTTATTGTTGTCAGAAGGCCTGGGGTCTGGGCTTCCTGAAACAGCCCAGCAAGTAGAAATCAGATGGAAGAAAAGAACTCAGTGTCACCAGCACGGTTTTGCCCTGCTGATGCCATTGCCAATCCACAGGGAATGGAGACAACAGAGCATTCGTAGAGCTGTTGTCTTGGGGAAGAGCTGAGCTGGAGGCTGTGCAGGGCAGGAGGCCGGGTCACTGGAGAGAAGAATGTGTGTGTTGGACTGCTGCACCAGGGAGTCTCAAGTCTAGCTTTTAGAGGCCCCTGTTGCTTTCTAGGCACTGCACCCCAGAAGCAGAGTTGAATGGAGGTTGGCTGGGTCTATCCACCGTGTCCACCCCAGGTAGATTAAAGAGATTTTATAGGGGCTGGGTTAGTAGGGTCTGGTAACAGACTAGATGGGGGGACATTGAAAAAGGGGGTATCTGGAGTGACTCCTAGGTTTCTAGCTTGGGAGATTGGAACGGTTGGTGGTACCTATCTTTGAAATAGACTACATAGGAGAAAACATAGGTCCAGGAGATAACCAAAGAGAGCTGTCTGGTCCTTCGATAAATGTTTGGAAGTCATGATCAAAGCCAACGGTGTGGGCTGTAGTAAGCCCCTCTGACTATATGATCGATCATATAGTGATCGATCACATAACTGATCACATGAAGATTGCCACCCTAGTGCCCCTTGGCTTCTTGACACTTTCTCCTTCAGTGCCCCTCTTCTTTTTTTGCATGTGGGAAAAAGATGATCAGGCTACCTTGGCAAAGAACCTTAAGCAAGTGTTCTGTCTTTACTGTCCATGAACCTGGGCCAGTATTGCAAGAGGAAAGCTCTTTTAGGCCAAGACAGAATGAGTTCTGTCTGGGATTTTGTAGGCATATTTCATTAGCACTGCCTTCCAACTCATTGTTCAAAGGTAATGTGTGTCAATTCTGTACTCATATAAAGAAAGCTAGGGTGGGGGTGGGAGGACTTCCCTGGTGGTCCAGTGGTTAAGAATCCGCCTTCCAACGCAGGGAACTCGGGTTCGATCCCTGGTCGGGGAACTAAGATCCCACATGCTGCAGGGCAACTAAGCGCGTGCACTGCAACTGCTGAGCATGCGAGCCACAACTAGAGAGCCTGCATGCCACAACTACAGAGCCCACACGCTTTGGAGCCCGCATGCCACAAGAAGAGAGAAGCCTGTACACCACCACAAAAGATCTCATGTGCCACAACTAAGACCCAACGCAGCCAAAAATTAAATAAATAAATTTTTTTTTTTTTTTTTTTTTTTTTTTTGCGGTACGCGGGCTTCTCACTGCTGTGGCCTCTCCCGTTGCGGAGCACAGGCTCCGGACGCTCAGGTTCAGTGGCCATGGCTCACGGGCCCAGCCGCTCCGCGGCATGTGGGATCCTCCCAGACCAGGGCACGAACCCATGTCCCCTGCATCGGCAGGCGGACTCTCAACCACTGCACCACCAGGGAAGCCCAAATAAATATGTTTTTAAGAAAAGAATTAAAAGAAAAAAAAAAAAAGAAAGCCAGGGGAATTCCCTGGCAGTCCAGTGGTTAGGACTGCCACAGCCTGGGTTCAGTGCCACAGTCACTCCCACAGCCTGGGTTCAGTCCCTGGTTGGAGGCGTAAAAAAAAAAAAAGAAAGCTGGGAATGTGATCAGATGTAGACAGATAACCTTGAGGCCATATATGCTGTTTTCTGAACTGCAAAGGGCTTGTTAAGTGATAGTGCCTTGGTAGACATCTTCCCCTTACATCTGGGCCAAGAGGACACTATAGACTGATCTGACCTAATTCACCATGGGCATGGACCTTCTGGGGAGAGAGGAGATAAAATGCAAGTATTTCTTCTTCCTCAGAGATTTGGTGGCTCTCTTAGAGGTAGAATCTGCCACCGGTAGACAAACATTTTACGTCCTAAGGGAGCAGTTGCCTCCCTTCGCTCCTGTTCATGAGTTAAGCTCCCTGATTCATTGCTTTTACAACAAAGGATTATTTTACAATGAGAAAAGCACTGTATTGCAGCCACAAGATGATGTGTATTACAGAGATCCAAGGATTAGGAAATAATCTCAATGCTTAAACAGCAAGCAAGGCTCATTATAATGCTGGCTTTAAAACAGAGCGCAGATAATTTACTACCATGATCTGCTTTTAGATGTATCTGTAGATAGACAAAAGAAGTGAGATTTGTGTTCTTCTGGGTTGCTGGAAGTCTTTAGCCAGACTGGGATGGTCAAACAGACCTCAGAGATGTTTCTCCACTCTTGGGAACAGGCCAGTCCAGGCTGCCTGCTCACTCACAACCCAGACTGGTGAGGCGTTGGCCAAATCAGAGTATCCACTCCTTGATAACAGCAGAAGGAAGCTCCCGGCCCAAGCAAGATGAAACCGCTCATGATGGCCTCTTCACCCTGTGCTCCAGATAACTGCTGTACCTTGCCTTGAAGATGGCATTTCCTCTTGGCAGGTAGCAGATTGCATAGCTGGCCTAAGGAATGCTGGGGATAATCCTTTTGCTTGTTTCTCCACAAAGCAAAGCCCCTTTTATATGTCCAATTCCTGACCTAGAATCCAAAGCCCACAGTGTTTGTCTACATGGTACTCATGGGGCAGACAGGACTTTGGGCAAGTTATCTGTCAGAGACTCGGATCCTAGCCTTTTCTCAGGCAGGACAAGCCTGTGCTTGTGACCCTGCTGCATGCCACTCAGGTTGGCACATTCGCAGTAGTCTG
Organism: Leucopleurus acutus; assembly: GCF_964270905.1. NCBI lineage: Eukaryota > Metazoa > Chordata > Mammalia > Artiodactyla > Delphinidae > Leucopleurus > Leucopleurus acutus. The sequence continues at coordinate 58,026,438 of NC_139158.1, forward strand.
ACTCTCCAGTTTCTTCTGCCCAAGTAGATGCTAAGTAGAGTCCTAGGGCCTTTATAGATCTTCTCTCAGCCTTTCCTGACTCCTCACTGCAAGATCCACCACAGCTATTCTTGTCTTCCACCCCTGGTAATGTCATGGGCCTCTCGCAGGAGCCGACTCTCATAACTGCCATCTCTGGAATGTGCTGAGCCTTCTAGAACCCTGCCTGCCACCCCACTGTGCCACATTCTGGGCCTGGCTGCCTGGCCTTGCTTTACTCAGTTTCCAAAGGCCCCAGCCACTTCCTGTGGCTGCACCAGGACATGGGGTTCTGGCAGTAGGCTCACCAGGCTGTCCTCACTGCCTCCCCACAGCCTGCAGAGTGACCTTTCTAAATGGGAATGGAAGCACAGGCACTACCAGTGTCACCTTTGTTAGGAGGCTTTCCTAAAACTCTGACTACAGATGGTCCATCTTAATGTTAAAGCTTATGAACAAGGAAGGCATGTGAGAAACCTTTTTAAAATAGAATAAACAAAATGCAGACATATTCTCCATTTGAATTCCTAAGTCTTGTGCTATTACCACATCTAGGCCATACCTGAAGACCTTGAGAATAGAAGTTTTAAGTGTAGGAGAAGCTGTTAAGAAAATGTGGTTCTGTATATTCCTATATACTTGTATATGCATAGAGTATCTGAGGAGGCATACCCAAAATCTGGTTATTAGTGGTTGCCTCTGCGGAGGAGAAATAAGGCTCAGGGTGCCAGAGAAGGGAAGAAGAAACTTGAACACCCTTTTGTACCTTACGAATTTTGCACCAAAAATATGTATATACTAATAAATCTTAGAAACCTTTCCAGATGGCTGTCTGATGAATAGTACTTGCTCAGACCTGCAAGTGGGAGAATTTTTGGCATGTGGGTACCCACGGCTTAGTTTCTTAGGCAGCTGCCTCGGAGGTCAGGTTGCATGTGTCTTTTATTACACTTCATTTATTCGTTCATTTATTCAGCAAATTTTTATCTAATGCCTGCTGTAACCCAGTCCTGGGGGATTAAGAAAGGCTTCTGGAAGAGGTGCTATTCAAATTGTCTACACCCTGAAGGAGGAGTTGGCCCTCCTTCAAAAAAATGAGAGAAAGGATGGCTCCAGGCAGAAGAAACAGCAAGATTGAAGGCCTGATGGTGATTAGAGTACGACTAGGGCCCTGAGGAAGTGCATCATGCAGATAGGTCAAGCAGGCCAAGAAGTTTAGATATCAGCCTAAAAATAATTGGAATGCATTAAATATTTTAAGTAGGGAAGTGACTTGATCAGATTTATGTTTTTGAAAGATTACTCTTACTACAATAGGAAGAATGAATTGTAGTAAAGGAAGCCTGGAATTAGAGAGAATGAGCAGTAACCTAGTGAAGAGAGAGCAGTGGTCTAAACCAGGCAAATGGTAGCAGGGACTGAGAGTGGAGGATGGACGATGGCCCAGGTTTGGGGAACTAGGCAGTCGGTGTGCCTTTCACCACGTGACCGCTTGGATGTCAGGGGAAGCCATTGAGGAAACTCACCTTTGAATCCTCAGAGGTCTCTCAAGCACTGTGCAGAGGCATATAGGCCATATTTACCTAAGGCCGACTGACTTGCTGTGGAGCACTAACAGATACCTGTGAAGAGCAGGACTCATGTCTCAGAACCAAGGAACCAATAGATTCCCAAACAGTGTGTAAGCACTCAGGAAGCAGATTATGTGCTCAGCAGTCGAGCCCTACCTCCTGACATCTATGATCCTAGGCATATTGTATACCCTTCGTGTGTGCCTTGTCCCCATTGTAACACACGACCATTGACATGAAGCTCCTAACCCCTGTTCCCTGGTTGCGAATGGAATGTGGTTATGAGGTTAGATTCAGTCTTCAGAGTTTTGGAACACTTTTTATAAATATGATTGGTGAGAGGAAGGAAGTATCACTAACTTCTGCCTCAGACCAGAGGCAGGGACCAGGGGTCCTGGAAGTTGCCTTCAAACCAGTGATAGCCACTCATTTAAACCATGGGCTCAGCAGCCTAGGCTGGTGAGAGTCATGTGACTTACCTTCCTGCTTGTCGCTGTGGCTAAGGCGTGCCACAGCCACCTCTGTCAGTCTGAGGAATCGGTCCAGGCTCCTTGGTGTACATGTAGAGGTCCCATTCCCAAATGATGAGATGGTGGTGGTAGTAGTGTCAGGTTGCATTTAATGAGTTCTTACTCTCTGTAGCCTGTGATAAGGCATTTCACAGATAACCTGGAGGTATGTGTTCCCATCTGACAGAGGAGGAAATTTGGGCTCAGAGAGAAAGTTGAGCAATTTGCCTAATGTCACCCATGAATAATTAGTGGAACCGAAAATTCAGACTCAGGTTTGCTTGGCTCCAAAACCCACGCTTTAATCTTTACCTTATGCTATCTTTTTACATATATGAAGAAGATAAATAAAAATATAAGCCTTATATTTTAAGCACTGCCCATGTTATTCAAAGGAGCTCTCGTAGTTCAGAGAAAGGGAGACAGCAAGGTGGCATGAGGGGAGGATTGGGATGATAACGATATTAGAGAAGATTGTAAGGAAGAAGTAAGCTTTACCAAAAAATTTTTTTAAAAGGCTTAAGTGAAAAAACAAGGTACAGAATGGTATAGTATGCCACTGTTTGTGGGAAAAATGTATACATACACATTTACTTGTAAATACTCAGCACATATCTGGAAGAAAACTCTGATAAATATGGTTGCCTCCAGGGAAAGAAGTAGGTTGCTGGGTAGGAAGGGAATTTACTTTGTCTGTGAACTCTTCTGTACATTATGAGTTTTGCCCTGAAAAACTAAGTACAGCTAATTTTTTAAAAAACAAAACACTTGACTGAAGTGAACAGTAAGAGTCCTCTGTACTGAATATTCATTATTCAGGATCCTACAATTACAAGGTTACTTAGGAAAGCTGAAGTCTCATAATTTAGAGATATTCACTTATGAACTAATCGTTTACAAAACTAGTCTCGGGCTTCCCTGGTGGCGCAGTGATTGAGAGTCTGCCTGATGATGCAGGGGTTGCGGGTTCGTGCCCTGGTCCGGGAAGATCCCACATGCCGCGGAGCGGCTGGGCCCGTGAGCCATGGCCGCTGAGCCTGCACATCCAGAGCCTGTGTTCCTGAATGGGAGAGGCCACAACAGTGAGAGGCCACGTACCACAAAAACAAACAAACAAACAAACAAAAAACTAGTCTCTATTAGTAAAAAGATTGATGATGAGCATTGAGTATTCTTAGGTATAGAATTAATTATAACACCTATGAGAATGCTATTACAAGATAGAATATAAATGTTGAAAATCTCAAAACTCTATAAATGAAATTATATTTAATAAAAAATTAGGAGGCAACGAGAGAGAGATTACCTCTACATCTTCTCAAGTGGGAGATCAGTAAATTTTAAAGCTGTTAAGTCAATTTGTAAAGAGTTAGTTGTACTCTTTAAAGATACAAAATTATCCACTCGGGCTTCCCTGGTGGCATGGTGGTTAGGAATCCAACTGCCAAGTCAGGGGACACGGGTTTGAGCCCTGGTCTGGGAAGATCCCACGTGCCACGGAGCAGCTAAGCCCAGGTGCCACAACTACTGAGCCTGCGCTCTAGAGCCCACGAGCCACAACTGCTGAAGCCCACGCTCCTAGAGCCTGTGCTCCACAACCAGAGAAGCCACCGCAGTGAGAAGCCCGCACACCGCAATGAAGAGTAGCCCCCGCTCGCCACAACTAAAGAATGCCTGCACGCAGCAACGAAGACCCAACACAGCCATAAATAAATAAATAAATAAATAAATAAATAAATAAATAAATTTATAAGAACAGTAAAACTTAAAAAAAGTATCCACTAAAGGAACTATAAAATTATTAATGTAGCCAACCAGAACGTGATAGTGGAGAAGCGGGGCAAATTTAAGGGTATATGAACTTCCTTGTCTGTCATGTGGAAAAGTCAAAAGACATTGTCTAAAGGTGACATAAGGATAGCTATCATAAGAACATAAAACAGACTATAAGCCCACCACTTATCAGAAGGAAAGCAGAAAACAATGCAGAAATCATATTGCTAAAAGTTAAAAAAAAATTTTTTAAATAGAATTCCACATAAACAAGGTAACAGAAACAAAGTGTCAGTAAATATAAATGGAATAAACACCTATTAAAAGGAAAAGTATCTCAGATTAAACCAAAAAGTAGAATCTAATTATATGATGTTCTGTACAAGAGAAGCATCTAAAACTAAGTAAGGATGGTGATGAAAGAATGGACAAGATATAACAGACGAATGCAAACAAAAAGAAATGAGGTTGATATTAATAACAGCAGGGTTGAATACCAGGTAAAATATTGAAGAGTCTAAAAAGGGCAGTTTTGGGACTTTCCTGGTGGTCCAGCAGTTAAGACTCCGTGCTTCCACTGCAAGGTGCACGGGTTCAATCCCTGGTCGGGGAACTAAGATCCCACATGCCACACAGCACGGCTAATAAGTAAATAAATAAAAGGGCAATTTTTAATGATAAAGGACACCATCTACAACCTGTCATGAATATTTCTGTAACCAAATAATTCAAAAGAAAGCATATACCTTTAAGTTACTATGTTACTAAACAAGAAATAATTTTTCTTTTTATTGAGATATAATTGACATATAACATTGTATTAGTTTCAAGTGTACAACAGAATGATTTGATGTTTGTATACATTGCAAAATGATAATCACAATAAGTCTAGTTAACATGCATTGCCTTACCTAGTTGCAAAACAACTTTTTCTTATGATGAGAACTTTTAAGATCTACTCTCTTAGCAGCTTTTAGTTATTCAATACAGTATTATTAACTATAGTTACCATGCTGTACATTACATCTCCATGACTTATTTATTTTATAACTGGAAGTTTGTACCTTTTGACTCTCTCCTCCCATTTTTCTCACCCCCTGCCCCCTGCTTCTGGCAACCACCAGTTTGTTCTCTGTATCTATGGGCTTGGTTTTTGTTTTTGTTTTTAGATTCTGCATATTAATGAGATCATATGGTATTTCTCTCTCTGACTTATTTCATTTAGCATAATGCCCTTGCGGTCCATCCATGGCAAGATGGCAAGATTTCATTCTCTTTATGGCTGAGTAACATTTATATATATATATCATTATCATATATAAGATAGATATATATAAGATATATCTATCTTATATCTCCTTTATCCATTCATCCACTAATGAACACTTAGGTTTCCATATCTTGCTATTGTGAATAATACTGCAATGAACATGGGTGTGCAGATAGCTCTTCAAGATAGTGATTTCAGTTCCTTCTGGTATATTCCAGAAGTGGAATTGTTGGATCATATGGTACTTTTAATTTTTTTAGGAATCTCCATCCTGTTTTCCATAGTGTCTGTACCACTATAGAATTGGCATTCCCAGCAACAGTGTACAAGTTTCCCTTTTTTCCACATCCTCACCAACACTACTTATTTCTTGTCTTTTTGAGAATAGCCATTCTAACAGGTATGAAATGCTGTCTCATTGTGGCTTTTTTAAATAATGAATTAAGCATTCAACTTAAGAAGTTAGAAAAAGAACAAGAACTTTTTAAAAACTAGATTATAATAAAAAAGATTGAATCTATAAACCAGGTATATCTAGCATGTTAAGCAACACTATGGAGATGCAATCAGCAAAATCTGGACTGAGAGAAATATACAAGATGCAGTTTTTCAACAAATAAATCACAAAGAAGTAAGAAGAAAACTATAGATTGAAAGAGAATTATGAGATGCATCAGTGAAATATAATGTATGGGCTTTGTTTGGTTCCTGTTTCCAAAAAATTAAGAAAATATTCTTGAGACAGAAAAGTTTGAATGTGGGCTAGATATTTTATATTAAAGAATTTATTGTTAATCATTCATTTTTTTAAAGAGTCCTTATGATAATACATACTGAAATATTTTTGGATGAAATAATAGGATGTCTATTATTGGCTTCAGAATCATCCAGTGGGGAAGGAGAGGAAAGGAGAAAAGGTTGGGGTATGGTATAGAAGAAATAGTTAGCCAAATGTTAATCTTTCTTGAAGCCAAGTGATGGGCTCGTGGGCGTTCATTATACTATTTTTTTCTACTTTTGTATATGTTTGAAATTTTCACAATATTAAGTGAATAAAAACGGTTGAATAACACAAATGCAAATGACATTATAGCAGAAATGGTGTATATGCTGTGATCCTAGCCATGTAAAAATAAGTATGGAAGAGGTATTACAATTGTGTTGGCATGATGGGATGTGGCAAATTCTCTGATTTCAAAATTATCTGTAGTGCTGTGGATTTTACTTCTATATTTTCACAGAAAGGTTGAGAGTGATTGTGGCCCACTCCACAACCTCTCTTTACATGCGCCACCCTTCCTTACTGTGTCACTCTGTGAATATCTTTGTTAGCACTTACCTTGGAACTGTGGGTCCACGGGTGAGACTTCTTGACTGTGCACTCTTTGAGAATGGTTAGCACCTGACATACGGTTTGTGCTTGGTACATGTCTGTGTTCTGAACTGGTGAAAAGTCACTGGCACCAGTTCCTGATGAGGTTAAGTACATGGGATATAGAAAGGGCCCTTAGATGAAAAAGCTCCAGGTATCAAAGCGGAATTAAGAAGACAGAGGAGGTTAGGAGGTGAGGCAGCTACAGAGTTGAGGCCATTCACTCCAAGAAGTTGTAGTGGCAGAAAGAGGAGCAGAATGATGGCTATGTATATCAGTGTTGGGTGGCGGGTGTGTCTACATGAGGAGGCTGCTAGAAGGGATGATCAGGGGAGGGAGCAAGGGCTCACATTTGTGCAAACCCTCAGCCCCAGTCAGGACTCATAAAGGCTGAACTGTTTTTGGTTTTGTTCCCCAGGCCTGGTGAGTAATGTGGTGTTCACCAGTCACACCACAGAGCAGAGGCACCCTCTCCTGATTCAGTTGCAGAGCCTCATCAGAGCTGCCAATCCTTCCGCAGCCTTCATTCTTGCAGAAAATGGGATTGTCACCAGGTAAACTTACCAGTTCACTTCACTCCGCAGGACCAGCCACTTTCTCAGATGCAGCAGTCTGTCTATGGCCCACTGGGTCTTTCTACTGTATCAAAGACCTGAGCATTTATAAAAGTCAGGTCTTGAAGTGCTTTTTTTTTTTTAATTTATTTATTTTATTTTTATCATTTTTGGCTGTGTTGGGTCTTTGTTGCTGCAGGTGGGCTTTCTCTAGTTGCGGCGAGTGGGGGCTACTCTTCATTGTGGTGGCTTCTCTTGTTGCGGAGCACGTGCTCCAGAGCGCAGGCTCAGTAGTTGTGGCTCATGGGCTTAGTTGCTCCGCGGCATGTGGGACCTTCCCGGACCAGGGCTTGAACCTGTGTCCTCTGCACTGGCAGGCGGATTCTTAACCACTGCGCCACCAGGGAAACCCTTGAAGTGCTTTTGATGCTGTGTAAAAATCACCAAGAGGACCCCACATGTTAGTATCCTGTACTGGTTTTTTTTTTTTAATTTTTAAATTTTTTTTAATATATATAATTTTTCATGTATCAAATTGGCAATTTATTAATTTATTTATTTTTGGCTGTGTTGGGTCTTTGTTTCTGTGCGAGGGCTTTCTCTAATTGCGGCAAGCGGGGGCTACTCTTCATCGCGGTGCGCAGGCCTCTCACTATCGCGGCCTCTCTTGTTGCGGAGCACAGGCTCCAGACGCGCAGGCTCAGTAGTTGTGGCTCACGGGCCTAGTTGTTCTGCGGCATGTGAGATCTTCCCAGACCAGGGCTCGAACCCGTGTCCCCTGCATTGGCAGGCAGATTCTCAACCACTGAGCCACCAGGGAAGCCGTCCTGTACTGTTTTGAGATGTTCTGTTTTGATGCATTCACGTTCTCATCATTAAAGGATGGAAGTCAAGACTCTCTCAATGTTCTTTGTGTTAAGATGTGAGAGAAATGGCATAGAAACATGGGGAAATTATATCTTTACTTCATAGACCTGGGTTCAAGTTACAAACTAAAAATAGAGAATTAGTGACTTCGTGTGTATGAAAACATCTTGTCATATAGCAGTTTTGTTTGCTCAATAAGGTGCTAAAAGGTGTATACTTTTCATATAGTTTTGACTTTTGAGCAATGCACATATTTTACACATTCAAAAATTAAGTCAACAAGGAGGGAAAAAATACAAACAAAAACGTGAATCCATCTGTATACCAAAGTTATAAGAACCGTACATATGCAAAATAATTCAAGTAGCTTCTGAGCATAATCCTCTGTTGGAACCCTGATTCCAAACAACATCACTGATTAGAGAAGGGAGATTATAAATACGAAATGGGAAAGGTAAGGAAAAACCCTACAAATGTTGGAGTTGAATTGGGGGACTCGATATAAATTCATTATTTCAAAAAAAAAGTATATTCCCTAGCTCTTTCCATTAAAAGGGACCAGAAATAATACCCTTTCCATTAAAAGGGACTAGAAATAATAATAGCAATTAATACTTCTACCTCTAGATCTTAATTTCTAAGTGCCAATCCCCACTACAAAGTATCAGGACTCTTTGGAGAATTGGCTGATTGCAGGTTTAGGGAGTGAAAGTACAAGGTGAGCCTAGTACATTTTGTGACAAAAAAGCAGGGAAGTATTCAAAGATTAGTGGAAATATGTCAAAAGGATACAGAAGCTAGCTTAAGAAGCTCCCACTAGGCAAATTTGGGACAACTTGAGTATATGAGAGAACCATGATAATAATGGATTATATAGCACGTGGAGTAAAATGAGTCTGTGGTGATACTAAAAAAAGGGAGAGGGACAGATCAGTAAAGCTCTTCTTTATAGAAGAATGCTAGCTAATAAATAAATAAGGATTTATAGTACTAGAAAGTCACTATTTTGTAACCTTTCGTATAATACTTGATTTAGGCAAGAATTATCAATGGATGCTAAAAGCAGTGGATGACAGATTGTTGAGGAAAGGGATATTCACTTGTCTCAAAGTATCTGTCACGGGACTTCCCTGGTGGTGCAGTGGTTAAGAATCTGCCTGTCAATGCAGGGGACACGGGTTCAATCCCTGGTCTGGGAAGATCCCACATGCCACAGAGTAACTAAGCCCATGCACCACAACTACTGAGCCTGCTCTCTAGAGCCTACGAGCCACAGCTACTGAGCCCATATGCCACAACTACTGAAGTCTGCACACCTAGAGCCTATGCTCCGCAACAAGAGAAGCCACTGTACTGAGAAGCCCGCGCACTGCAACGAAGAGTAGCCCCCGCTGTTCCGCAACTAGAGAAAGCCTGTGCACAGCAACGAAGATGCAGTGCAACCATAAATAAATAAATTAAATAAATAAATGAATAAATAAAAAGTATCTGTCACTCCACAGACTGCTTACTACTTACAAAGAGGGAAAAGTACCTTCACAATGGAGAGGTTTAATCTAGAAGACATGACATTGACCAAATGATTAAACTTACCAAGACCACTAATGGGATAAACTGACATCATGTGCCTCCTTCGTGACACTGTGGGAAGGACACAACATCACTTGGCCATTAATCTTGCCAGAAATGCTTAGCTGAATCTAATCATGAGGAGCAACCAGACAAATCCAGGTTGTGGGGCACAAGACAGCTGGCATGTACTCTTCAAAAATGTCAACTCCGGGCTTCCCTGGTGGCGCAGTGGTTGGGAGTCCGCCTGCCAATGCAGGGGACACGGGTTCGTGCCCCGGTCAGGGAGGATCCCGCGTGCCACGGAGCGGCTGGGCCCATGGGCCATGGCCGCTGGGCCTGCACGTCCGGAACCTGTGCTCCATGGCGGGAGAGGCCACGGCAGTGAGAGGCCCGCGTACCGGAAAAAAAAAAAAAAAAAAAGAGTAACAAACAAAAATAGTTGGAGGAATTGTTCCAGACTGAAGGAAAATAAAGATTATAAATTAATGAGCAATCCTTGATTGGATCCTGAGTGCCCTATCCCCCCAAAAAGGGGAAATTTGAAAATGGATGTATATTATATCAATACTTCTCCAACTTTAATGTGCATATTAACCTCTTGGGGATCTTATTAAAATGAGGGTTCTGATTCAGTAGGTCTGGAGTAGGCTGGAGATCCTGCATTTCCACGAAGCTCCCATGTGATACCAATGCTGCTTGTCCTCAGTATTAAATTCCCTCATGTGATTATACTGTTGTGGTTCTTCAAGAGAATGTGCTTGTTCTTAGAGATGCATACTAAAGTATTTAGGGGTGAAATAACAGAAAAAAGAATATATGCATGTACTTGTACGTGTGTATGGCGGTGTAGAGAGTAAGCAGAATGTACAGGTTAAGGTTAATAGTTCTAATTAACCTGGGTTTTCTGTATGTTTTCAAAGGAATGAAGACATTGAACTGATTCTCTCAGAAAATAGTTTTTCGAGTCCTCAGATGCTACGATCTCGATATCTAATGTACCCTGGCTGGCAAGTATCATCATTGAAAAGTAGCTAAGATTTCTTTATAAACTCAGTGATTTATTTATTTACAGGAAAGAAAAAGAGAAAGTGAAAATACCAGGTGTGCTCTAGGAGGGTGACAATGGCAGCTACAACAGCCTGCCATGTCCCAGTAACCACTGGCCTTGCTGGAAGCCCAGTGATCCACATCTTGGGGTCCAAATTGAGACCCTTGCTGGATGCTGAGACTTAAGGAGTCATCTTATAGGCCTTAAGCACAATGGTATCCTTTGTTTCCTCTAGCCTCTAGTGAGAGTGAGGTGGCCGACATGGAACCAAGGAGTTATGACCCTCCCGGGTGAGAGAGTCTCTCCTGAGAATAGTCAGTCCTCTAGGGTTCCCATCTGACAGGTAGGTTCCCTGCTATTGTGGCCCAGGGCATGTTCTGTGCTCTGCAGGTGGCCTCCTAGCCTGAACCTGTCCTCCAGAGAGGAGAGGAAGAGAAAAGAGAGTGTGAAGTGCACTATAATCATATTTCCAGCATCACTTGAGCACTTACTGTGTGCTACACGTTGTTCTAAGACTTCGCTCTCCAGTACGGCAGCCACTAGCCACATGTGGCTAGTTAATAAAATGTAAATGTATATTAATAAAGTAAAATTTAGCCTTTTAGTCACACAAGCCACATTTCAAGTGCTTAACCAGCTACCTGTGACTAGCAGCTACTGTCTTGGACAGTTCAGATCCAGAACATTTCCATCATCACAGAAAGTTCTGTTCACAGTGCCACTCTAACAGTTCAACCTATGTTATCTCATTCATCCTCAAACCAAGCCTGCAAGGTGGATTCCATTTTTTTCTTCATTCTAGAGATAAGGTAACTGAGGCAGCAAGGACTTAAATGTCTTGTCCAAAGTCCCACAGCTAGTAAATGAAAGAGTTGGGTTTCAAACCCAGGTTGTGTGGCTTCAGAGCCTGTATTTTTTTTTTTTTGAAGTATAATAGATTTACAAAGTTGTGTTAATTTCTGCTGTACAGCAGAGCCTGTCCTCTTAACCACCATGCTGCACTTGTCCCTGTATGGAATGGATAACTAGTTTTGCTCTGTTGAAGGTTCAGGGGAAGACAGTTGTTAAAGCTTAGCCAAAATTGATCCCTCATATTGATTTGGATCATCTTTATTATCCTCACTCACTTCCCTCAGCCACCTCTGTGAGTCCTCCAGCCACCCCTTACATCACCAGTATTTTGTACCAGCAAAAACTGATTGTACTATCCTGTTTAAAAAAAAAAAAGGTCAATATGTAAAATTGAAGGTTTTCAGGCTTATTTTTAGAAGGAACCTCTGGTTTGAGTCACATCATACTTAAACAGTGAGTACGTGGATCATTCCTTATGCCTGAACAAGACAATAATATCTTAGCTAAAAAGAAAAAGATGGAGCTTCTGGGGTGAAACTCTTCTCTCCAGTGGCTGCAGCTACTGACCTTTTTGCTGCCCACAACTCTGGGCCTGGTCCTGAGACTTTTGTCATCTCTACCTGGTGCCTAGGGAAGCACCTATTCTCCAGTCCATACCAACTCATGTGGGCATGGCATACATTAACCTAGCTCAGGGCACAGACTTTTCTGGAGGCAGACTGATCTAGGACAGAGACAGGTATGAGGGAGTTCATTAGAAGGCTCTGTGAATCTAGAGTCTGAAATCTTCCTTTATCAGGAAGATCAGTCCTTGTAGAGGATCAGAGATGGAGGGGCCTCAGAATCACCCTTCAGGCCCTCCCTTCCAAGTTCATTCCTAGGAATCAGATGATTTACTCTTTTAACAAGATGGCAGTCATCACATTCCTGCTCATCGCTGTACATTACTCCCCTCTCTCCTTGGGTGAGGGCCACCACCTCAGAGTGAACAGGCCTTAGCTGCAGGATGTGCTCAGCTTTGTGCTGTGCAGATTCTTAGCCATTCCCCTCCCACAGCCCTCTGTTGTCATCGACCCCACCCCCACCTCCCCTGGTAGAAGGGCTTGTTCCTAGTCTGTAAGGAAACCTTGTACTATTCCCCTGGCCCCTCCAAATTCCCCTAAGGATACAGCCTCTGAACACAGAAGCCTGAGAAGCCCGTGGTCTCCAAATCTCATGTTTGGATGGGGAGAGAACAAAAAGAACATGTCAGTCTTGCAAAAATGTTATGCCACCACCTTACTTTAAAGAAGTTGCTTTAAAGAGTAAGATACTTTGAACAATGTACAATTCAAAACTGCAGTGCAGTTTTCAAGCAAAGCAAACTAATACAAAAATACAGTAGACTGGAGGGAAGTGTTTGCATCAAATGTGACGAAGGGTTAATATAGTATTTGGAAAGCTTGTTTAGATATTTAAGAAAAGTAACCCATATTATATAGATGTGAACAGTCCACTTAAGACCAAGTATAAATGGCAACTGTGGTAACAGAATTCCATGTACGTAGTACTCAAATGCAAAATGGTGTCTTACTGTTGCTTTGATTGACACCTGTTACATTTAGGCAAAAATATCTATAAAATTCATTGCTGGAGGAATTGTTGTGAAACTAGTACACTCATCTACTGCTGGGGGTGGTATAAATTACCCATGAGATGTTACACCCTCTCCTGGACTGATTCCAATCAAGGGATTCATCTCAATGAAATCATTCAAAAGAAGGAATGACAGTTTCATAACTTTGGAAGCTGGGTGGTAGGAATTCATTACACTACCCTTCTATCTTTGCATATCTCTGAAATTTTCCATAATAAAAAGTTAAATTTTTTAAATGCTGCATTCTTAATGAGTCTGTGGCAGTCAGTATGTCTGCTGAACTCAAAACTGAGAAAATAGATCAGAGATGCCCCAGCCCTTTAGTTCCTTCTGGAGAGACTGCACATCCAAATGTACAGTCTGTTAAACTGCCCTCAGTGAGGGTGGGGCATAGTGGGAGCCCTGAAGAGAGTGGGAGGGGATCCTGAGGAAGAGCTCCAAAGGTACCAGGAGGGACCCCTAATCCCAGTTGGGATACTGGCAAGCTTCAAAAGTAGAGGGGGTCTTTGACTTTAAGGGATTGCTAGTCCAAAGAAGGTAAGACCTTCCTGCTCTAAGGGGGCAAACATGCTTCTCAGTCTCAAGATGAAAGAGACATAAATGCTTTCAAATAAGTGCTTTGTACACAAAATGACGTACAATTAAGGGAGAATTCAAATATGATAAGTGATATGTAGTTCTTTCCAATGTAGTATGTAGTAGCAGTCAAAGCCCCAATTACTTGTATTTATAATTTTTTAAACCTTTTAAGGTATGAAGGTAAATTTGATGTTGGATCGGTCTTTCCATTAATGGTTCAGATTTGTGTATGGTTTGGTCGTCCCTTGGAGAAGACTCGCTTTGTGGCCAAGTGTAAAGGTAAGCCTTGACCGGGACATGTCCCAGACACTGGTAAAAGAATGCCCCAGAGTTGTCCCTGCTTCCTGGCACCATTTTAGTATTCTGTGTGTGCTGTCTCTTCTCACCATTTGGGTCTGAAAGCAGGCAGAAGAATTTGAGGACCCAGGAGTCCCTTACCCCTGGGAATAGTGGCAGAGCCACTGGGGGAAGATCTGGTAGGGGTACCTGTGAAACCTGGACCCTAGAGGAGGTGCCTTTCCAGTCCCTAACCCTCCCAGCTGTGCCACCCTGGACTTGGCCTCTGCCCCCAGGTGAGTAACAACCCTGTCCTCTTCCTCCACCAGCAATTCAGTCCTCTATCAAGCCAAGTCCCTTCTCTGGAAACATCTACCACATCCTGGGCAAAGTGAAGTTTTCAGGTAACTGGGCGCTTGGATTTGGGAGCGCTACTCTGTGGAGTGCTCACATCTCATGATGTGAGTTCATAGACTCTGCTGGTGCTTTACAGACCACTGATGCCTCTTAGACTCTCTCAAAAAACCCTCCCCTCTGGATCTTACACCATAAGCTCCTCCAGTCATCCCTTTCAGTCAAGGTCCCAATCTTTCTCCAGGTCCTTCTGCTCTGCAGTGGAGGATCTGTTTTCCTGCCCCTGGACGAACCTGCCCAGGGCCTCTCCTCACAGCTCCTTGACTTCCTTGTTCTAGAGACTCACACTCCACCCTTCTTGAGCCATCCATGGCCTCCTCCTAGACCTGTCACCAGGAGCTACCCCAATGCTGAGCCTTCCAGCTCTGGATCCATTTCTGCCAAAGTCTTCAAGCCTTCCACTTGCCTTCTCCTCCCCTCCGTTCAGTAAACCTGTTTATCAGCCTTTGACCCCTGCAGCCCTTGCAACCTGAATTATGTCAGTCCTGGGCTGGGGTTCAGGGAAGGTGTGAAAACAAGGAGCCAGTTAACTCAACATTGAGAAAGAGCAGAATGTTCCAGGGAAAAGGCAGAGCATGTGCTGTGGATGTGAGGCAAAAACAGGCGTTTCAGGAACCAAAAAGGGTTTACTGTGTCTGGGTCCCAAGGGAGGAAGTGAGGGAGTGTGTCTGTTAGGGCATCTTTGGCAGTTATAACAGAAAACCCCAGCTCAACTAGCAGGTGTTAGCTACATAGCAAGAAGTCAAGAGGTCTGGCAGCATAGCAAAGCCAGTGAAGACCCAGGTAATATATGGCTTTTGTGTTCTTACATTCTTGGTGTCAGCTTTTCCTCAGGTTCCCACCCCTCATGGTTGCCAGGTAGTGCTGCAGGTCTAGGTGTCACATTCAGACACAACAGCTAGCTGATGGAAGAAGCTGGCTCTTCCTGTGGGTGTCTTTATCAGTTCCTCAGCAGACTTCTCTCATTGGCCAGGATCGAGTTGCCATTGCCCATGGGGAATTGGTATTGGAGGAAGAGGGGGATGCTGGGCAGGTAACCGGGGGTGTCTGCAGCAGGGAGCCACTGAGAGTTGTAAGCATGGAATCATCTGGGTTCAGATAGGAGAATTAGGTGGCAGAGCCTCTATAAAAGAATCTCTCAAGGTCCTTAACCTTTGGCTTAATTTATGTTATTGAATCTGAAACTTTGGCCCCACTCTACAAGCCCCTTACTCAAGCCCGCTTCCCTCAGGCTCTGACAGACCCCCACCTGCTCGTCCCTCTCCCCTATCATCACCTCCTTTTCTTTTTTATTTAGACTGACTCTTGACCCTTTTCTTGTTAAAGGTAAACCTTTCTTTGTTTTAGATCTCTTTCTCATCATGCCTTTTTGGGGAACCTTACCCTTGTGTCTCCAGTATATTTTAGCCCCCAGTGCCTCAGCTTATAAACCCGATTACATCTTTCCTGTTCCCATGCATGTGTCCCTCCTGCAGCACTTGTACTGTTGAGCTTGCCCTCCTCCCATGGACTCTCAGACCTCAGCTGAGACCCACCCCCTCCACCTCTACCAAGGGAGCTTTCCTTGCTTCTCCTCAACTACCTCTTCCATAGGGGTGACCCCAGCCATTCTCTTCTTCTAATGACTGTGTAGATGTCTCCCACTCAGGGTCCTACAGTCTTTCAAATGCCACAGATGCAGAGTCAAACTCTTCTTCTCCCACTTGCAAACCTTTTCTTCCTCTTGTAGTCAGTCCCCTTCTGGGTTAATGGTGTCCACCTGATCACCCAATCAGCTTAGCTAGAAACTTACATTGTTCCTCCCTCTCTTACTTCATCCTTTCTAATTTGCTGCCAGTCATGTCAGTTCTCCCTCCTGCATGTCTTGTGAATCTGTCCCCCACAGCTGCACTAATCCAGTCTTAGCGTAGCCTTATCCTTTTGGGGCAGGGTCTCAGGGACTAAAGTGTTCTCCTTGCAGACTCTGAGAGGACCATGGAGGTCTGCCACAACACTCTGGCCAATTCCTTGAGCATCGTGCCAGTTTTGGAGGGACCCACGCCACCGCCTGACTCCAGAAGCACACCTCAAGGCAGCAGCGGGCAGCAGGAATGCTACCTCGTGTTCATAGGCTGCTCCCTGAAGGAAGAAAGTGTCAAGGACTGGCTGCGGCAGTCAGCTAAGCAGGTGGTTTCCAAAGCCCAGACAGACCTGGCACTGATATGACCAGACACTTCAGAGTTGTTGATGGACCTGAGGCAGAAGCCCCTCCACCTTCTCCCTGCTTTCTCCCCACTGGTTCACCCCTCACAGGCTCAGCCAGCGTTTTCAGGGACTCTGAGAGTGGGAGGAAGCCCCTGGGGCAAACTCCAGGCAGACTTGTTTTGCTGCCTACCCTGCGAGCCCAGGCGCTGAAAGCCATTTCCAGTCCTGCTTCCCAAGGCAGGCTGGAGTTATTATCAGATGGCTTAACCAGGACCTAGGTGAAACTTAGTTGTTTCATGTGGACCCTGGATCAGCTTAGTGTTCTAAACTCAAAAATGTCTTCTTAGCTGAACCTAATTCATAGGCTCTCCTGTCTTCTGAGCCCAGCATCTCCTGTACTTTGGTTCTCTCTCTAGAAAGGAAAAACAACAAAGATATCCTTAGAGTCCTTTGCAAACCAAGACTCCAAGCATAGACAGCAGTGAGCCCGGAGGCCCTGGAGAGAGGTACAGGGGAAGAGGAGGCTTGCCTATAGATCCACACAAACATCTTTAGTCCAATACTACAAAGAAAAAAAATCCGGACTGGAGTTAAAATCCTCTCATATGCTGCTAGCTTTGGGTTCTAAGCCTCTTAGCACAGTCTGAGCTTAAGCTTATTCTAGAGCTCTGGAAATAGAGTTGGCTGGGGCCTGGGTCTTCTGTACATGCTCAGTTGGGACCTGTCTTTTATACTAAGGAATGGCTGCTTGCAGACAGGGTCTTTCTCAGACTCACTGGATAAACTCTTAAATGGTATTTGACTGTGAGACCTCCAGTTGTTCTTTTGTCTGCATGTCTGTCACTGGTGGGGCCTAGGATTGAGAATCTGCAAAGAGGCAGAAACATGCCTATTTGCAAATGCATCAGTCTCTCTTCTGCCGTTTGTTCCCCCCTGGCCCGCAGGACTCTGTGATGGGAAAGTGGTCTTCTCAAGGGACAGACAGGCAGGATATTGTATCCAGTCCATGACGATGCTTGTGCTTCCCTTTCTGGCATCTCAGTCATGTAACTGGCCCCCAGAGCCCTGAGCCCTCACCCTCCCATGTACCCATCAGCTCTGTTGGAAACTGACACCTCCTTACATCTCTGCACAGAAGCCTCAGAGGAAAGCCCTGAAGACCAGGGGGATGCTGACCCAGCAGGAGATCAGGAACATCCACGTGAGTACCCTGCCCTGGGGGCCTAAGTCCCCTCAGTGTCCCAAGGATGTTCTTGTGCAGCTCTATCTTTTAGGATTCCTGAGTGAGGTGGCTGTTTGTAGGGCATGCTGGAGGTCCTGCTTCTCTCAGGCCACAGAGGGAAGCTGGGTAAAGAGAAACCTCAGCTCACCTGGCCTTGCAGCCTCAGTGAGAAGGACAGGGTGGCCTCTGGTGTGATGCGGTTACGAAATTGAGGAGAACTAGTGCCTGTGGGAGAAACAGGTGACATGGAGGTCTGCTTTGTCACCGTGTTCAAGCAGCTGCAGAAGTCCTTTCCTCCTCCCATTCCTCTGTCCTAGATAAACCACAGAGAAACCAGCGAGGTCCCAGGTAAAAACTCTAGATCCTGAAGCTGCTCATGGGCAGGTTGTGAAATCCTGAGGCCAGGACGAGAGGCCCTTTGAGGAGCCCTCAGACTCCAGGCTGACTCCCAGGCTCTACCCCAGTTCCCATACCCATTGAGGCCTTTTCCTGATGAGTTTGGGGGAAAAGGCTAAAAGGGACAGAGAGTCCAGGTCTCAGCATGAGCTGCATCACAAGTCCCAGTAATGAGCAGGTGGGGCAGGACTCTGGGCTTCCAGAAGCCCCTGCTGTGGATTTGAGGAGGGCCCGTTTATTCCGACTCCAGGGCCTAGGCATCTCTGGGTGTTCCTGCTGAGGACACCATGGGCACCTCAGAAGGCAGGCAGTGTGTGTTTCCCCAGAAGCACACCTTAAATAAGGATTTGAGCGCAGGTAGTTTATTTTGGAAGTGATTCTAGAAAACACTATTAGGAAAATGGGAAAGTAAGAGAAGGGAATCATGTATTGTCAAACCAGTTCCACTGTTGGCACCTGGGGCTTGGTCCCATTAATAATCCCAGAGTTCCTCCCTGAGAGGTGGGAGAACCTCTGTCAGTCATTGTTTGATGGCTGTTGTGAGGATGGTGTTAATTCCCTGGCACACCTAGCCTTCCACAGGGCAAAGTGGGCTATTTTGCTAGGGTAATAGGCTTGTTTGTTTTGGGGTGTTGTTTTTTTTTTGGCCGCACCACACAGCATGCAGGATCTTAGTTCCCCCACCAGGGATCAAACCCACGCCCCCTGCAGTGGAAGTGCAGAGTCTTAACCACTGGACCACCAGGGAAGTCCCTGTTTTTGTTTTTAATGAATGAGTGAATGATAGAAAATGGTCAGATAATTCTAACAGGACTCTTCTCCTACAGGTGAAACGCCACCTGGACCCCCTACCTGCAGGTTACTTTTATAATGGCACCCAGTTTGTCAACTTCTTTGGTGACAAGACTGATTTTCACCCACGTATCCTTGGAATCTGGGGCAGAGAGGCTGGGGGGGTGTGAAAACCTGGCTGTAAAGAGGGTATCTGCTAGAGCCATCATAGCCTAGCCCCTGGTGCCGGCTGGGTTTGGGAATACACAGCAAGCCACAGAGGCTGACTTTTCATTTTGTCCTCTTAGAGTCATTAAAATTACATTTATTCTTCATTCAGTGATGGCTGAGGTTACTCTGGGGGTTGTAGTTTAAATGCAGCTGTGGTGACATCCTGTGGTCATCAGGGAGTCATGATTTACAAGTTGGAGACTGGGTCTGATTACAGTAGTTAATTTGTGAAAAGGTGGATGGGGTGCTGCTCTGGGCTAGTGAAAGCTGAAGGGCTCAGTTCTAAGAGCTCATGAAGGGCCCTGTGTCAACCCCTGTCACATTCTTTGCAGCTGTGGTGCTGCCAGTATATAAAAAAAAGCCAGTCAGGTACCTTCTGTGCAGGCTAAGCACTCACTACCTCAGTGTCCCCTACTTCACCTGTCCACAGATTCCTCTGGCCTGGGCAGCTCCCTTGGCCCCAAGGCTCAGGGCCTTCTTCCTTAATGAGGTGCCAGTCATGGACCAGTTCATGAATGACTACGTGGAAGAAGCCAACCGGGAAATCGAGAAGTATAACCGCGAGCTGGAGCAGCAGGAGTATCATGACCTCTTTGAGCAGAAGCCCTAGAGGAAGAAGACCCTGGAGATGGACGTTTTAAAACGGGGTGTCTTAACCTCAGCTTTTCCAGAGGCCCCTCCCTAGAGGGGCTATCTTTGTTCTCCTTGGCCTTTGTGTGCTGGCTTGAGTGCATGTTGTCTTTATTCTCTATACAGCGCTGAAGAGCATCACCTGCACCACTGATTTGGCAGGGGAGGGGGGTCCTTATGGAGGATGAGCAGACAGGGGCTGCCCTTTGTGTGCAGCCGGCAGTCCAGGACCTCTGGGTCTCTGATAACAGTATTTTCTTTGGGCTGTTGCAGCAGTGTGTGAGGGTGGGAGGAGCATTTGGATTGCACAGAGTGGCTGCTGGGACATAAAGAATCCTGGCTGCCAAACTGTGGCCATGCCTGGGGGCCCAGGCCACCACAGGCCTTGGGCCTCAGACACCACCCCAGGAGAGCCTTTCACCCCAGTGGAGTGCCTGCCTCCCTGTTTAGGCCCCTTCCACTGAAGGCTTGGGCCCTGCTGACCCTGTGCCCAGTCCTAGAGGGAACAGCACAAGCCCTGGCCAATCCCAACCCACAGAGCCAACAGCTTGGGCGGAGATTAGCAGCTTATTCTAAAATGAGGGAATTTCCCTTACGGACTAAACAGAGGGGAAAGACTTGTTGCTTTCCAGAAGTATGTGGCTTTTGAATTGACACAAGCAGCCCCCCTTGGGACTGGTTTGAGCCTCCTCATGTCATCACTCTGGTTTACCTCATTCGGGGACGAGAAAAACTGCTGCTCAGGCCTCCCTGGTGACGCTTTGCCTCACTGTTAAGGTCAGTGTCCTGCAACTGCATAGTCTTACGCCCAGGGTTCTGGTCGCTTATGGGGCATCTTCACTTGAAGGGGGTTCAGTCTCAGCACCCATACCTCCCCTCAGTCTTGCCAGGGAAGGCCTGGTTTTCAGCCCAACCTTCAGGAATCTCATGTCTCCAAGCATCGTTGCTAGTCTTGTATTTGTTTGGCTCTAGGGGACCAGGAATTTCGGAGAATTCCAAATCCAAGTTAGAATTCCTTCTAGTAGCTTTGTTTTCAGCTGGATTAAAAAGCAGAGGGGAATTTCAAGTGTATCCCATGCCTGACCTCCAGAATTAGTGTGGGGAAGAGGAAGGTCGCAGGCACAGATACTTAGGTGATGTCTGTTAGGACTTCAGCGCCTCAGCTGCCTAGATTGTAAATGCTTTCTGAATTTCACGTATTTTTTTGCATGCCTGAGGAAGGAGCACATAGGCAAAACCAGCAAAGTTTCTAGTAACGTAGAGGGGTTTTTGAGAAAGGATCCTGGCACAGAGGAGAGACAGAAAACCGATGGAGCACATGTAGTCTGTCACACAGAGTCCTGCATACAAGTAGTAAAGCAGTTGTTAAGGGCTTGTTAGTAACATGTACTTATATTAGAAAAAAATTTTTCATTTGAAGCCAAATGAACAATACTCCAAATACCATTTAATAAGAACTCTTGCTTGAAGAAAGGCTTCTGAAAAGGCCCATGTGCTCCAGTCTCAGCTCCCAAAGCTGCTGGTGACAAGGGCCCAGGTGTGGAGCCCCATCTGGGAGCCCCTCACTTCTAGCTGGCCAGAGGCTGGGTCCACAACGGGCCTGCCTCTGCTTCAGAATCAATAACAGATCTTAAGTGCAATTGATGAAATAATAATGAGTTACTGTAGCTTCCTTTAGCTCTACCGAGCTCTTTTTAAAAACTCAAGCAGCCTTAGAAAAGGGAGCCAGGGGTGGGAGGGGGCGGGGGGCGGGGCGGGGGGGAGATGACAGGCCATCTCCTCCAGGTGGGTTGCTGTGAACATTTAAATGAAAGCTCTCTTTCTAGGAGCTTGAGCCATTTCCTGGCTGCTGCACAAAAGAGTTTTTAAAGAGGGGTCGGAGCCCACCCATAAAAGTGGGTCTTAAACACTGCATGGGGCTATACCTCCTGATGGTCTTGGTTTCTGACCATTGTCCATAGAAATGCTCTCTCACCAACTTGCCCCACTGTCCCAATTCCTCTCCTGTTAGAGGGGAAACTGTGATTACCTCAACTTGAATATGAAACTGTGATTGAAAAAAGTCAAAATGTTAAGTTTCAAAGCCAAAAAGGCAAAACTGGCTGAGGCTTCCATAGACACTCAGCCTGCTTGGGAGTGTGAAGGGCACACTGGCGAAAGGGCATTCCTTGGGGCGTACTTGCAGTGCCCCTGGTGAAGAGGCACACTAGCGGTGCGCTGTGTGAGCTCTTTGAGGACTGAGGCCGGGAGGATGCTTCCTCCTCACACTGCCCCTTCTGTAACCTTTGGGGCCTCTGGGTCTTGGATGTGAAGATTAATATCCACTTGATTCCTCTGGACACTCCAGGTGGAGGTGTGGGGTCTTAGACTGTCTCTAGAGGAAGGGCCATGACACTGTGTTTGAAATTTTGACCTTAGAAGTGGATACCAGAGATCCAGCCAAAGACATCAGGTTCCTAGGGATAGGCAGAAGTCCTCCAGGGTCTTACATGCTTTCTGCCCACTCTTCTATTAGCAGCTTCAGTTTTATATCACCCCGAGTGAGTGTGATAGTGTTGAAGTCGCTGAAGTTATAGGTTATTTTACATTTTGATGTGGGATTTTTCTGTTTTCGATTGGAAGGAGGCAGAAATTGGAGAAAAGGGATCACCCTAGGAAGGGGTCACTGGCAAGGAGTGGAGTTGGCCCCACAGAGTCCTGGGGGCTGTGACCTGAGGCCTGGACACCAGGCCCTGTGGGTCTCAAAAAAAAAGTACCCTCCTAAATTCTATTAGGATTTCAGAAATTTTTTGCACAGTAATAAGCTCTGGATTTGCTCTTTGGGCTTGTCAAAAGGGAAAAGTTAACTCAAAGATTGTAAGCTATTAAGTATTCCAGCCATGTTGCTGACCTAGATGGATAGTTGTACCTCAAAAAGTAGGTGAGAAATAGCTTCCTCACTGTTCCAGGTTGTCAAATACTAATGACAGAAGAGCTCACTTACGTGCCAAAATTCACTTTTATACTAGTTTTTCAGTGCTTTAATATTCATAACTTAAATTTTAAAACTCATATTTACAAACACTACTGTAACTTCAGTGAAACAATTGTGTGATTGAAGCTTTTTGCTTATTATAGTATTTATTACACTACTTAATTCAGTAAATATATAAAAGTAGCCTTCAATTTATTTTTATATTATTTTCATGTTTTTTACCTGCAGTTGTGTATGTGAATTTATCTTGTTAACTGAGATGTAATACTGAGGACCAATAAACTTATCACTGAACAAGCAGGGCCTCCAGTAGTTGCCTGTTGTATTCCCAAAGTGTCCCTGGGGGTTCAGGAGGTGGCCTTCCCCCTGGGACTGGGGACCTCCCCGCAGATTTTCCCCGGGACGCCTCTTTGCTGGGGCTGCTTCAGGAGGAATCCTTGGGAGTTCCACTCCCCTCCCCAGACCCCTGAGCGACCGCGGAGAATACAGTTCATATGAGGAGACCACCGTGGCTTGTGGTGGGCACTCTCTGGGAGTCCCAGATCCCAAGGAGGGGCTCGAGGAAGCTGGCTGTGGGCACAAGGGTCTCGCGGAGCCCCAGAGATAAGCTGTCCCACCCTCACCCAGAGAAGCCGCATCCGCAGTCCCAGCGCTTGGCCTGCGGGGCACCCCGCCTGCGCCAGGCTGCCTTAGGAACCACTGCTTCACAGGCTGGTAGCTTGGTTTAATCCCGGCCAAAGCTCCGTCAGGTGGCCACTCGGTCCCGCTTTACAGTTGGGGGATGAGCAAGGCGTGAAGGGACAGTAGTTGGCTCGGGTGGCAGAGTCACTGCCCTCGCTGGGTTAGATCCGAGCACTCCTCCTGGCGCTCCCTAGGTCAGGCGGGCCTTGGAACTGCACGGTCTAAGGGAGAGGTCGGCCGGAACCCCCGGAGCTCTCAAGGACCCACCCCGTGCAGGGGCTTCTGTCGTTTTGGAAAAAGGACCGACTAAGGAGGGGCACCGCCGGCGTCCACAGAGACCCTGCTTCCTATCCCACCCTCAATGCAGGGGCCTCCGGACGAAGGAAGTGACCCACTGGGAAGATCTGGGAGCTGGCCTGAGGGGTAGGGTGGAGACTTCACAGGCAGCCTCCCTCAAATGGTTGGGAAGGTGGTCTTGGGTTTGGAGGCTCTATGTGATCGCAAAACTGTGCGAGGAGCCGAGAGAATTGGGGGAGGGGTCTTGGCCTCAGTACTATACACCCTCCTCAGCACCAGCTTACCCAGAGCCTCCCAACACGACCCCTCCCTCCCCGCTACGGCCCTCGACCCCCCACCCCCCGACACACCACCACACGCGCCATCCTACAGGGCTTGAACCTTGAAGGAGCTCCTGTGCTTGCACTTGCCAGAAACCGCCAGGGTTTGGGGATTACCCCCAAATAATTGTCAGAGAGAAGGGGGGACAGTAAATGGCAAAGAGCTCCAGGACTGGATGATCTTTGAGGGCCAGGAGGACTTGGAGGCCAAGAAGTCCAGGGATGGGGAAAGGGGTCCTCCCCACCAGTGGCCCACAGTAGGGGCCAGGGACTACTGAACTGAACCCTGAGGGCATGCTTGACCAAGCCAGAGTCCCAGAATCAAGGAATCCTGGTGGGATAGACATGTGGAAAGTGATTTGAAGCAGAAGGTGGAGCTGCTGAAAATCACAAGTCTCTCTGAGGAGCACAGAGAAATGCTGATGTATTAATTTCTATCATATATTCCAGGGAACAGTCATGCCCGAGGAAAATCTGACCACAGTCCTACTGCCAGCTCATGACGGAAAGGGAATGGCTTCGTTGCTCTAAGAGGAGTCCAGGGTAGTACCAGCTTCAAGTTCAGCTCAGATGTCATCAGAGCCCCCTCTCTGTCCTTAATGGCTTCACTGTCCCCTGGCAGTAAGCTTCCTCTGTGCCACCCAACAGCCCCAACACCCCAAAGGCAAGACCCGACCTCTCTCTCCAAAGGCAGGCCCAAAATCTGGGGTCACATTCTCATCCCTGAATCAGTCACAATGGTCAGGAGTATTCTGATTGGCCTGGCCAGGGGTCACTGCACATTTATGAGGGCGCTTCAACATCATTTGGGAGCTGAGTTCCCCAAAGAAGGGTTTGCTCCCCTGGATCAGCATTGCACATCCACCTGAAGGCCATTTCTGAGCTTTTCTGTTAAAGTCAGATACCTATCTGATTTAATTTTTTTTGCTTTCTGCTAGTCTTTTCTAGTACAAGTGATAGCAAACATAGTTGTTCTGTTGTGGTGGTGGTGATGGTAGTAGTGACTTTTAAACAAGGGAAGAAAAATTTTAACTTGAAAATGTTCTATTCACTGAGATAATTGCCCCCCTGAAGACGGAGAAAAGGCTCCCTACTGCCTCTGTATACCCAGGGACACCAGTGTTCCATGGGAACCTGTTTGATACTTTTTTTTTCCTAAATAAAAGAAGGATCAGGAATTCCCTGGTGGTCTAGTGGTTAGGATTCTGCACTTCCACTGCTGTGGCCGGGTTCAATCCCTGGTCAGGGAAATGACCCAACCAAAAGAAAAAAAAGATCATGTAGACTGTAATGCTACTCCACATTGGTGGGAGTGAGAACTGAACTAACTAGAGAGTGATTTTGAAGGAGCAATTGACAAGACGAAATGACTAATTAAACAAGAGCCAAAGGGATGAATGACCTCAAGGTAGAAGTGGAAAAAGCCAAAGTGGAAAAAACCCCAACATTTTGAAACAATTCCAAAATTCTTTTGTTTCATTCTCCAGAAATTTGAAGAAAAATAAATTTGTTTATCCACAAATTATTCCTGTTTTGCCCAGGCCTCAGCATTGCTAAATTGACTAGCCAAAATAATTTGGTTAAAAAACTTGCATCAGGGTCGACAAATTTTATGTCAAACTAATAAATGATTATAAATATGTTAAAAAAAAAAAAAGCTAACCAAATGAAGTGTGACTATATTTCCATTTTATCCTACCATTACTACTGTTTTTCCATACCAATAAACAGGTTTAATGTTTTTCCTTCATAGCTTCAAAATTTTAAGAAACTTTACATCTTTACTCTGAAATTTCATGCCTGGGTGAATGTACAAATAATAGCAAAATAAGGACAACAGGAGGAGGAAGGATGGTTTGATAACCAAAAATTCATGGAATTTTTTAACTAAAAAAACTATTTCTAGATAACTAATAGGAACCTACTGTATAACACAGAGAACTCTACTCAATACTCTGTAATGACCTATATGGGAATAGAATTTTAAAAAGAGTGGGTATATATATATATATATATAAAACCAATTCACTTTGCTACACAGCAGAAACTAACACAACATTGTAAGTCAACTATACTCCAATAAAAATTAAAAAAGAAAAAAAGCACTCGATTTCAACCTCTTTGTTTTATAGATAAAAAGGATCAGAGACACAAAGAGGCTGAACATTTGCCCGAGGGTGTTGCCCTGTATGCCTTCCCCACTAACTTTTCCTTTCTGTGCATCCAGCTTCCTTGCAGGAGCTGGGAGGAGCTGGAGGTCATTTGAAAGACAGCTGAAGTGGGGCGGCAGGCAGTGTCAGCCCTGAATAGTGAGCTCGAAGCAGAACCTTGGGCAGCTCCTTGACACGGGGGATCAGTGAGAATGAGAGCCATGGATAAGGAGGATGTGGGGTACACATAAAGGCTAAGGAGGGCAGTGATGACCAGCAGGGTGATAGGCCACCTGGACTCACCACTTGGAAGGACTCAGGTGGCTGGTGATGGGGTTCAAATGAAGTGGGGCCTGGGGGTAGATGAGGGTGGGGAAGTTTGGGGGCCAGCTCTGCTGGGAATGCAGATTCCTGGCCCCTCATAGGGATACCCTGGAGCAGGATGAGTGAAAGTAGGTCAGTGTTCAGTGGTGTCTGTCTGCCAGGGGTTTCTTTGCTGAGAAGCTGGGCTGTGGAACTGGAACCCAGGTCAGAAGGCATGAGGGCAGTGGGGCAGCTCTGGAACCTTCCTGCTCAATATCCGGCTGTCTAGCACTAGATTCTGACTCTGAGTATGGGGGGCACAGAGGGATATTGTCCTGAGCGGAGCAGGTCCTTCTGGCCCTCCATAGGGCTCCTTGCCTTCCTGGCTGCCCTTATAGGAACCTGGATCTTCCCCTCAGTAGGGGTAGATGGCAACTGGGAGAAGGCTTCATGCTGTGATATTTGAGCACCAAAAGGTCTTCCTCTCACCTACCCAGGGGGCCTGGAGGTGTCCCCCAGGAAAGAGGCCACTGGAGGCCCTGTTCCCTCCCTTAGCCCCCTCCAGCACCATTGGAGGGATAGTGTGGGAACATCATCTCTCCTCCCAGGAACAGCAAGGGGGTGGTACAGCCGCAGCTGGAGAAGGGCTGTTAAGCGGCTGGGAATGTTGGTCAAGGCTGCCTGCCCTGGGCAGCAAGGAGCCCCAAGAAGCTTGTGACTCCAGCGAAAGCCTAAGGCTGCAAGGTGCGGAAAGCCATGCTTGCCAAGGGTCCAAGGAAGGTGAGGGCAGTAGGAGAGGGCAGATTGGAAGTAGAAATACAGGGACTTGGACATCTGAAGAGTCCAGGTGACAGGAAGTAGGCAGAGGGAGTCAGGAGTATTCTGGCTGGAAAACCTGAGTGGGAGTGGAGGATGGCGGCTGAAGAGGTCATCTGGGCGGCTTCATGGCTTGAAAGCCTCCAGGAACTGTACATGGAGGTGTTGGTCATGTGTTCAATATGTCATGGATTTATTGAGCACCTACTACACCAGTGCTGCGCTGGTGAAAGACACCATAGCCTTGCTCTCAGGGAGATCCCAGTCTAGCCTGGGAGACAGCCCAGGCAGTAAAGTAAGAAGGCTGTGCTCCAGAGTTAGGGGACATGGGGATCTGTGATGGAAGAAAACAGGAACTACTTTAGATGGTGTGACCAGGAAAGGCCTCTCTGAGAGCTGAAGGATGAACTGAGCCACAATAAGAGCTGTGGACACACCTTCCAGTACTCAGACTCTCCAGGCCTGGAGGCAGGTGGGGGCCGGTTGTGTTGTAGGAACTGTTGGCAGCCACATGGCTGGAACAGTTCTCCCCTGGGAGCAGGAGGTCTGGGATGAGATGGGAAATAGGCAGGTGCCAGGTTGTACAGCACCCCCTACCCCACACCCCTACTCCCCTAGGCCACAGCAGGGAGTTTGCTTTTATTTTTTTCCTAAATGCCATAAGAAGCCATTGGAGGTGGAGAATGGATAATGGGTGGGGGCAAGTCAGAGGGCCAGATGATGGACCAGGCTGGGGATGCAAGTGGGCAGAACTGAGCTCTATTTTGAAGGTAAACCCAACAAAATTTACTCATGGATCAGATGTGAATGAGTCGGGGGGACTCCCAGGTCCAGAGCAGCCAGGTGGATGGTGGCGGATAGTGGACTCGGGAGCTCTATTTTGCCTGAATATCATCTGAATTCCCTATTAGCCATCCAGGTAGCGGGGAGGGTGTAAGTAGGCTATGTCATGTTGAAGTCAGGAGCTCAGTGACAGGTGTCATGAAATCTGGTGGCCAGCTGTGGCTGGTAGAGAGCCATGGATCCAGGGAAAGATCCAGGGCAGGCCAACACTCCTAGGTCCGAGGAGGTGAGAGAGAGAGAAGGAAATGTTGCAAGAAAAAAGGAGGGGTACTTCCCACGTGGTCCAGTGGGTAAGACTCCGCTCCCCTAACGCAGGGGGCCCGGGTTTGTTCCCTGGTCGGGGGACTAGATCCCTCACGCATGCTGCACCAAAGACCTGGTGCAGCCAAAACAAATAAATATTTTTTTTTAAAAAGGAGGGATTGGTGGTGGTGGGTGCTGCTAGGGGGTGGGGGAGGGGCTGGCAGAAAGCTGAGGCAGGATGATCTTGAGAGCAGTTTCAGTGGAGTAGTGGGGACAAAAGATCGGTATGCATCGGTGGAAGAGAGGTAGGAGGGGCATGGATACAGAGAACTAGAGACAACTCTTTGGAGAAATTTGCTCTGAAGTGCAGCTGAGGAAATGGGTGGTACCTGGAGGGGGGAGTTCAAGGGAGTATTTTGGGTTTTGTTTTTTAATGAGATACTATAGAGTTACTTCTCCAGATTCTAAAATCTATAGGCATAGTGGCTAAAGGAGAAAACTCAGTTGAAAGTACTTCGGAAAGCCATTAAGCGCCTTGTGGAACCCAGAATTCAAGGTTGTGTCCACAGCCCAGTAAAGTCTGAGACTTCAAGGATGGGAATGAGAGGGAATGTGTGTGTTTATGTCCAGGTCCCTAAACCCCCTGTGTAAGGACCCACTGGGGCATGGAGGGTGGGGGGGAAGATGGGGAGTGTGGGGGGAGGGAGACCTGGAGCACCTGTATTTGCCCTCAGCCTCTGGTCCACAAAGGGCTGGTGGTGGGTGGGAGGACTAAAGGAAACAGCTTCTCACTTTGCAGCAGGGGTATGGGGGTCAGGGGCTCTCTCCAGGACAATCAGGGGAATAGAAACCACAGGGGCAGAGTGCAGGAGGCTATAGTGGGGAAGGGGTCAGAAGGGGTTGGTGTCAGTTTCTGTGAGAGTCAGGTCCATAGACCACTGCGGGAGATCTTGTCTGTGGGCTCCTGTTTCCTCAGTGAGCTCAGTCGTAAGGGCCTCAGATGAGGGAGGAGGCTGCAGTAAGGGGATGAGAGGTGTCCCCTCCATTACAGGGTGGCTTCCAGGAACAGTTGGTTTGGAATGTCCAGGTGTTTGGGAGCTGCTGATGACATGGGGAGGCAGATGTAGAAGCCTAGGCATTCTGAGATGAGAGGGGCTGAGGGCAAAATGGGTGTCTTTTCAGGGGTCCAGCCCCTGCACCTCCCACATGGAACTTTGCTTCCTGGGCAATCAGCCTGCCTGTCTTCAGCTCCTCTTCAAATCTCCATCCCCCACCCCGCTGTCTGGGGGAGTCTGTGCCATGGGCTGCGGGTCTACCTAAACGGTGACCTAGAGACGGTCCCTAGGCTGAGTTGAGGGGATACCCATGAATGGAGGTGACCCCATGTCTCCAACCAAGCTCTGCTCACCACAACCAGAGAAGCATGTGGCCAGCCCCGAGTCAGTCGTGGTCAGAGTCCCGCAGGTCTCTTCTGCAGCATCTTCTGCAGTAGCAGGGAGCAGGTTGCTCAGGGCCATCCTGACCCCCAGGCCTTCATCTGCCAAGGAGGGCACCCCATGAAGCTTTGCTCCTAATGCTCTCTTATCTCGCTGGGAGGCGAAACCAGGTCAGCCTCACCCGATCTATGCATGGGGCTGCCCCAACGCACCAGGAACCCTTGGGGGCCGCAGGGAAGCCCTCGCCGTAGAGGTGGGCTCACCCTGGGCTTGCTTCACCTGCCCTCTTCCATGCCTGGGGGACAGAGGCGGAGAACTCCTTTCCAGTAGGATGTCAGATGGGGGGATTGCTGCTATTCCTCAGGCTGGCGGCCAGTGTGGAGGGGATGGGGGGTTAACACTTTGCTATGGGGAGAGTTCCTGGGTCAATCCGGTGCCTGAGGGCTGTGTGATCATTTGCTGAGAAGCCACCAAGGGTCAGACCAGGGGTTCACCGCATGGGCTGGATTTGCCTGGCCGCGCGCACCACCGCCTCCCTACACAAGGGAGCTCGCGCCCCACCCCGCACCCCTCCCCCCGAACACATACTGCTTGCAGAGGACCAGGCGCCGGAGAAGGCGCGTCCCCGGGCCGGGCTCCCTCGTGTCCGGGAAGGAAAAGCGGGCGGCAGGGCCATCTTGAGAAGGAAAAAAGCCGCAAGCCAAGACCTTGACCCAAGAGAAGGCCGAGGGCGCAACGAGGCCGGGAGAGAAACCGCGAGGCGCGCTGCCAGTAAACCCGACGCCGCCGAGCCGGGAGGGCAGCGGGCTCCGCGGGGCAGGGCGTAGCCCAGAGAACGCGCGCCGGCCCGTGTAGTTAGTCTGGGCGCGCTTCCTGGAGGAGGACTAGGAGGATTTACCGCTCGAGCAGCCGGGATGAATGGAGGGGGCGGGGCCCAGGAGGGCGGGGCCCAGCAGAGGCCCCCTGCCGAGAGGAGGGGGTGAGGGGGCCCGGCCAAGAGCTTAAAGCCGACTGCAGGGAGGCCCTACCCAGACCCGCCTCACTGCCTCAACTCCGAGGGTCTCCGAGCTCACCGAGCTTCTTCCCAGAAACTTCGCAGCCCCGCTCAGCCCCTAACGCTCAGCGCGCGGGCCCGAAGAAGCCCAGTCTACGCGTTCTGGCTAAGTCGCCGCGGGCTCCCGGAAGTAGCCTGCCCGGGCTGAACAGGAGCGCGGGTGAGGGCGCGGGGCAGGCGGACGGGACCCCGTCCGGGCCGCGCTGGGGAGGACCGTTGGCGCGGCATTAGGACCCAGGCGCGGCACAGGCTTGTGTCACCGGCTCCAGCCGCCGGCCCGCCCTGGACGCCGAGGTTGCGGTCGTTCCCGCGGCACCTGGTGAGGAGCCAGGGCGTGCGCACTGGTGTGCAGCCGTCCCGCGGCTGATCACTGGGGCCATGGCCGCGGCCACCAGGCGCGTGTTCCATCTCCAGCCATGCGGTGGGTGCCTGCGGCTGGAAGGGCGTCCGGTCTCCGTCGCAGAGGCGTGCTAAGCTGGGACGCGGAGCCGTCGAGGCGCTGGGGGCAATGCGGACGCCGCCGGCCTGCACCGGCCCCCGGCGTGGTGGGCGAGAGGGTCGTGGGGGCTTCCCAACAGGGACGGGGGTGCCCGGGGTGAGTTCAGCCACGAGGGAATGGGAGCCCGGGTGGGTACGCGGGTGGCTGGGGGAAGCCCAGGACGACTTCGTGGGCACTGCGCACTTGACTTAACACCGTTTTGAAACTCTTGACAGTTTTTCAGCCTACGAGGTAGCTGGTGGAGGGGTGGGGGGCTTGCAAATGGCGGGGCGGAGTTTCGGGGTCCCTAGCACCTGGAGCGCCAGGGTCTTCGCAGCCGGGCGTGCAGCCACCTCGGAAAGCCTCACTTTACGTTCTACCCGACACCTTTCCCGCCCCTGGCGCAGCGCGGCAGCCTGCCCACTCTTAGGGATCCTTGGGCCTCTGACTGTCCCCTGCGCGGCCGCAGCAGTCTCTCCGTCGCCGCTCTGACGCCCGGGGTTTATACGGCCATCTATTTACGTGCACTTGAACCGCCCCGCATGGGAGTAGCATCCCCACCCTTCCATACCATCGTCGTCCTCGTCCTTTGTCCATCCCTGCAGCCTCTGGTGCTAGCTTTACTGACCCCGCCCCTCCCTTCTATGCCGCCCAGGCTCCCGCCCCGGGAGTCCGTCCGCATCCTGCCCCCCGACCCCCAGGGTCTCCGAGTCTGGAGCCGCTTTCCTCTCGTGCACGCGGCCCTTCCTGTCGCTTCCTTCCTCACACAGCGAGGCACAAACAGTCCGGACCATCCATCCGGGGCCCGGCGCTGAAAGCGCGGACAGCTCTCTTCCTCCCCCACCACCCGCCCCCCACCCCGCGGCATCTCCCAAGAGGACCAACGGCTCCGCCTCCCAGGAGAAAGTGGGTGGTGCTGAGGGCAGGAGACCGTTGCCGGGTCGCCCCAGTGTGACCCCTGGCGCGTGCGGTTGGGGGCAACTGCACGTGTGATGGGTGTTGATGGCACCAGGGACCGACGTGAGAGTGAGAGCCGAAATGTGCTGGAAGAGCCCCAGCCCAGTTACTGGGCTTGGCAGCGAAGGCTTGAGAGAGGGAGGCCGGCTTCCACAGGGAAGGTGGCCAGACGGGTCTCCTCCCTCCAGACTCCTGCAACAAGCGAATCCTTCCTTCCTTCACCGGCTACTGTTAATTACTCCTGGAGAAAACATGCTGAAAACATCTCCCTGTCTGCCTCGGTCCTTTCCCACCTGGGCAGCCCCTAGCAGATGGGCTGAAGAATAACAGGCCTGGCTTCCTCTGGCTCCTCAAGGAGCCCCTGTCTTGTACTGTCCCCTGCTCCTTTTTCTCCCAGGGTCTCTGGAAAGGGTAAGAAAGACTCAGCAGGGTTTGTGTGTGGTGGGCAGCAGATGTGCCCTGAAGACTGTCCAGGGCTGGTGCATGGAGCTGGTGACAATTCTTTGGCTTGCCTTGCAGAAAACTCTTCTATCATGTCGCAGAATGGATACTTTGAGGATGCAGGTGAGTACATTTCAGGTATGGGTGTGTGTATATAGAGAGCTCCTTGGTCAAAAGTCTCTAGGGGACCTAGTCCATCCACCTGGGTACTTATGGTCCTCTGCTGGTGCTGGGATGCCTTTGGATTCTACCCTCCAGAAGGTTGTGATGTGGTCAGAGGGGCAGCTGACACTGCCCTGGACTCTGGCAGATCTCTGGTGGTCCTGTGGTCCTGGGAGGGCAGGCTGCTCCCATCCTGCACTATGTGGACCATCTGATAGCCCATGGTTTTGCTGTTACAATGCTCTGGTTGTCTGACCAGCTTATAGGCTAAGTGTTGTATGTGCCCACATTCCTCAGACCCCGCCCAGCCCTGTGAGGGAGGGGCTGCCATTGTCCCTCTAAAGAATTGTAACCTCTCTGCACCTCAGCTTTCCCTGCTTGCACCAGCCTAGCTCTCTCCCTCCCCTTATCTCTGGGCTGGCTCTGGGCTGCCTCTCCTGAGACCAGATTCGGGAGCTGGCCTCAGAGGGGTGTTTAGTGGGACAGTGCTTGGACACAGTGGTGATGTGCTCCTACCCAGGGTCCCCAGGGCATGGTGACTGCATGTGCCAGGCTGCTGGTGGGCAGGTTAGGTATGTGATTGGGCTGTAGGGTGGAGATAGGGCACACATGGCATCCCAGGAGCCTTGCAGGGAGCTGGTAGTGTCTGCTGGGTAGGTCCTAGATAGAGCCCAGGATAGGGGAGAAGAGGGACAGTGTGAGAGGCATGCCGGGGAATAGTGGGTGCTGGTGGGGGTGACAGAAGGGAGGTTGGGACAGTTTGGGGCTGGGGAACCAAGCATTCTAAGCAAAGCAGGTCTAGAATTGGGGAGGAAGGTGTTTTTCATGGACGTGAGCTCCATGACAAATGGGGGAATGACATCTTTTGACTTAATAGTTCTTCTCTGGGCTCTGGGTGCAGTGCAGACCTGGAGTTAGGGGTCACCAGTCCATGATGGCCTTGACAGTGGAGGCCTAGTGCCTCCTACCCAGAAAGGGCCCAGGCTGAGCACAGGACATTGGGGGAACAGGGCCTGGGATGTGCAGAGGAAACCAGTGGGAGGGAGTGGAAGTGAGTCAGGGTGAGTCACTGCCTGGCAGGTGGAGGCATGCTGCTGACCCGTCCCTGTTCCTGCACAGGTGTTTTTCAGGCATTGGTGGGGTCTCAGCTACAAGGGCTCCTGGGTGAATCACAAGTGGTGGACCACAGGGGACCTACAGGACAGTGAGGAAGAGGTGTCAGCTGGGCCAAGAGTAAGGCAGGGAGGGCCCTAGGTGGACTTGCCAGAGAAGAAAGGGTCTGTCAAGCCTTGAAGAAGGCCCTCCAGGGAGGGAAGCCCTCAGCTTGGAGGACAGGAGCTGGCATGCCTGGGGTGCTGGCCGCCTGGCCTAAGGAGTGAGAGATTGAGGTGGGTGGTGTGGGACTGGGCCTGAGGGGCCAGGGGTAGCAGGTCTGGCTCAGGCTGTCATCCCAGAGGCTGTGGGGAGCCCCAGCAGGACTCAGGGCAGATTGGAACTTTTTCATGTCATCAGGAAGGCTTCCTATAGGAGGGGGCCTGTGTTGGGGGTCAGTTGCAGTAACTGAGAGGCAGACCAAAAGAAAGGGGCAGCATGTTCTGTGCTCTGGAGTCCCAAGGTACCATAACATGCCCCTCGCCCACCATGGGTGGAGGCCTGAGATGAGGCCTCCTCTGGGGTCCTGTCACCTCCGTCTCTGGCTCTGTTTGTCTGGCTCTCTTGCTTCCTGGGCCTTGTCTGATGTTGGACTAAGGTCTCTCAGCCCTGATGCTTTGCCCCACATGCCCTCCCTGTGCCAATGAGGTCCGGATACTGCAGGGCTCTGGCTTTCCTTGAGTCGTTTCTGGGGAGCCAGACAGGTCCAGGTCCCACAGCCTGGAGGTTCTGAGAAGGCAGGGGCCAGTCAGTCTTAACTACATCATTGTACCATGTGCCTGGCTCAGTGTCTGTGGAATGAACATGTTCTTTCTCTAGCTAAAGGATATGTGTGGCACAGAACAGTGCAGGGTTCCCGCTGCTGGAGAATGTTGGAGAAAACCATTGGGTGGGGGGTGCCAGCTGGCTGCCATACTCAGGGAGCTGGGCCAGGACCAGATATTGGGCCTAGCTGAGGCTTCCTTCCTAGCCTGCTAGAGGCCTCCCTTACCACTCACCGAGATTGCACCAAGTGGGACAGCCCAGGGGCCCCCGCTCCTTTGGCTTGGAGCCCCTTTGTCCTGTGTGTAGCCAGGCCCTCTTGGGGGGGTCTCTCTTGGTGGTGGTTGGGGCTCCAGGCTACCTCAAGTGTGACGCGGATGATGCCTCTGAAACCCGTGAGGAGAGCCTGGGGGATGAGGCCTTCGACACGGTCAACTCCTCCATTGTGTCTGGCGAGAGCATCCGCTTCTTTGTCAACGTCAACCTCGAGGTGCAGCCCACCCAGTCCGGTATGGGGGTTGTAGCAGGGACGGGTCGGGGGAGGTACGCAGGGGACTGGGGACTGGGCAGATACGGCCCCGCTCCACCAAGAGAGACCTGAAGGGCTGGGGCCGCCCCCTGAGCCCTCTCGCTTTCCTCCAGCAGAGAGTGAATCGCCTGGAGGCTACGGTCTCCTACACACCTCCCGCAAGGTAAGTGGCCCATTGACCGGATGGGAGACATTTGGTCCTGGGCCACTAGCTGGGGGTGGAGGTGGTTGCTTCCCTGAGAGAGCTCACACTGATGCTGGATCTCATACTAGCCCAGGGCCCGGCTGCTGGGGCCAACCTCGCTGGTCTTCTCTCTGGGAAGCGGGTGTTGGGTCCTGGTGGGCAGGGTCAGCCGGGGACCACCACAGAGGAAGGACCCAGACAGCGACAGGTCCTTCTTATTTATGGACCTGTGTGGTTCGATGTGTGGGGTCCCCACAGTACCTGAAGTTAAAGAACTTTGAGGAAGAGATCCGGGCGCACCGGGACCTAGACGGCTTCTTGGCACGGGCCAGCATCATCCTGAACGAGACAGCCACCTCCCTGGATGACGTGCTACGGGCCATGCTGTGCCGCTTAGCCCAAGACTCCCACAACACTGAGCCCGACTGCAACTTGGACCTGCTCATGGCCATGCTTTTCACTGATGCCGGGGCCCCCATGGAGGGTAAAGGTAAGGGCTGTCCCTCTGCCTGGGCGGGAGGTCAGGGAGGTGGGGCCATCTGACCCTCCTGTTCCTTCCACTCTGTCAGCAGTTCACCTACTGTCAGATACAATCCAAGGGGTCACTGCTACAGTAACGGGGGTGCAATACCA
Source organism: Leucopleurus acutus (assembly GCF_964270905.1). Taxonomy (NCBI): domain Eukaryota; kingdom Metazoa; phylum Chordata; class Mammalia; order Artiodactyla; family Delphinidae; genus Leucopleurus; species Leucopleurus acutus. The sequence goes on from NC_139158.1 coordinate 58,062,598, forward strand.
GCAGTCGTGGCTCTGCATCATGTGAGTTGCCAGGCTGCCACAACTGGCCTCCCCACGTCACCTTGGAGTCAGGCATCCAGTCCCTGTGGAGGCTGGCTCGCTGTTTGCGGGGAGAGTGAGGAATCCATCCCATTTGGTCTTTTTTTTCCTCCCTAACAGAGGTCACTGGGGTCATAGTTGGGGGCTCGGGGAGGGGGGAGCCCCAGCTCCCAAGGGTGGCAACTGTGTGCTGTGTGCCCTCTCTGTCCCTGCCAGCTGTACCTCCAAGGCTCTGCTGAAGCGGCACGTGTGCATCAGCCGCCTGGTTCGCCCGCAGAACTGGGGGGAGAATTCCTGTGAGGTGCGGTTTGTCATCCTAGTGCTGGCCCCACCCAAGATGGTGAGGAGGGGTTTCGGGTGGCTGCTGTGTTTCCCAGGAAGGAGGGTTCCAGGTTACCCTGCTCTCTTCTTGGGGGCATCTCTCCCAGTGCTGGAGGCACCACAGTCCTGGCCTCTGAAGGCCACATTCTCACCCTCTCTGTTCATCTCTGCCCTACTGGGGTTTATCTGAAGCATACTTGGTAGGTCTTCATCAAGGCCTAATTTCCCCAGAAGTTGCCCAAAAGGTTCTATTTCTTTCCTGACTGAAAAGAGATACTTTTTTTTTTTTTTTTTTTTTGCGGTACGCAGGCCTCTCACTGTTGTGGCCTCTCCCATTGCGGAGCACAGGCTCCGGACGTGCAGGCTCAGCGGCCATGGCTCACGGGCCCAGCCGCTCCGTGGCATGTGGGATCTTCCCGGACCAGGGCACGAACCCATGTCCCCTGCATCAGCAGGCAGACTCTCAACCACTGCGCCACCAGGGAAGCCCAAGAGATACTTTTTAAGATTATTACTATTCAAACATAGGGGCCTTTCTTTGGCCTGCCCAACCCTAACTCTATAGTTGGCTATGATTTGTTGACCAAAGATCCCCACTCCTTCCTGGGGCATTTACCCCCCGGCCAGGGGCATCTCGCGTTTGTGGGGGCTGAGACTTATACGTATATTTGGGGAATCTTCTTTTATGGAAAAGGATTTTAAAGTCATTAATAGAAAATGGCTAGGGCCCCTCCCCAGGCCTGGGAAGGGCCTTAATGCTTAAGATTCCACTGGCTTCTTGATGATTCTGCCCCTGCCTCTGGTGTAGACTCAGAGCTTCGGATGGCCCCTCCCCAGGCTTTCTCTAAGCAAAGGGGGTGCTAACGGGATCGTCCCTCCCAGGGCTTTCATGGACATGCTGTGAATCTCTCCAGATGTTACTTTGCTGGGGAGAGAGGAAGGGCATTTAGGGCAGCGGGCAGCTCATGGGTCAGAGGGAGTGACAGCTGACAAGGTGGCCAGAACAGCTGGAAGGAATAGAATCCCTAGGATTGAGTGGCTAGACTGGTGCCTTGAGACACGCCAGCCATCCTGACACCTGGCTCCTCCTCGGGGGAACAAGCCTGTTCTAAAGCTACCAGAAAGCACAGTGTGCACAGTGCAGCCCCGGGACTGTAGCTTTGGGCAGCACGGGGTGGGGGGGGGGGTGCATGCTGCTCCCAGGGGACCTAGGATGGGGAGGTGAGACAGGCTGCTGTGGTGGAGGTTGACCATTGAGTTCATGCACGGGGCTGAGCTTGGCCAGGCAAGAGGCAGAAGGCTGGATGGGCCTGGAACACCTCTGAAAATCATAAACCAGCCGACCGTGCAAATGCCACCAGTGAAAAGTAGCTGGGTGAACATTTTTCTCCATCATCATGATTTCATTATCCACAATTACACAGATTTAATACCTGAGTTTATTAAAAAAAAAAATACTAGGTTGATGGTAGTTCTAGTGATCTGCTGACCTGGTGGAAATCGTGGCAGGGTCCACTATGCTTGAACTTTGGGGGACTACACCCAGGTCATGGGGAGAGCACCTGCCACGTGCTTGGGAATGTCTGTCCATGAATGGCCAGGCTGGGGTTGGGCACCCTTCGCTCTACAGTGGCTACAGATGTGATTCTCTTGCCCCATCCCCAGAAAAGCACCAAGACAGCGACGGAGGTGGGACGCACGTTTGCCACGATGTTCTTAGACATCACCTTCCGCCAAAAGCTCCTGAAGACCCGCACGGAGGAGGAATTCAAGGAGGCCCTGGTACATCAGAGACAGCTGCTCACCATAATGAGCCACTGTCCGAGCATCAGCACGAAGGACTACAGCATGAGCTCCATCTGCACCCACAGACCCCCGCAGGTGCAGGGCAGAGGTGGCCTGGGCGGGCAGCACAGGGCAGGGACACAGGGCTGATGGGTGCGTGTCCTCTTCCCAGCCCCTACGGCACAAGGACTTTCTCCCCATCGGGAGGGGCATCCGGGAGGACATCGCCCGCAGATTCCCTGTGTACCCGCTGGACTTCACTGATGGTAAGTGGCCCATGGCCCTCCTGGAGCTCGGCCTGTAGCTCAGGCCCCAGGCCTGTCCTGTGTCCCCAACACACCCTCCGCCCTGTCTCCCATTCCTAGGCATTATCGGGAAAAACAAAGCTGTGGGCAAATACATCACCACCACCCTGTTCCTCTACTTTGCCTGCCTCCTGCCCACGATCGCTTTTGGGTCCCTCAACGATGAGAACACGAACGGGGCCATTGGTGAGGGGTTGGAGCCTGGTGGGGCATGCCGGGTGGAGCCCAGGGCCACAGTTCCCCCCTGACCGCCCCGCTTCCTCAGATGTACAGAAGACCATAGCTGGGCAGAGCATTGGAGGCCTCTTGTATGCACTCTTCTCCGGGCAGCCGCTGGTGGTGCTGCTGACGACTGCACCCCTGGCCCTCTACATCCACGGTGCAGTGGGGGCGGCAGCGGGGAGATGCTTCCTGAGGTCCCTGGTCCCAGCCTGGCCCTGACTGCTCACTCCTGTTCCACCGCCTTTAGTGATCCGTGGCATCTGTGATGACTACAATCTGGACTTCAGTACCTTCTATGCATGGACAGGCCTGTGGAACAGTTTCTTCCTCGCGCTTTATGCCCTCTTCAACCTCAGCCTGGTCATGAGTCTCTTCAAGAGGTGACAGGGCCTTCCCTAAGCTTCTGGGACTCACAAGCAGGAGGGGGACCAAGGCCAGGGGCCTGGGTCAGCTTCCATGCCAGCCTCTGAGGCCCTGTTAACCCTAGAGCAGATGGGGTGCCCCCACCATATCACTGCTCCAAGGGGAAAGCCTAGGACCCTGGTCCTCTTCATGGCAGGAGGTAGGGGGCCATGCTGAGGCTCGGGGAAGCCTCCCCGCTACTAACAACTCACCCCGTCTTATGAGGCATATCCCCTGCTGGCAGGTCAACGGAGGAGATCATTGCTTTGTTCATTTCCATCACATTCGTGCTGGATGCTGTCAAGGGCATGGTCAAAAGTGAGTGTATTGCCGGCGGCCACCTGCTGTAGGGGAAGCTGAGTTGAGATGGGGGGCTATGGACTGTGCTCAGAGCAACCAAGAAGCATGTAAGCGCTAAGGTTGCTTCCATGGCCCAGGGTGCTCTGGGAGCCATGACTGGCAAAGAGCAGCAGGCCCACGTGCTAGAGGGTGACAGAGCTGCCCTAGGCAGGATCAGAGGCCCTGGGCCAAGCAGGATTTGCTGTCAGAAATGGACAAGGGCAGGGTGTGGGGTGGTGGGTAGACAGGCAGGTCAAGGGGTCCTGGCTGACAGAAGGCCAGCTCTCTCCCCTCCTCCCCCCAGAATCCCTTCCTCCCCTCGGGGCTCCTTCACCCCCACATCCAGGAGGAAGCTGCTGGGCCCCAGGCTCCCAGAGCCCAGATGGCTGAGTCCTGTTGGCCTGTGTCCACAGTCTTCCAGAAGTACTACTGTGGCCACAACCACGGGAACTACTACGAAGATAGGTCTTCCCCGGTGAGCCTGCTGGGCCTCAGCCCCAGCCTCAACAGCAGCCTCCACGCTGCCCTCAACACCAGCCTCCTGGCCGGCCCACCAGAGCTGACTTCAGTGGGCAGCCAGGGCCCCGAGGCCCTGGCCCGGGACACAGCTGTGCTCAGCCTCCTCATCATGTTGGGGACACTCTGGCTGGGCTACACCCTCTACCAGTTCAAGAAGAGGTGAGGGGTGCCCATTCAGGGTGAGGGAAAGGGAGCACAAGCTGCAGGCCACGCTGACACCCACCTGCCTCCTAGCCCCTACCTGCACCCCTACATGCGTGAGATCCTGTCAGACTGTGCCTTGCCCATCTCAGTGCTTACCTTCTCCCTCATCTCTTCCTACGGCTTCCAGGAGATTAAGAGTGAGTTGGGACTAGGCGTGGGGTGTGGTGGGGTGTGGTGGGGTGTGGTGGGTTGCTCTGTGGGGGAGGAAGGCTTGAGCAGGGGCCTGTACCTGGCTGCAGTGAGCAAGTTCCGCTACAACCCAAGCAAGAGCCTGTTCGAGATGGCCGAGATGCACTCACTATCCCTGGTGGCCGTCAGCGGCGCCATGGGCCTCGGCTTCCTCCTCTCCATGCTCTTCTTCATCGAGCAGAACCTGGTGGCTGCCTTGGCTAATGCCCCGGAGAACAGGTTCGCAGGGCTGGGGAGGGAGGGGTAAGCGTGTGTCCAGCCCTCCAGGGGCCATGGGGCTTTGTCCACATGTGACCCTGCCTGCTGCAGGCTGGTAAAGGGCACTGCCTACCACTGGGACCTCCTGCTCATCGCCATCATCAACACCGGGCTGTCTCTGTTTGGGCTGCCCTGGATCCACGCTGCCTACCCCCACTCCCCGTTGCACGTGCGGGCACTAGCTTTGGTGGAGGAGCGTGTGGAGAATGGGCACATTTACGAGACGTGAGTGTGAAAGTGGCCCCTTGAGACGTGAGGCCAGAGTCACGTGGACCCTGAGGTGGGGGGTAGCCCTGGGCCACATATGACCTAAGGAAGGATATGGTTCAGGGGATAAGGGCCCAGAAGTAACAGAGCCCAGGAAGCACATGTGACCTGGGATGGACACGGCCCTGCGGACCAGGCCAGAGGTGACCCAGTGCACTGGAACCTCGCAGGATTGTGAGTGTGAAGGAGACGCGGTTGACCTCCCTGGGCGCCAGCATCCTGGTGGGCTTCTCCCTCCTGCTGCTGCCCTTCCCGCTACAGTGGATCCCCAAGCCTGTGCTCTACGGCCTCTTTCTCTACATCGCGCTCACCTCCATCGACGGCAGCCAGCTGTTTGCACGCATGGTCCTGCTGCTCAAGGACCAAGTGAGTGTCTGGCCCTGAGAGTGAAGGGTGGGGGTGGGGGATATGGCTGCAGACTTGCCCACACCTGGTCCCTGCCACCCACAGACCTCGTACCCACCCACCCACTACATCCGGAGGGTGCCCCAGAGGAAGATCCACTACTTCACAGGCCTGCAGGTCCTGCAGCTGCTGCTGCTCTGTGCCTTTGGCATGAGCACCCTGCCCTACATGAAGATGATCTTTCCCCTCATCATGATCGCCATGATCCCCATCCGGTACGGGAGGGTGGCCAGCAGGCAGGAGGGACTCGGCTGGGCGGGAGACGGTGGGCTGGAGTGGCTACCCTCAGCCTGTTCCTCCCTGACCCAATGCTTATCCTCCTGCCTGTTCCCCCTCCCCTCAGCTACAACCTGCTGCCCCAAATCATTGAAGCCAAGTACCTGGACGCCATGGACGCTGAGCACTGAGGTCCTGACTACCAGGCCCTGGCCACACCCCATTCGCCCATCCCTCTGGGTCTTCCCAGGCTGGCTCTGTGGCTGTGTGTGGGTATCTTGGGGTGCTGCTCTGTACTGCACCCCCTCACAGCTGTCCCAACTGGCCTAGGGTGTCTGGGCATTGAGGGGGCTCCAAGGTGTGTGTCTGCTCCTCTTCCCATTAGCCTTTTGCTTTGGGTCCGGAACTCTGCTCAGGGCAGCTTCTGCCCAGGGTGGGACTAAGCAGGACGGATTTTCTTTTGATAAAAGAGCCTGAAAGAGAAACTATTTCCTTGATTGTGTAAGGAACTTGCTGTATGCACATTAGAGAATAAAGCTCCTGTTTCTATGCTTCTACATACCGCCTCCATCCATGCTGCCCTGCCCCAGCCTCTGAAGGCCACCTGAGGGCCCTGAGGAGGGAGAAGCCATCCCAGGGGAGGTGGGATAAAAGGGACTGATTTGTTGAGTGCCGCCTAAGGGCTATTACTTCCAACTCCACACAGTAGCTCAACAGGGAAACATGGAAGGTCCAGGAGGCCTTTGCTGTTGCCAGGAACCTGCAGGGAAAGTGGGCTTGGGGCCAGTGAAGAGCCCAGTGGCTGGTAGGGTGGGATAAGCACATTCACGGTGCTGCTTGCAGGATGGGTAAAGTTTAAAGGGGACAGAAAATGTACTGTGCATCCAGGACAGAACTCTGAGGAAGCAGCTGAGGAGCAGACAGAGGGGTGCCCCGCTCTAAGTGCCACGTGGCAAGTGATCCTTCTTTGGGGCCCCCACCCCAGTAGCCTGTGTTTCCTGCAGGTGGGGCTGTGTCCAGGATCACCAGGCAAGGAGTAGGCAGGCCCCCCAGCACCCCACACCTGAGTTCCAGCCGGACACCACCCATGCCAAGCAGACAACTCAGAGGAGGCTGAGCACCACCACCGGCACTTCCTGAGGAAACAACCCAGCTGGGCTTCACAGACAAGAGGGGAGCAAAGGGATGAGGTCCTGTCCTCACCCACGGGTGCTGATGAATTTTAGGGGAGGAAACAACTGTTAAATCTAGGCCCTGGGCCGTGCTGCTAGGACTGAGGAGGGGATGTAACTTAAGCTTGGGAGCGACACACCAGCATTAAGGACCCCCCACTCCCCAACCTGCTGCACACAACGGGCTTTTCTGATTGTCCTTGGGGTTGGGCACCTCCTCTTTACCAGAGTAACACCTGCAGGAAGGCAAGGGAGCCACCCCGGGCCTCTGAAGTCCCTCCCAGGGAAGGGCTTTACCAGGACTCAGTACGGGTCCGGGGTAGCTGAGCCGGGCCTCCTGAAGGGCTCAACTCAGCTGGCCCCCCAGGCTGAACCGTGGCATGTCAACCCAACTGGGGTCAAGAACTCCATCCCTCCTCCCTGCCATAAAAATGAACCTGGCGTTATAACCATAAACCAACATTTTAGCTGCTCTAATGTACACCAGAATAAAGCAAAAGCACTCAGCATCCCACACTGCCCGCCCCCCAACCCAGCAAACACAATAGAGGCCAGCTGGGTGGTGGCATTGCTCAGTGGCTGGGTGGGCGGGCAGCAGGGATGTGGCATGTAAAAGTTCAGCCCATGATCAGAGACTTCAAGGACAAAAAGAAAGATATAATACTCCAGCTAGCAAGGGCACACAAACAGCCTCGACACAGCACTGCCCTCCTCCAGCCACCCCCCTACACCCGTTTTGCCCCCCCGACCTGAGAGGTTTCCTGCTCGTGCCAAAGGGGACTCAGGAGACAGACACCTGTCTGGGGCAGGTTTCAGAGCAAATATACCCAGTTTATTTTGGAAGCAAGTACCCTCCGGAATTTTTATTTGCTGCATTTAAAAAACATCTAAGGCTGTTTGTGTGGTTCTTCCCCAAACCCTCAACCCTGCCAAGGCCAGTTTTAACACCCAAGGTCCTTTCCGGATTCCAGGCCTGAAGGCTGTAGGAGACCACTGAATCCCTGAGGACAAGAGGATGGTGTCCTCTGGCCAAAGTTTCTCCAAGCAGAGCCAGCTGCTCCTGACGGCTGGTAACACCCCCAGGAAGTGGTAACCCTGAAGGCGGTACTTGGATGGGTGCCTGCCTGATAGAGGCAGTTTCAGGCTAGCCCTCCCCGGATCCTCAGCCAGAGTGGTTATCACCAGCTCCAAGTGGAGTCAGGTTGCCAAAGTATTCTTGCAACTCAAGCAGGGCCTGGAAGCGATGGGAGATGGCGTTCTTCTCAGCCTTGGGCATCTCTGCATACCTAAGGGGCAACAGTAGCAGCTCAGAGAAGAGGGGGCCCAGATTCAGGGAGGGTGTGTACACCTCACCTCATCCTGGAGCCCAAAGCTCAGAAAGTCCCTAGGAAAGGGTAGTGGGGCTACCAGCTCCTGGCAACCAGAGTTAATTTTTAAAAAATCAGTCTTAAATTCCCCTGTAGGTAGAAACCCATATTAATGAGTGTGAAAGGATCTTAAAATGGTTCTAGTGTGTCCAAAAGTCATCAAAGGGAAGCTGGGGACAGGGGGATGAGCTGCATGCTTTATCAGCTTTGTCATCTGTTGACAGGAAGCAGTGGGGCCTGACAGAGCAAACATAGCAATCTCCTCCAATGCACTGTGGGGCGGGCAGGTGGGGGCAGGGGGCAGCAGATGAGCCTTGAACAGCCAGCCAGTAGCCTGCCATCCATGGCAGGACTCCAGTGAGGTGAGAATCCCTACTCCAGTTGTCACTTTCACATCTATGCTGTCAAATATGATGGCTACCAGCCACTGTGGCCATTTAAACCAATTACAACTGAATAAAAATAAATTCTGTTCCTCAGTTGCTCTAACCACATTTCAGATGCTCCGCAGCCACACGTGGCTAATGGCTACCGGATTGCACAGTGCAGATATAGAGCCTTTGTGTCACCAAAGTGCTGCTTCATGTTGTCCTCAGCCCTGCCTGGCTGTTGTGAGGCCTCAGGCCACACTCCCTAAGGGCCCCCCTCCAGCTTGACAAACCCGATTCCAATAATGGCCAACATGTCCCGTGTAAATAAGCGGGGGCTAGCATGAAATACTGAGAACACCTGGCACTGTGGGGGTGTAACGTGGTGGCCAAGTGCTAACATTTTTCCAGACTAAATGGGGGTCAGATAATCATCCAACAAAGCTGACAAGCCCAGGTCAGAGCGGGGAAGCCACTGAAGCTACAAAGCTGCTCTGCGCTGAGCTGAGCCCGAGAGCCCAGGACTTCAGCTATGCCCAGCTGCCTCCCAGCTGTGGACCAGGCCACCCAGATTCCTTGCATCCACCCCAGCAGAGCTGCCTTCAGCCGGAACGGCACCTCAGAGCCTGCCCCGCCTGTATCCGCGTGCCTGCACCTGGGCAGGGCACTGACCCAACCCAGACCACGGCCATCCCCACCCCACACCCCTGAAAGAAACTGGGGCTCCTTACGTCTGCTCATATCCATCAGGCTGAAAGCAGGGGTCCCAGCCAAAATCCCGGCAGCCACGGGGCACCACAATCTGGCCCTGCCAGAGGAAAGGGGGACAGGTGTGCCACTGGGTGTGGAGGAGATGCACTATGAGGAGGGCAGTAGCCAGACTGAGTTTGGTTTATGAATTTGGTTAAACCCTATTTACTCAAAATATATTATTTCAAGGGGTCCATGGTGCCGGCAAATGTTTGCTGAACACAGATAAAATGCAGAGCAGGACGGCTCGCTCCCCACAGACAGGGAGGAACCACATGCTTGATTAGCCCACAGATACCCCTGGGACCAGCCTCCCTCTCTGAAGCTTTGACAAACTGTGACCTCACTGAAGAAGAGAAGCAACTTTGAAAGACTGACAGAAAACATTTTCTCCTAATAGGAAGTTTGAGGGCCCTGAACCTTGCAGCCAAGCCCTGTGCCTGCTACTATTACTGCATTTCTCAAAATACAAGGGAGGCTCTAACGAATGAAACAACAAAATAGAAATTACTTTGCACAATGTTCAACACAAAAATGAGCTCAGTAAATACTGGCTGTAATAGGCAAATTCCAAAAGGAAAATGTGACAAAGATAACCAGTGTCAGGCTTCCCTGGTGGCACAGTGGTTGAGAGTCCGCCTACCGATGCAGGGGACATGGGTTCGTGCCCTGGTCCGGGAAGATCCCACATGCCGTGGAGTGACTGGGCCCGTGAGCCATGGTCACTGAGCCTGCGCGTCCAGAGCCTGTGCTCCGCAAAAAAAAAAAAAAAAACAACTTATAAAATACAAGGGAGGTAGTAGAGGATGGGGATTAGCCATATAAATTCCAAGTCATTCAGACCAAAGGGAAATTCTGCTTCTGCTAATGGGGAGCTGTGTGACTGAGGCCAGTTACTGAACCACTCTGAACTTCACCCATGCAACAACTGTTTTTTGAACACCTCAGCGAAGCAGGCACCAGGAAAACAGAAAATCGTAGCCTTGCCTTCACAGAATGGAACTCTTAAGCAAAACAAGCATTACATCAGTAAACACATTAATGATTACCAAATGCAAAGTGTCTTAGAGGCAACACACTGGGAGCTGGGCTCAAGAATAACAAGATGGGGAGCTCAGGGAAGGTCTCAGTGAGGAGGGGACACTTTGGCCACATAAAGGACTAGGGCAAGAACATTCTAGGTGGAGGACACAGCTGTGCTGAGGTCCAGAGATGGAAAAGGCTTATCATACGCACTGCTGAAAGGACAATGTGGCTAGGGTTTTTTCGAAAGCACAGGGGAGAACAGAACAAGGAGAAACAAGGCTACCTCAGTTAAAGTCAGGGCTGGCAGCAACAAAGTACAAACAGCAGCCCAAGCTGGGGAGACAATAGGGAATGGTCGGATGAAAGTGATCAGGCCCCATCAGCAGCATAGCTGCTAGTCAGTCATGGCGCAGGAAGTTGGGCCTGTGGTTGTTCATACTTTTGATTTTTGAGAGAACATTTCTGTGAAAGTAGCAGACCACTAAAACTAACTGTTAAAAATGTAACCAGGCAATATGATCCAGCAATCCCATTTCTGGATATATACCCAAAAGAATGAAAACAGATCTTGAAGAGATATTTGCACACCCACGTTCATAGCAGCATTATGAACAAGCCAAAAAGTGGAAGCCACGCAAGTGTTCATCAATGAATACAGGCAGACCTTGGAGATATTGTGGGTTCAGTTCCAGACCACTGCAATTAAGCAATTATCGCAATAAAGCAAGTCACATGAATTTTTTGGTTTCCTACTGCATATAAAAGTTATGTTTACACTATATTGTAATCTATTAAGTGTGCAATAGCATTATGTCTAAAAAATAGTGTACATACCTTAATTTAAAAATACTTAATTGCTAAAAATGCTAACCATCATCTGACAGTGCAGGATTGCCACAAACTTTCAATTTGTAAAAACATAATATCTGTGAAGCTCAATAAAACGAGGTATGCCTGTAAACGGATAAAGGAAAAAGTGGTATATATATACAATGGAATATTATTCAGTCTTAAAAAAGGAGATCCTATCACATGCTACAACATGGATGAAACTTGAGGACATTATGCTAAGTGAGATAAGCCAGTCACAAAAAAACAAACACTGCAGGATTCCACTTATATGATGTATCTGAGGTAGCCGAACTCTTAGCAACACAAAGTAGAATGGTGGTTGCCAGGTGCTGGAGAGAGGAGGGGAAGATGGAGTCATTATTCAATGGGCATAGTTTCAATTCTGCAAGATGAGAAAGTTCTAGAGATCTGGTGCACAACAGTGTACACTATCGTATTGTACACTTAAAAATGAAGATGGTAATTTCTGTTACCTGTTTTTTCACCACAAAAATTAGAAATCTAATCAGGGAGTGTAAAGTAAAACATCTGTGGACAGTCCCTGGTGGAGCCACTGGCATAGGGCTATGTGAGCTATGGTGGGACTCTGGATTCTATCCTGAGCAGAAAGGACAAAGCAGAGAAATGATGTGCCTGAAGGTACACTCCTGCCACGGGGAGGGGATGGATGGGCTGGGGCGGAGGTGGGGTGGGGGAAGCAGGCCAGCCCAGAGGGTGGTCTGGACCCTGTGAGAAGCAGCTGAACCTACGGTCTGATAGGTAAGCATGGGGGCACTGAAGGGCAGTTTTAAAAGGAATGAGTTGGGGGGAGAAGGAAGATTCTATATGAACATAAAAAGTTGGAAAGGCTGTGAGATGTCCAAGGGAAGCTGTTGCCTCAGCAGTGGGATGAGGAGATTCAAGCTTGGAGAAGTCTGGGCTATAGATGTAGCTCTAGGAGTTGTCACCTTCAGTTTCCACATCTGCTTCTCAGGACAGCATACACTGCAGAGCTCTGGGTATACCAGGCCCCAACAGCTGTAAGCCACTGTGCGTTTCCAAACACCTGACTCTGGGGTCAAATAAGTTTCGGGATTGACAGCACTTCTAGCTGTGGTACCCAGGGGCGCGCCCTCCCCACTACAGTCCTGCAGCATCATCGCGAGTCACAGCGCCCTCTGGCGGCACTCTGGGGAACGAGCATGGGTACGCACCGAGGTCCGGCCCCTGAAGAGGCGCACAGGCTCGCTGGGGTCCCCAGTGCTGAGCGCGAACGTGCAGAGTGCATAGGCCGACTTGTCTTGGAACCCAGCCAGGAGCTGGTGGAGACCTGCGGGCACGTGCAGTGAGGGCTCAGCGCACTCTACGCTGCCCGGCCCCAGCCCCCTCTCCGCACTCAATGGGCCCAGGTGGCGAAGGGGAGTTATACATATCACCAAATAGGCCCTGCGCTGATAACCCAGGAAGTTGGGTGATGGGGATGTGGGGTTCCTTATTCTACTACTGTGGGCTTCAGGGTATGCGCTGCTGGGACCAGGGGGAGCAGCAGGGTGTCCCTCTCCCCGCCCCCCACTGAGGCAAGGACAGCAAGAAGTGGGGCCAGTCCCTCTGAGCCAGAATCAACTAGAGCCCCTTTGTCCCTCAAACACAAAGCTCTCACCACCCACCCCCACCCCATCCACTCCTCCCAAATCTCAGTGCTCCCTGGCACCGGGTGTATAGGGAGAGTGTGAGCTGTAGATTATAGATGGGGAAACTGAGGTGAATGGAGACTCCGTGAAGGGGATGGAACCCGAGATTCCTGATTACTAGTTGGAGCTCCTCTCGTAGAACCCACAGATTCTTAATTTCAAACAGGTCTAAAGAAAGAGACATGGGGATAATACCTTCAGGCTTTAACTTCTCCAGAAACCACTTTCTGCAAGAGAAATAAAGGTGAGTCAGACACCACAATCAGATGGATGTTCTTACCACCTTATTTCTGGGCTGCATCCCCCAGGGATTAGAGCCCTGGGAGAGCAAAGAATGTCTCAACTCAAAATGAAGAGAAATAATCCAATAGGAAAAAGGAAATGGAGACAAAGAGGCAATCCACAAAAGAACTGATAAACCAGTGAAGCCCTCAATCTCACTGGTAATTAGGGAAATGCAAATTAAAATTGCATGTGGTAACATTTCCCACTCCCGCCATTACAAAATACTAAAAAGTCATAAAACAGTGCTGGTAAGAATATGGAGCAATGTACACTATAAGTGTGTAGGGGTGCTACTGCCTTGGCAAACAAATTAGCAATCCAAAAGTTAAAGATACAGTTAACCCTTGAACAACATGAATTTGAACTGCATATGTTCACTTATACATGGATATTTTTCAGTAGTAAATACTACAGTAATATACAGTTGAATTCACTGATATGGAAGGCCAACTGTAAGTTAAACGCAGGTTAACCCCCCCCCCAAGTTGTTCAAGGGTCAACTGTATACATACCCAAGACCTAACAAATTGGGGTATTTGTACCCTAGAGATACACAAAGACCTTCTGAGGGGATCCAGGGTACTGGATAGCTTTAAGGAAATCCATCTGCAGATCTCAACTTCCTTATTTCCTCTTTCCTGAAACTGATCTGCCCACAAATGTACCTCTCCAATGGGTGAGTTCCCCTTGCCCATCTCAACTTACACAATCACATTCTCACACTTTACAAAAGAAAGGTATGCCTCTTCCCCACCCCTAATCCTCCCTCAAGACAATCTGACATACTGGTGTTGATGCCAAGACAGTGAATGACCCGCAGTATCAAGTAACAAATCATTTCAAAGTTCAAGTGGTTTTGTGGCCAGGGCCCTGAAAAAGGGTGGGGGAGCACTCACATGTAGGGGCCAGGGAGGCCCCCAAGGGCGTTGAAGCACAGACAGGTGTCCTCCACCAGTACAGGGCCCTGCACCTGCAGCACAAGAACATGCAGCCCTGAGACCAGCGTCCAGCAGCAGGCCCCACCTCCACCCTGAATTCCCCTGCCATCCAAGCCAGGGCCACACTCACAGCTAGCTGGGATGTGCAACAGCAGCAGCAGATAGAGGTCCATCTGCTCTGGGTAACAGCTGTTGACTAATGTCTTATCTTCATTTTAAAGGTAGGGACATCAAAGCCTTGGCAGGTTGTAAAGTTTGCTCCAGGTACAGTGACAGGAGAGCTGGGATTCATACTCAAGCAGCCTGACTGTTTACAAAGCACTCTTTTTCAGTTCCACAGAGGTGTGTGAGTGCAGGGTGGATGTATGTGGGGAGAATGTAGGGGTGGAATGTATGTACCTGAGAATTGGGAAGAGTGAATTATGTGTGTGTGTGGTCATCTAGGGGGATACTATGCAGTCAAGGTTGAGAAAGGAAGGCAGTATTCCAGAGCCAATATTAACTGACTCCAGCCTAGCTAAGCCTGGAAACGTCCTTCAAGTCATTATAAAGTGTGCCCACCATATTCTCTACCCATCCCCAGCAGGCACAGACCCCAGGAGCCACCAGGACAAGAGGCGCAAGTACAGGACATGTGTGGAGCAAGCACCTGGCGAGCTGCCTCCTGACACTTCCGAATGGAAATCTCATCAGGCTCTCCTTGGTACTCTGGCACTTATCAGAGAAACAGACACACAGTCAGGTCACAGAGAGAGAGAGAAATTGAATCATCTTTTAAAAATAGAACTAATCAGAGACATACGGTCAATCTTCTGTGCCACCAAAGTGCATGGAAACTTATCTCCTAGAATCTGAATGACCTGTTCCAAAACGAAAGAACATTTATCACCATTTGTTTAACTATTCCCCATTACTACACAAGCTGTCACCCATCTTTCTCGTCAGGTAACTCTCCTGTCAGTCCCCTAAAGCTCACCAAGTCAGGCCCATGAGCCTCACCCCAGCCTTCAGGGTCCCACCCCAGCAGGTCAGCTCCCCCATCTCCTCACTCTCCAATCCCTCCCTCCTACTTCAGGTCTCTGTTTATGCTAACCACCTACCTAGAACACCCTCTTCCCTTCTCAGTGCTCCCAAAACCTATCCTTTGGGCCAAGAATTTTCTATCAGGGGTTACCCAGAATTCAGGAGATCTGTGAACTTGGATTAGGAAAAACAAAACAAAACAAAACACTTTATTTTCACTAACCCCTACCTGAAATTTAGCATCCCTTTCAATAGTGAATATAGAAAACAAACACAAATAGCATTAGCATCTCCTGTGATATTTAAACCTATTAAAATCGCAGATGTTGTCATATCCCATTACAGTTGTAGCAGATATCTCAAAATATCATTTACAAGGGGCAGAGTCAAGATGGCAGCGTGGGAAGACACAGAGTTTGTGTCTCCCTACAACTAGGGCGCCTGCCAGATGGTGGTGGGGGACCTTGACGCCCAAGGAGACGGGAAGAACCCCCAAGTGAACGGCTCCTGCGATGGGAGCTCTGAGTCTGAACCACTGGACTAATAAGAGAACCTCAGACCCCAGGAAATATTCATTGGAGTGAGGTCTCCCAGAGTTCCTCATCTCAGCACCAAGACCCAGCTCTACCCAACAGCCTACAAACTCCAGTGTTGGAAGCCTCAGGCCAAACAACCAGTTCCTGTTTACAGGAACACAATCCCACCCATCAGAAAAAATGAGAGGGTAATAAAGTATGTCACAGATGAAGAAGCATGGTAAAAACCTATAAGACCAAATAAATGAAGAGGAAATAGGCAAGCTACCTAAAAAGAATTCAGAGTAATGGTAGTAAAGATGATCCAGAATCTCAGAAGTAGAATGGAGGCACAGACTAAGAAAATACAAGAAATGTTTAACAAAGTTCTAGAAGAATTGAAGGACAAACAGAGATGAAAACACAGTAACTGAAATGAAAAATACACTAGAAGGAATCAATAATAGGATAACTGAGGCAGAAGAACAAATATAAGTGAGCTGGAAGACAGACTGCTGGAAATAACTGCCAAGGAGCAGAATAAAGAAAAAAGAATGAAAAGAATCGAAGACAATCTCAGAGACCTCTGGGACAATACTAAAAACACCAACATTCGAATTATAGGGGTCCCAAATAAGAAGAGAAAAAGAAAGGGTCTGAGAAAATATTTGAAGAGATCATAGCAGAAAACTTCCCTAACATGGGAAAGGAAATAGCCACCCAAGTCCAGGAAGCGCAGAGTCCCATACAGGAAAATCTTAAGAGAAACACACCAAGACACATATTAATCAAACTAACAAAAATTGAGTTCAAAGAAAAAATATTAAAAGCAGCAAGGGAAAAGCAAAAGATAACATACAAAGGAATCCCCATAACATTATCAACTGATTTTTCAGCAGAAACTCTGCAGGCCAGAAGGGAGTGGCAGGATATACTTAAAATGATGAAAGAGAAAAAACTACAACCAAGATTACTCTACCCAGCAAGGATCTCATTCAGAGTCAAGAGAGAAATCAAAAGCTTTTCAGACAAGCAAAAGGTAAGAGAATTCAGCACCACCAAACCACCTTTACAACAAATGCTAAAAAAACTTCTCTAGGCAGGAAACACAAGAGAAGAAAAAGACCCACAAAAACGAACCCAAAACAATTAAGAAAATGGTAATAGGTACATACAATCGATAACAACCTTGAATGTAAATGGATTAAATGCTCCAACCAAAAGACACAGACTGGCTGAATGGATACAAAAACAAGACCCGTATATATGCTGTCTACAAGAGACCCACTTCAGACCTAGGAACACATACAGACTAAAAGTGAAGGGATGGAAAAATATATTCCATGCAAATGGAAATCAAAAGAATGTTGGAGTAGCAATACTCATATCAGATAAAATAGACTTTAGGGCTTCCCTGGTGGTACAGCGGTTAAGAATCTGCCTGCCAATGCAGGGGACACAGGTTCAATCCCTCCAGGAAGATCCCACATGCTGTGCAGTGACTAAGCCCATGCACCACAACTACTGAGCCTGCTCTCTAGAGCCTGTGAGCCACAACTACTGAGCCCGTGTGCCACAACTACTGAAGCCTGCATGCCTAGAGCCTGTGTTATGCAACAAGAGAAGCCACCTCAATGAGAAGACTGCACACCGCAGTGAAGAGTAACCCCTGCTTGCCGCAACTAGAGAAAGCCCATGCACAGCAACAAAGACCCAACACAGCCAAAAATAAAATAAATAAATTTATTTTAAAAAATAGACTTTAAAATAAAGACTGTTACAAGAGATAAGGAAGGACAGTACATAATGATCAAGGGATCAATCCAAGAAGAAGATATAACAATTATAATCGCTTATGCACCCAACATAGGAGCACCTCAATACATAAGGCAAATGCTAACAACCATGAAAGCAGAAATCAACAGTAACACTATAATAGTAGGGGACTTTAACACCTCACTTACCCCAATGGACAGATCATCCAAACAGAAAATAAATAAGCAAACACAAGCTTTAGATGACACAATAGACCAGATAGATTTAACTGATATTTATAGAACATTCCACCCGAAAGTGGCACAGTACACTTCCTTCTCAAGTGCACACGGAACATTCTCCAAGACAGATCACATCTTGGCTCACAAATCAAGCCTTGGAAAATTTAAGAAAATTGAAATCGTATCAAGCATCTTTTCTGACCACACTGCTATGTGTAAATCAATTACAGGAAAAAAACCGTAAAAAACACAAATACATGGAGGCTAAACAGTGCACTACTAAGTAACCAAGAGATCACTAGAGAAATCAAAGAAATAAAAGAATACATAGATACAAATGACAACAAAAACACAATGATTCAAAACCTATGGGATGCAGCAAAAGCAGTTCTAAGAGGGAAGTTTATAGCAATTCAATCGCACCTCAAGAAACAAGAAAAATCTCAAATAAACAATCTAACCCTACACCTAAAGCAACTAGAGAAAGAAGAACAATGAAAACCCAAAGTCAGTAGAAGGAAAGAAATCATAAAGATCAGAGCAGAAATAAATGAAACAAATGAAAACAACAGCAAAAATCAATAAAACTAAAAGTTGGTTCTTTGAGAAGATAAACAAAATTGATAAACCCTTACCCAGACTCATCAAGAAAAAAAGGGTGCAAATCAATAAAATTAGAAATGAAAAAGGAGAAATCACAACTGACACTGCAGAAATACAAAGGATTATAAGAGACTACTACAGACAACTATATGCCAATAAAATGGACAATCATGAGGAAATGGACAAATTCTTGGAAACGTACAATTTTCCAAGACTGAGCCAGGAAGAATTAGAAAATATAAACAGACCTATCACAAGTAATGAAATTGAAACTGTAATTAAGAATCTTCCAACAGGACTACCCTGGTGGCGTAGTGGTTATAAATCTGCCTGCCAATGCAGGGGACACAGGTTTGATCCCTGGTCCGAGAAGACCCCATATGCCATGGAGCAACTAACCCCATGTGCCGCACCTACTGAGCCTATGCTCTAGAGCCCACGAGCCACAACTACTGAGCCCATGTGCCACAACTACTGAAGTCCGCCTGCCAAGAGCCCATGCTCCACAACAAGGGAAACCACCACAGTGAGAAGCCTGTGCACCATAACGAAGAGTAGCCCCGGCTTGCTGCAACTAGAGAAAGCCCACGCGCAGCCACGAAGACCCAGCGCAGCCAAACGTAAATAAGTAAAAATAAATAAATTTATATATAGGGCTTCCCTGGTGGCGCAGTGGTTGAGAGTCTGCCTGCCGATGCAGGGGACACGGGTTCGTGCCCCGGTCCGGGAAGATCCCACATGCTGCGAAGTGGCTGGGCCCGTGAGCCATGGCTGCTGAGCCTGCGCGTCCGGAGCCTGTGCTCCGCAACGGGAGAGGCCACAACAGTGAGAGGCCCACGTAACGCAAAAAAAAAAAAAAAAAAAAAATTTATATATAAAAAAAATCTTCCAACAAACAAAAGTCCAGGACCAGATGGCTTCACAGGTGAATTCTATCAAACATTTAGAGAAGAGCTAACACCGATCCTTCTCAAACTCGTCCAAAAAACTGCAGAGAGAGGAACACTCCCAAATTCGTTCTATGAAGCCACCATCACCCTGATACCAAAACCAGAATAAGGTATCACAAAAAAAGAAAATTATAGTCCAATATCACTGATGAACATAGATGCAAAACTCCTGAACAAAATACTAGCAAACAGAATCCAACAACATATTAAAAGGATCATACATCAGATGCAAGGATTCTTCAATATACGCAAATCAATCAATGTGATACACCATGTTAACAAATTAAGGAATAAAAACCATGTGATCATCTCAATAGATGCAGAAAAAGGTTTTGAAAAAATTCAACACTCTTTTCCGATAAAAACTCTCCAGAAAATGGGCATAGAGGGAACCTACCTCAACATAATAAAGGTCATATATGACAAACCCACAGCAAACATACTCAATGGTGAAAAACTGAAAGCATTTCCTCTAAGATCAGGAAAAAGACAAGGATGTCCTCTCTCACCACTCTTACTCAACATAGTTTTCGAAGTCCTAGCCATGGCAATCAGAGAAGAAAAAGAAATAAAAGGTATACAAATTGGATAAGTAAAACTGTCACTGTTTGCAGATGACATGATACTATACATAGAAAATCCTAAAGATGCCACCAGAAAACTACTAGAACTAATCAACGAATTTGGTAAGGTTTCAGGATACAAAGTTAATGCACAGAAATCTCTGGCATTCCTATACACTAACAACGAAAAATCAGAAAGAGAAATTAAGGAAACAATCCCATTTACCACTGCAACAAAAAGAATAAAATATCTAGGAATAAACCTATCTAAGGAGGTGAAAGACTTATACTTGGAAAACTATAAAACACTGATGAAAGAAATCAAAGATGTCATAAACAGTTGGAGAAATATACCATATTCTTGGATTGGAAGAATCAATATTATGAAAATGACTATACTACCCAAAGCAATCTACAGATTCAATGCAATCCCTATCAAACTACCAATGGCATTCTTCACAGAATTAGAACAAAAAATTTTACAATTTGTATGGAAACACAAAAGATCCTGAATAGCCAAAGCAATACTGAGAAAGAAAAAAGGAGCTGGAGGAATCAGGCTCCCTGATTTCAAACTATACTATAAAGCTACAGTAATCAAGACATTATGGTACTGGCACAAAAAACAGAAATATAGATCAAGGTACAGGATAGAAAGCCCAGAGATAAACCCATGCACATATGGTCACCTAATTTACGACAAAGGAGGCAAGAACATACAATGGAGAAAAGACAGCCTCTTCAGTAAGTGGTGCTGGGAAAACTGGACAGCTACATGTAAAAGAATGAAATTAGAACACCACCTAACACCACACACAAAAATAAACTCCAAAAAATAAAAAAATAAAATAAACTCCAAATGTATTAAAGACCTAAATGTAAAACCAGACACTATAAAACTCTTAGAGGAAACCATAGGAAAAACACTCTGACATAAACGACAGCAAGATGTTTTTTGACCCACCTTCTAGAGTAATGAAAATAAAAACAAAAATAAACAAATGGGACCTAGTTAAACTTAAAAGCTTTGCACAGCAAAGCAAACCATAAACAAGACGAAAAGACAACCCTCAGAATGGGATAAAATATTTGCAAATGAAACAACGAGCAAAGGATTAATCTCCAAAATATACAAACAGCTCATGGAGCTCAATATCAAAAAAAGAAACAACCCGGGCTTCCCTGGTGGCGCAGTGGTTAAGAATCCGCCTGCCAATGCAGAGGACACAGGTTTGAGCCCTGGTCTGGGAAGATCCCACATGCCGCGGAGCAACTAAGCCTGTGCGCCACAACTACCGAGCTACTGAGCCTGCGCTCTAGAGCCTGCAAGCCACAACTACTGACCCCCTGTGCCACAGCTACTGAAGCCCGCGCGCCTAGAGCCCAAGCTCCACAACAAGACAAGCCACCGCAATGAGAAGCCTGCGCGCCGCAACAAAGAGTAGCCCCTGCTCACCACAATCAGAGAAAAGCCCGCGCACAGCAACGAAGACCCAACGCAGCCAAAAACAAAAATAAATTAAAATAAAATAAAATACATTAAAAAAAAGAAACAACCCAATTAAAAAATGGGCAGAAGACCTAAATAGACATTTCACCAAAGAAGACATACAGATGGCCAAGAGGCACATGAAAAGATGCTCAACATCACTATTAGAGACATGCAAATCAAAACCACAATGAGGTATCACCTCACACTGGTCAGAATGGCCATTATCAAAAAATCTAGAAACAATAAATGCTGGAGAGGGTGTGGTAAAAAGGGAACCCTCCTGCACTGTTGGCAGGAATGTAAATTGATACAACCACTATGGAGAGCAGTATGGAGGTGCCGTAAAAACTAAAAATAGAACTACCACATGACCCAGCAAACCCCACTACTCGGCATATACCCTGAGAAAACCATAATTCAGAAAGAGACATGCACCACAATATTCATTGCAGCACTATTTACAATAGGCAGGACATGGAAGCAAACTAAATGTCCACTGACAGACAAATGGATAAAGAAGATGTGGCACATATATACAATGGAATATTACTCAGCCATAAAAAGAAACGAAATAGAGTTTTTTGTAGTGAGGTGGATGGACCTAGAGTCTGTCATACAGAGTGAAGTAAAGAAAAAAAGTAAAGAAAGAGAAAAACAAATACCGTATGCTAACGCATATATATGGAATCTAAAAAAAAAATGGTACCGATGAACCTAGTGGCAGGGCAGGAATAAAGACGCAGACATACAGAATGGACTTGAGGACACGGCAGCGGGGGAGGGGGAAGCTGGGGCGAAGTGACAGAAGCATCGACATATACACACTACCAAATGTAAAATAGCTAGTGGGAAGCAGGGGCATAGCACAGGGAGATCAGCTCGGTATGCATTAATAAAGCATATGTAACTGGATCACAAATATTTATAATATTTTGAGAATTGTAAATCAATAGAATTGATTTCCTTTGTAATCCTATGTATTTTATTTTGTACATTTAAAAATATTTTCCTGAGAAAGGGTCCAGAGGCTTCATCACTCTGCCAATGGGGTACCATGAGATGAAGAGTTAAAACTCCCTATTTTAGGCCAACTTCAAGTCCATTTTCTCCAGTGAGCCTCCTCTGGCCACTCCAGCATCTTCTTTATTTTTCTCCTTTTTTGGGGGGGCCGTGCCACATGGCTTACAGGATCTTAGTTTCCCGACCAGGGATCGAACCCGGGCCCCGGCAGTGAAAGCTCGAATCCTAACCACTGGACTTCCAGGGAATTCCCTCCCTCTTCTTTAAATGTGGGAGGGCCACATTCTCAACCAGAAGTAGAGATGGCCTTGGGAGCCGGCACCAACCATCTTGCATGGGGCTCTGTTCAGTGTGGCACTGCCTGTCTGCTTGTCTGGTCTGGCCTCAAGATCCCAAACCTTTTATCAGCACAGGGCTCTGACTTCTGAGGCCACCCTGTAATAGCACGCAAGTGTCATTGGTCCCTATGCTGTAGACAAATGACCCTAATGACTGCACCCCATTGGTCTGCCTCAGACATCTAGTGGGTGTCATCCATGTGCGGACACATGACCCACCTCCTTGACCATGGCTGACTAAGTAAGGGCAAACCTTTGATCCAAGCAAGGCCAATCAGAGCTGATGTCTGGCAGAAGCCTTACTGCCCCCTCCATCAGAAGGGAAAAATGCAGAAAGACCTCAAAAGGAAAAGGGATGAGCATCCAGAGAGAACTAGAAGGACAAATAAACCCCTCGATAGGGACTCCTGAGAAAGACTCCTCAAGTCCTGTGGGACAGCATACCATTGTATTCCCACGATTGTCACCTGGCTGTTTACATGAGCTCCCTGTGTCTCTCTACTATTTGCAGCCAAAGCGGTTCCATCAACCCCCAGAATTCTCAGAGCTGACCACAAAGTCCCTGTAGGCAGGAACTTTGGATCCACTGCCTCCTTCACTCCTCTCCATTGCGCTGTGAAGCAGACCTCCTGCATAATGGCCATTTCACAGATGGCGGAAAGAGGCTGGGAGAGGCTGAGGACCACATTTCTGTACCGTGGTGGGGTGTGGAACTCAGTTTGGATGCCTCTCCCCACACCCTGTCCGGCCCCTGCCAACCCCAGGCCAGCAGCGGGGTCTGGATCCGCTCCAGAGGGGTGTCAGGGTCCCGGTTTGGGACCTAGCTTAAGAGGTGACCTTTGGGACAAGTGTTAAGGACCCCACCACTCCTTCAGCTCCCGATGCCCCTAAGCTCACAACCCCTGTGCCCGGATTTGTCAAGGCCCTCATTCTATCGAGTCCAACCCCGGGTCACCCCCACTCCGCACACGTGCTAGTCCATTCCACGCGGCCCATCCCCTTCCCGATCCAACCCATCCCTCCGGGTCGGACTCTGTTCCCCCTCTGCTCTTCCACCCGCGTGCTTCCCTCCGCCTGGAAGCCACTTCTCCGCCTTCTCCCCAGCCAATCTTGCCACACGCTACCCCCCAACCGCCTCCTGGTCGGCTTCCCACCACTCCCGTCACCTCCTCCAGCTTCTTGGCGTTCCCCGTGACAAACACGATCTTCTTCCCGGACAAGGAGGCCGCCATTGTGAGCCACAAGTACCTGTAAAGTTCACCGGAAGTCCCTCTACTTCCGCCTGGCGGCGGAAGTGGGTGGCCCGTTTTCCGGCCTCGGGTCCCAGGAAGGCCGGCTGTGGATTTTGTTGCGTGCTGCGCGGTATGATGGCGGCGGCGGCTGCAGTCTGGGCACCTTAGGGGCGGGAAGACTGCGCTGGGCGCCCAGAATCCTTGCTCAGATACCCGGGAGCACAGCGCCCTTTTCGTTTGAGCAGCCTGGGGCCCCGGGCGCTAGAAGGGAGGAGAAGGGCTCAGCCCTCCTGCGTCGGATTTGTTGGGGTCTTCCCAACGCTGGAGGTTGTGTAAGCCGAGACCAGTTCCTCCCGCAAAGAGACGCTCTCCTCAAGGTCAGAAGAGACCGTTCCAGCCACCTGCCCCACCCCTGCTTTCGCTCCTCTCTGGAACAGGGACACCGAGGAAGCAAAGAAGCCCAGCGTACCTACCTCGAGGCTGATGATGAACTGCCTAGGCTCTGGACGATTCGCCTTAACCGCGGGCACTCTAAAGCTGTCTCTGGAAACTGTTTCCTTCTGGACAAGGGCCCCCAAACCTGGGTCTTTATCCTGACCTCACCTTCAGCCTCGCTTCCTTAGCTCCTCCTTGCTTGCCAGCTCTGACTATAATCTTAAACTTGGCATAGCCTAAATCTAGCCCGGTCTTTTCCCCTATCTTCCAGATTTGCGACTTCAGCATTTCGACTCCCTTATTACCTCATCCCTCCAGTCCTTTAAGTCCATCATCCCTTCTCAGCCATATCTTTTCATCCCTAACACAGCAAAGAGTAGAAAGTGCCCCAGCAGACCCACCTGTGCGATAGGCCTTGACCCACTGCTGACACCCACACTGGGCAATTCAGCTGTCTCCCTCCTTCATGGACTCAGCAACCAAAGGTTAACAGTAAGGGCAGATTCAGGGCCAGCTCTACTCCTGGTGAGGCAACTCCTGTCAGTGGAGTGTCATCGGAAGTCTGGAGGACTGTCAATGCCTGTATGAGTTATTTTCGTTAATGTTAAAGACTTCTAATAATCTGGATGATTTTTTTTTTTTAGATCCCAGAATTTGTCCTCGGGGTGGGGGGGTGGAAATCCCATTGCTCAATGACTTTACCATAGCGGGAGTATTGCATAGGCCAGAAGCCCTCACTGTGTCCTAAGGCAGGTCTGAAGTTTCCCATTCTACCATGTGATCCCTTTCTACCATGTGATTTGCAAGGCTCCTTGGAGTTGGCCTGAGAAGTAGTGGGTTACATCAGGAAGTGGTTGCCTTCCCTCTAGGTCATTTGTCTTCCTAATTCATGAAGTCATGGTGAATCTTCAGGGAGGTGGAGGGGCAGAAGAGGTTCCGGTCAGCAAAGCCGACCTCCTGACTGTTGAAAGCTTCAGCTACAGGGTTATTAAGCATGGAGTATTGGAAATGAGTATTCACTTTAGATAGACCTCACTCTAAATCTGAAGGTCTTGGGGAATTCCCTGGCTGTCCAGTGATTAGGACTCTGTGCTTTCACTGCCGAAGACCCGGCTTCAGTCCCTGGTCAGGGAACTAAGATCCCACAAGCCAATAAATAAATAGTAAATAGATAAATAAATCTGAAGGTCTTGGAGCCCAAGAGCTTGGCAGGGTGGGGGGGAGGGGAGGAAGGAGATGTGTGAATACCTAAAATTGTATGCAGAAGTTTCTGTATGTGTGATCTTTAGTTAGGATCCTTGGTTGCAAGTAACAGAAATCCTCTTAGGCAACAACAAAACAAAAAAGAAATGTATCGATTGCTTCACTTAACTGGTGAGCCAACGTAAATAGTTTCTTAGTTTCTCTGAGCAGAAAGGAAGGGGACTGCATTATTCATTCATTAAGTAGCCTATGCCAGAATTAAAATGTAAATTTTTTTTAATTATTATTTTTTTAATTTTTGGCTGGGGTTGGGTCTTCATTGCTGCATGCAGTCTTTCTCTAGTTGCGGCGAACGGGGGCTACTCCAGTGTAGTGCGTGGGCTTCTCATTGCGATGGCTTTTCTTTGTTGTGGAGCATGGGCTCTAGGTGCGTTGGCTTCAGCAGTTGTGGCACATGGGCCCAGTAGTTGTGGCTAGCGGGCTCTAGAGCACAGCTCAGTAGTCGTGGCGCACGGGCTTAGTTGCTCCACAGCATGTGGGATCTTCCCGGACCAGGGCTCGAAGCCATGTCCCCTGAATTGGCAGGCGGATTCTTAACCACTGCGCCACCAGGGAAGTCCCTAAAATGTAAATTTTTATTTCCTTTAGCAAGGAATATGACAGAAGATCTCTTTGGAATTGCACTTCCGTCGTTGTGGAGGAAACCAAGTTAAGCAAAGAAGGACAATTCTTGCCCTCGAAGGAGATTGTCAGGTCCTATCAATTCTGCCTCTGAAATAGTTCTTGAATCAGTCCCCTCCTCACCAGTCCAATGCTACTGTCATGAATCCAGCCTTGTTCTGTTCTTACCTGGACCAGGGCAGCAGCTGTCTCACTGTTGTTCTCCCTGCCATCTTCCACCCCACTCAGTCTGCCCACAAACCTTAAGCAACATGCTTAGGGTCCAGGACCCTGACAATCGGAGAACTCCAAATGAAAGCTGTGAAAGTGATATAATCTGAGGCAGCAAGGAAGTTATATCTATTGACAGTTTCTTGTTTCACCCTTCCAAACAACTTTCTGTGCACATGCAAATTACACACAAAAATGTATCAAGTCTTAATTTTTACTTTTTAACAATATTTTTTATTATGGAAAATTTCAAACTTGCACAAAAATGTCAAACTTACAAAAAAAAAATGCAGTATAATGAGCCCCTATATAACCACTGGCCAGCTTTAACGATTATCAACATTTATATGTTTTAAAAGCACTGTCCTGCCCTTTTTGCTTGTTTATAAATTATGAACTATTTCAGAATTACAGAAAATCATAAATGCTCAAGTTCCCACCATTCCAATTTAACATACGTTAAAGTGTTAACATGTGTCCATATTTTTTCAAATCCTCCCCTATACACACATCATGGGTCCTGGGATCTTTATGTCATCATACACACAAAATCTTCATACTACTGTAATAGCAAATTCCTAGTAGTTTAATTGTTCTTTGCTTTTTAAAAAATCTTGAGTTTACATCCTGTCCCTAGGTTTTTTTTTACACAACTTTATTGAGGTAGAATTTGTCCCCAGTTTTTTGTTTGTTGGTTTTTTTTTTTTTTTTTGGCTGCACCACGTGGCATGTGGGATTTTAGTTCCCAGACCAGGGATCGAACCCGCGCCCTCTGCATTGGAAGTGCTGAGTCTTAACTACTGCCAGGGAAGTCCCAGTTTTGTTTTTCTTTTTTAACAGTGTCAAGAATTAAAAGAAAATTTAAATTCCCTGTGAGTATTTAATTTCCTAGTGCTCACTATGGAAAACTGGATCAATAATTCTTGTACGACCCAATAAGTTACTTTAAAATTGCAAGTCTGAGTACAAAAGTATATTACAATTTATTTTTTTTTTAAGATTTGGTCTCTACTTTTATTTATTTATTTATTTTTGCGGTACGCGGGCCTCTCACGGTCGTGGCCTCTCCCGCTGTGGAGCGCAGGCTCCGGACGCGCAGGCTCAGCGGCCATGGTTCACGGGCCCAGCCGCTCCGCAGCACGTGGGATCCTCCCGGACCGGGGCACGAACCCATGTCCCCTGCATCGGCAGGCAGATTCTCAACCACTGCGCCACCAGGGACGCCCTGGTCTCTACTTTTAATGAGATCAGATGTCACAGATATAGGCAAAGCTCTGCTGTTAATGCCATCCAACTTCTTCCCTCCCCAAAGGTAACTGCTATTCTGAAGTTGGTATGTATCATTCCCAAGCATCTTTTTTACTTTTTCTGCATATGTGTGCTTCCATAAACACTGTGGTATTATTTAGTGCTTTTAAAACATACATAAATGTCACGCTGCACATAATCATTTGCAATAATTTCCACTTAACTTTTTTTACTCCCCCAGAATTCATTTTAAAGTTAAAAATTAGGGCCTCTCATTTGCAGCAACACGGATGCAACTAGAGATTATCATACTAAGTGAAGTAAGTCAGAAAGAGAAAGCCAAATACCATATATCTCTTATATGTGGAATCTAATATATGACAAGTGAGCCTATCTATGAAACAGAAACAGACTCACAGACATATAGAACAGACCTGTGGTTGTCAAGGGGGAGGGGTTGGGGGAGGGATGGAGTGGGAGGTTAGGGTTAGCAGATGTAAGCTATTATTGATATATATGGAATAGATAAACAAGCTCCTACCTTCTGTGTTCCTATAGCACAGAGAACTATATTCAGTATCCTATGATAAACCATAATGGAAAAGAATATTAAAAAAAAAAAAAAGTAGGTAATTCCCTGGCAGCCCAGTTGTTAGGACTCTGCTTTTACTGCCAAGGGCACAGGTTCAATCCCTGGCTGGGGAACTAAGATCCTGCAAGTTGCGCAGCAAGGCCAAAAAAAAAAAAAGGATATATATGTATAGCTGAATCACTTTGCTATACAGCTAATTCATTCATTCATTCATTGCTGTACAGCATATTGAGAAAAAAATTAGGGCCTCTAAATTAAGTGTGCGGCCTGGGCGGGGCCCAGTGGTGGGCGGAGCCTAGAATGGGAAACGGGAGGGGCCGCATGGGCGTTAGGCGGGGTCTGGGAGATCCCGGGCCTCAGGCTGGACGCGCTGGCTGGTTCCATCTGGAAGCCGTTGTCATGGTGGCCCCGGTGGTGTACTTGGTGGCGGCGGCTCTGCTTGTCGGCCTTATCCTCTTCCTGACTCGCAGCCGGAGCCGGGTGGTAGCAGGTAGGAGATGTCGCCACGCCATGGCCGGTGGTGCCGCGCGTTCTCTGACTCCGGAGCCTCTGTAGGCCGTCGAGCCGCGACTCCTGCGCATGCGCCGGCTTGCCTGGCTGGGCTGAAGAGATAGCCGCGCCTTTCGCGGCAGGCAGGCTGCGCGCAGGCGCATACGTGCGCGAAGGGGGATCAGCGGGGAGCCGCAGAGCAGGATTGCGGCTCGGGGACAGAGTAGCAGGGTACCTACGCCTTTCTCCTGGCCCCCAAAGAAAGCCTTGCCTCATCTCTCCCCTCACCCCTTGGCACTGCAGAAGGGCCAGGCCCTGACGGGCACTCACATCCCTCATCCGGGCAGCCCTTCTCTGCGCCAGTTGGGGGATCCACAGGGGTTTCCCATCCCTCCCAGGCTGGCTCCAGAGCAGCTGACAGGAGGGGGAACCTAAGTTTTCTACCTACCCACGAGCTGAACAGAGCATGAGGTGGCTCCAGGAAGCTCTCCTTCACTCTCAAGGAGAATACCCATGTGGCCATGCACCTTCCTCCTTGTTTTGCACCCCGCCCGGAAGTCCATGTCATCCTCCAGGGCACAGAACAGATACACCTGTCATCCTCCATCCTGCCCCCCTCCCCATGATTTCTTATCAGGATATGGGTTTGTGTATATGTCTCTTCCCCTCCTTGGACCCACAAGCTACTTAAGAGCATCTGTGGGGGTGGGGGCGGGCACAGAGAAGCTGAGGTAAGGCAAATAGCCAACAAATCTTCCTGAGAGGAGAGACCCAGCCCTCGGGTGTGCTCTCTGATTGGGGTGCCAGATAAAACCATGGCAGGTGGTGTTAGGCAACAGATAAATGCAGTCCTGCCGTGGGCATTCAGATGAGGTCTGGAGAGGTCAAGGTGGGCTTCCTAGAGGAGGTAGAGCTTCAGCTCCATCTTGCAGGGTGGTAGTTTCCTGACAGGTCACCTGGAAAAGTGGGTCCTTGGGAGGAAAGAGAGAAGCAGCACAGGTGGGAGGGATGGGGTGATCTTGCTGCATAGGACCAAGGTCTTAGTTTAGGTTATGAAGGCCTCCACAGTCAGGCTGAGAAATTGGGACTTTGTGCTGTGGGCAGCGGGAGCCTGGAGGAAGTTGAGCAGAGGAGGGTGAGGCTTCCAGGACGCTGTTCCCCCTGCCATGAGGTGGTTTGGGCTGCCGGACAGAATCATGGTTCTTCTCTTCCCTACAGCTGTCCAAGAGCCTTTGCACAATGAGGAGGAGGCAGTAGTAGCAGGCCGAGTGGCCCAGCCTCAGCCCCTGGAGCCCGAGGAGCAGAGAACTGGGGGCAGGCCCCGGCGCCGCAGGGACCTGGGCAGCCGCCTGCAGGCCCAGCGTCGAGCCCAGCGGGTGGCCTGGGCAGAAGTAGCTGAGAATGAGGGGGAGGCCGTCATCCCAGGTGAGAGGGGCCCAGCCTGGTGGAGAAAGGGCCTGGGTTAGAGGGTGAGAGGACCCTCAAAGCTGGGCAGAAGAGTGGGGTGTGAAGCCATAGTGTGGGAGGGATATCTGGGAGCCATAGGATACAGTTAGGGGAGACTTAGGATCCAGCCTTTGCTTCCGGGGACTAGCAGCTCTGGATCCTGATCCCTATTCCATTGAGCCAACCCCCTCTTCCTTCATTTTGGCTCTCAGTGTCCAAACAGGAGGGCAGGAGTCTTCTTTTATTTATTTGTTTATTTTTGTCTGCACTGGGTCTTCATTGCTGCGTGCGGGCTTTCTGTAGTTGCGGCGAGCGGGGGCTACTCTTCGTTGCGGTGCTCGGGCTCATTGTGGTGGCTTCTCTTGTTGCAGAACAAGGGCTCTAGGCACATGGGCTTCAGTAGTGGCGGCACGTGGGCTCAGTAGTTGTGACTCATGGGCTCTAGAGTGCAGGCTCAGTAGTTGTGGCACACGGGTGTAGTTGCTCCGAATGTGTGGGATCTTCCCAGACCAGGGATCTAACCTGTGTTCCCTGCATTGGCAGACGGATTCTTAACCACTGCACCACCAGGGAAGTCCAAGGGCAGGAGTCTTTAGATTGACCTAGAGAGTTCTTCAGTCCACTCCTTTTTTTATTATTATTATTTTTTTGCGGTACGCGGGCCTCTCACTGTTGTGGCCTCTCCTGTTGCGGAGCACAGGCTCCGGACGCGCAGGCTCAGCGGCCATGGCTCACGGGCCCAGCCGCTCCGGGGCATGTGGGATCTTCTCGGACCGGGGCACGAACCCGTGTCCCCTGCATCGGCAGGCGGACTTTCAACCACTGCACCACCAGGGAAGCCCAGTCCACTCCTTCTATTCCAGCACTCTCCTTGTGTGGGTACACTCATTTCCTGAGGGCTTAACCCTTGGGTTAGAGTGCTTTCTTTATGGCTATGCAGATCTTAAGTTATCATCTGTTTTCTTGCCCCATGGTTCCCTCCCTCCTCCCCCACACCTAACACACACACCCCCAGATGAATATCTGCGTCGCAGGGGCCTCTAGAGGGCAGAGCTGGGCTAGTGGTATTTGCAAGTGAGTGGAAGGAGACCCCCCATAAGGAGAGGTACAAGGGGTAGGGTGGATCCATCATCATCAGTCCTCCATGGCCAGGACCTGAAGTGTCTTTCTCTGACCATACTCAGCCCAAGAGGAAGAAGACATCGAGAAGCCAGTGGAA
Source organism: Leucopleurus acutus (assembly GCF_964270905.1). NCBI lineage: Eukaryota > Metazoa > Chordata > Mammalia > Artiodactyla > Delphinidae > Leucopleurus > Leucopleurus acutus. Next base: position 58,093,753 of record NC_139158.1, read on the forward strand.
ACTCACCTGTTAGGGAAAATTGGAGCTAAGAAACTGCGGAAGCTGGAGGAGAAACAAGCACGAAAAGCCCAGCGTGAGGCAAGCAGGAGGGATGGGGTGCAGCTCTGAGAAGTGGGAAAGAGTCTTCTAAATGGCAGACCCTCCCCTCGAGGCTCTTTGCATGCTGGGCTGGTATTTGATGCTTGCCTGTCTCTGTCTCCTGCAACGTTGGTCTGTGGCCAGGCCTTGCCTGGCCTGGCCTGTTTGGGAGGTGGGCAAACTCTAGCTGGGGGTGGAGATGTGCCCCCCATGAAGGCCTTTCTCCAGGCAGAGGAGGCTGAGCGTGAGGAGAGGAAACGCCTTGAGTCGCAGCGTGAGGCAGAGTGGAAAAAGGAGGAGGAGCGGCTTCGCTTGAAGGAGGAACAGAAGGTGAGCCAGGCCCCTGATGCTGACTTCTGACAGCTGCCCAGGCAGCCTTGATACCCATGCCGCTTCCCAACACCTCCAGCCTAGAAGAGGGGCCTTGAGCCAGGTGCAGGCCCTGGTTTATTTGGTCCCTGAGCTCTAGGCACAGCCTCTGTAAAGCTGCTGCTGAAAAGTGAGCCTGAGACTGAAATTTGTGCATGTGATTTATTGGACACACCTGAAGCATTTGAAGAACATTGAGGCAGAGTGGCTAAAGCAGGGTAAGGAAGAAGGAAAGGGGTCAGAGAGGTAAGGTGGCAGAGGGGGGGGTTCTGGATCCTAAGGGTCTTGAGGCTGTTAAAGGGCATTGTAAGAGATGGTGGATTGTATCTGTACCAGGTTCTGTTTGGGGCCTGGCACAGAGAAGATGCTCAGGGAATGGAGGCCACTGCAGTAAGGGTGGTGAATCAACCTTTGTTTGCCAGGTGCTTCCTTCCTTCTGAGAATCAGGTGCTGAAGAAAGGCAACATCACAAAGATGTGGGGTATATAGGGTGAGAGCCAGGGCTGCCCAGCTGGGAAGACCCCATAGCGTGGTGCCTTTGGCCTCTACTGGCCCTATTGTCCAGGGACACTGGATGGCAGGAAGCCTGGCTATGGGTGCTATAGTGGATGGGCTGGAACACAGCAGAGGGGAGGCATTAGTTGAGAGAGTTTTTTACCTTTCTGAATATTGAACTTAATAATGCACCTTAAATATTCTGGGACTCTTCTCCCCTGCACCCCAGATTCCCTTATTATTAACATCATGCCTTACTGTGGTATATTTCTCACAACTAATATTAATACATTATTATTAAGTGAATTTGACACATTATTGGGATTTCATTAGCTTTTCCCAAATATCCTTTTTCTTTCCCAGGGTTCCATCCAGGATACCACATTACACTTAGTTGTCATATCTCCTTAGGTTCCTCTGGCTTGTGACAGTTTCTCAGACTTTCTTTGCTTTTGATGATCTTGACAGTCTTGTGACCTGTTGGGCAAGTACTTTGTAAAATGTCTCTCTATTTGCGTTTGGCTTATGTTATTGTCACGGTTAGACTGGGGGTTATAGATTTCTGGGAGGAAGACCGGAGGTGAAGTGTCATCCTCACCACAACATAGCAAGGGTACATGTTATCAACTTGACTTATCACTAGTATGTTAACCTTGATCACCTGGCTAAGGTTATATTTGCCAGATTTCTCCACTTCCCATGCTTCTTTGGAAACAAGTCACTGCACAGCCCACACTTAAGGGGTAGGGAGCTATGCTCCACCTTCTTAAGAGGAGAGTATTTACATAAAGTATTTGGAATTCTTTTGTACAGATTTATCTTTTTTTCTTTATTTATTCAATTGTTTTATTTTTTTAAAGCAATTTAAAAATTTTTTTTCCTTTTTTAATTAATTTATTTTTTGGCTGCATTGGGTGTTCATTGCAGTGCACAGGCTTCTCATTGCGGTGGCTTCTCTTGTTGTGGAGCACAGGCCCTAGAGCGCACAGGCTTCAGTAGTTGCGGCACATGGGCTCAGTAGTTGTGGCTTGTGGGCTGTAGAACACAGGCTCGGTAGTTGTGGCGCGTGGGCTTAGTTGCTCCACGGCATGTGGCATCTTCCTGGACCAGGGCTCGAACCCATGTCCCCTGCATTGGCAGGCGGATTCTTAACCACTCTGCCACCAGGGACGTCCCCAATTGTTTATTTGTATCCACATGGACTTATGGATATTTATTTGAACTTTGTATTATAATCCAAATGCTATCAGGTTTTTTTTCCCCACCACGCCACGTGGCTTGTGGGATCTTAGTGCCCCAACCAGGGATTGAACCTGGGCCCTCAGCAGTGAAAGTGCGAAGTCCTAACCACTGGGCCACCAGGGAAGTCCCATCCAGTGCTATCTTATTTACTTTTTTGCTTAGATTGTTCCAGCTTTGGCCACTGGGAGCTCTTTTAGTTGGCTCCTGTGTACCTTTGACATACCCTTATTGTTTAGTTTTTTTAAAGTAGTTTCTTACTCTTGACACTGCAAAATGCTCCAGGCTCATCTTGTATATTCCGTGTCCCAGCTTTAGCTTCATGTTTAAAATAGATTGTTCTGAGAATTCTGGAAAATGGGTTGATTTGGGGCGAGACTGTTGCAGTAGGTTGTGCTGGTGATAGAATGACATGGGTGGATCAAGTTTTCCAGAAGTTAAAGAAAGAAGTGGTAGATGGGGCCTCATTTCTGACCAGGGCATCTGGCCAGATGGTTGTGTGATTCACTGAGCCAGGGGCCCAGGAGGAGTACCAGATGTGTGGGGAGTAGATCACAGGGTCTTTCTGGGACATAATCAATTTGAGGTGCCTGTGAGACAGCCCAGTGGGTGTGCCACTTGGGCAGTCGTGCGTTTGCAAGGAGAGATTTGGGTGGGGATACAACTGTGGCAGCCACTGGCAAGGACATATTGTTGATGCTGTGGGCATGGTGAGGTGGCCCAGAGAGTGAAGGAGAAAGAAGGGACAGGGCTGAGTGATGGAGGAGGCGGGAAGAATGGCCCAAGGAACAGGAGGAAATCCAGGAGAGGGTAGGGTCTGGATGCCAAAGGAGGGAAGAAAGGATGGTTGGCTCTGCCCCAGACCACTGAGAAGACAGGGGTATGAGGCCTGATGGTTGTCCTTTGGCTTTTGTGGTTGGAGGACATGGGTGAGACCTTAGCAGGACTTGTTTTGGTAGAGCTGAGTATGCAGAAGCCAGATTGGAGTGGGCTGGAGGGATGGCTGATTGGTGGGAAAGGGAAACTGGGTGTTTGTTCACGAAGTTTGGACGTGACAGGACAGGAAGTGGGAGGGGAGGTGACTGGAGGATATTATGGGGGAGTTCATGGCAGGATTTTCAGGGAAAGGGGAGCTGAGCAGCATTCATCTGGGAGGTGATGGAACTGATTGAGAAGAGGGATCCTGCTGTTCAGCTTAGGGGCCAGAGGTATCAAGGTCTTAAAGGAGCTCTGTCCCTGAGAAAGGGCTGGTCTGGATGCTCTGCTGCCCTGTGGGGGCAGCAGAGACCAGAACAGGATAGGGTGGGCACTTACCCCAAAATATCTGACTCTTGCCTCTTCTGTGTACACAGGAGGAGGAGGAGAGGAAAGCCCGGGAGGAGCAGGCCCAGCGGGAGCATGAAGAGTATCTGAAACTGAAGGAGGCCTTCGTGGTGGAGGAAGAGGGTGTGGGCGAGACCATGACTGAGGAACAGGTGGGCCCACCGCCCCTAGGAAACCCCTCCCTGTGCCCAAAAAGATGAGCCACCCCGTCCCAGACACCCCGCTGCTCCCCTCTTGCCTCCCCAGTCAGACAGTGAGAGGCGGGTGGGCATCAGGATCAGCAGGCTCTAGCGGCTGAGACCTTGTCTTTGGGAGAAGTGGCACCTCGATCCCCACACCACAGGAGGCTCTACTGCTTACGCAGGTGGTTGGACAGGCACACAGGCATGGCAGGCAGGTGGCACTCAGATGGGCAGGTGTGTAGGCATAGACCCTGTGGCCCCTGCCAGGGGGATACTCACTTTGATTTCTCTGCTCCTCTAGTCCCACAGCTTCCTGGCCGAGTTCATCAACTACATTAAGGTAAGAAGCCACAGAGCAGAACCTGGGTGTCAGCTGCCTGCTTCTTGTGTGCATGTTGGATGCATCTTCAGGGCCTGGAGGGAGTAGGCCTGAGCGGGGGCTGCAGGCGTTTCACTCAAGCTCGTGCAGGAGTGGGCAGGTGGAAAAAGAGAGGCTGAGCTTCTGGGCTCCTGGCCAGGAGAGTCCCTTCTCCTCTGACCCCAAAGGTGGAGAAGGACCTGGTCTGTGTGGGAGGTGCGAGTCTATGATCGCTTCCTCACGCTTAGGGTTTGACAGTTTCACTGCTCTTTAGACCCCATGCTCAGTGAGTCACTGTGTTTTCAAGTTTCTTCATGCGTGTTTTCTGCCAGTTCTGTCATACTGAGGCTCTACTGAGGTGAAACAAGCATCCTCTGCCATGTGTTCCCAACCAGTAACTTGGGTCTTCCAGGGGATATAGGATGATGTTTCCTTTGGAACCTGGGACAGGGCAGCAGGTGTGCCCCCTTCTGTCTACAGCTGTAGCGCAGGCCTCCCGGATACTGCTCCGGGTTGTGTTGCATAAGCACGTCCTGCTCTGCTTTGCTGCTAAGCAACTTCTCCTCTCCCACAAAGGATGCGATGAGGGGAGAGGTTTTCAAGTGCAGCTCAGGGGTGCAGAGGCGGCTGAGGGAAGGAATGCAGAGGGAGCGGAGGTGGTGGTGGGAGTGGTAACCAGGGGCGCCAAGGAGCCGGGGGCTTGCTAACCCTCCCCCACCTCTCCCAGAAGAGAGCAGGGTTTAGACACTTCCCAGCTGGCGAGGGGCTAGGCTCACAGCTGGGGGCCAGGGCTCCCGAGAGGGAGAAGGCTCCCTCAGACTGCCGCCATTCCCCTCTGATGGAGCCCATTCTCCACCCTGGCACACTTGATTGAGGGCTACAACCCAGGGAAGGGTATCTCACACTTTCCTGCTGCTGTTTGGAGCTCACTGTCCCCACCTACCCAGTGGGCAGCAATGTAGTCCTGAGTCTCTCCTCCAGGAAGCCCTCCTTCATCAGCTTCAGGTCCCCCTCTCCAAGGCAGAGGCCTGAGAAAAGGTACCCAGGGCAGTGCCAGCCCTCGCTCTCAGCACCTCTCTGGAGGGGCCATTTTCTGGGGGTTCTCCAAACTGTTTTGGAGTTTAGAAGTCTCTCCAGCCTGTGCTAGCTGATTCTCCCAGAGCTGCTGTCTGCAGGGAGAAGGAGAACTTCCAAAATTCAGCCTGCCCACCTTCCTCTTGGCTCCAAGGGGATGGGCTCTTTCGTCTTAGGGTTTCAGAACTGGAGGGACATTTCTGTGAGCAGCAGTTATGTGCACAGGCATAGCTTGCTCTTGTTACTCCACTCTTCTTTCTGATTGAGGCTGGGTTGGTTGGTTTGTTTTTCCAAACATATTTTTGGCCCCAGCAGCCCCTCAGGCCAGGTTTTCAGGGAACACCTGGGGGACTCCATATTCTCACTCTGAGCTGTCGCTCGGAGCCCAGCACCCACTCCCTGCTTTGTAGGTAGAGGCTGGCTGGCCAGGTCACCTTGTGCTTGCCCACACTCTGGCGCAACTGCCACTCACTTGCCTCCCTGCTTACATATTCGGTTTGGCATTTCAAACAGTCACATGCCATCTGCAGCTGGGGTGGTATCACCGTGTCACTCCTACCCCAGCTCATTTGCTATGGAAGATTCACAGAAACGCAAAAGACTGCCTTCTCTCAAGTCATATGCTGTCTGTTTGCGGGGGAGGAGGGGGCAGGTGCATGCGTAGGATCCAGCAGTGGACCCTCAGCTGCATCCCTGGGAACTAACCTTTCTCCTGAGGATGTGAGGGAGGCACGTGGCACATGGCTGTGTGTGGAAAGCACTGAGCAGTGTTATCAACAGTTATGTTAAGGGGGGGCTCATACGGTGTGAAGAGGATGGGTAAAAAGAAGTATGGGCGTGTCAGGGTTGTGGTACTCTCCAGGCCAGGGAGCATTGAGCAAAGGCGAGGCAAGAATGAGCTTCTACCGAGGCCCTGGCTTATTGGGGCCTTTTATCTGCTCTGTTCTTCTCCACGTTCTTACATTCCTCCTGGCGGGGCTGTGAGCTATGTCTTTTTCAACATTGCTTCCCCAGCACCTTCTCAGTACCTTGTCCTGGCAGGTTCTCAGCAAATACAAGTTCTAGAAAAAGTTTTTTTAAATAGCTTTTGGTGACTGTCACCACCCCCCCCCTTCATCTCTATGGTGCTTCCCCTTCCAACCTGCCCAAGATGTTAGAAAGATACGTCTGATTGCAGAGGAGAAGGTGGCAGCTGTGCTTGGTTCTCCACTTGTGAGTCTTTCTCAGGGTTGTCTTCAGTCCAGGAGCCTGTGGGGCAGGTGGTAGTTTGGGGCAGATCTCTGCCCACAAGCAAGGGAATGAGAGAGGTTATGAATGTGTGTGTCTCTCCATATGGGTAGTTGGGAGAGTGCGTGAGTAGTGTGTGAAGGGAGCAAGGCTCTCCCATAGGAATCTGCACAGTGCTTATCCAGCCACCCAGAGCAGATCGGATCAGAATGCCAACTTCAGAGGGTTCCAGTGCTGAGAAGGATTTGCCCAAGCTTAGCCTCACTCCCTTTCCTCCTTTTGTTTGTAGCAGTCCAAGGTCGTGCTCTTGGAAGACCTGGCTTCCCAGGTGGGCCTGCGGACTCAGGTAAGCCCTACAAGGTGGCCTGTTACATGGAGTATGGCCATGGGGTCTGTGTGGCTGTAAGAGAGGGCCTGCCCTAAAGATGGAAAGTCTTGATGCCCCTTCCACCCTGCCCGCAACCAAGAATGAGTAGCGTGTAGGAATCTCTTGGCACCCCGGGAATCCTGCCTTTCTAACTAGTTGGAAAACAGGCAGGGAGAAAAAAGAAAAATGTCTAAACCCCATCACTCTTAACAGCCCAAATCCAGTTACCTTGACAGCTGTCTTACAACAGTCTATACCAGCCTTCTCGGCCAAATGTCACCAACGGTTCTCCCCTGGTTGGAAGAGAGACTCTCTCAGGGGTCCTGCAGGGTCCCAGGACCAGAGCCCTTTCTCTCTGGGTCCCTCCAAAGGAGAAACATGGAGTCACATTGCAGGGTGGCCATGAGAAGGAGAGGAGGAGATTTGGCTGTGGTGGGAGGGAGGTTGCGAGTGCCTTTTCTGGGGATGGCAGCACCCATCTCTGCTCTGAGAACTGTTCTCCTCATAGGACACCATAAACCGCATCCAGGACCTGCTGACTGAGGGAACTCTTACAGGTGAGAGGATAAGAATCAGTCATTACGGGCCCTGGCCTTGGGGAGTATCTAGCCATGTGGGGCTGCAGGGACTTATTGCAGAGGTAGGATGACCACCCCGGGTTGGGGGAGCAGTGTACTGAGGAGGGGGATGCAGTTACAAGGAGGACATGCTAAGGCCTGGGGATGACTTTGAGTGATGAGGACAGGCAAGGAAGCCTGATTTGACTCACCTAGTCAAGATTGGATACAGCCAGGAAAGGCCAAGTAGACAGGCAGGAGGGGTGGGTGGGTGGGCATCCTCAGGTCAGGTGGGGAGAGCTCAGCCCCACAACCTGCATGTCCCCACAGGTGTGATTGACGACCGGGGCAAGTTCATCTACATAACCCCGGAGGAACTGGCTGCCATGGCTAACTTCATCCGACAGCGGGGCCGGGTATCCATCACCGAGCTTGCCCAGGCCAGCAACTCCCTCATCGCCTGGGGCCGGGAGCCCCCTGCCCAGGTCCCAGCCTGACCTAGCCCTTCCCTCTTGGACTCAGAGCTGGCATGGTCTAGCTGGCTATACATCTTTATCCCTCCCTTCCATCCTGGGGCAGTGATGGAGTGTGGCCAGGCAGTTATAGATTAAAGGTCTATGAGCACTGGTGAGCTTGGTGTGGCTTGGTGTGGCAGAAGGGGTGCTAGGTGAGCAGGTGAAAATCTCAGCCTCAGAATATATCTTGGGAGTGGGGGTGGGGTCCTTTGGAGGCAGATACAAGTTCTGTTCTTATCAAGCATGCATTCCTCCATTCATTCAATAAAAAGCGTTTACCCTGTTCCTTTGTGTCCTGCAAGCCCAGCCCCCAAGGCCTGGATGAGGTCTTACTCCTCCTCCCCTACTTTACCAGAGCCAAAGTGGGAATCCTCTTGGGCCACATCTCCCTGAACTGAGGAAGGAGTTCTCACCATGAGAGCCCTTAGGAAGAAGAGTTAATGAGAAGTGCCAAGGATAGAGTCCTAGGGAACATCAGCCTTAAGAGGGACGGAAGGGAGGTCAGGGAGGAGAGAGGCTGGGCCAGCTGCTTGTGGGACAGGGAGAAGAAAGGGGAAGACCCGTGTGAGCTGGATAGATGTGCAGTGGAGGGACATTGCTTCATATAGTACCTCACGTGAATTCAGCTCTACATCCTTGACAAAAAGTTTGAATGGTGTGGGTGATTCTACCCACTGGTGGATGTAAGGACCATATGCTCAAGAGTGGGTTGAGATGGGAGATGTGTGTCTCCTGTAGGGTCAGCACTCTGGTTCCTGTGAGCTGTTCATGGCATGAACTTCCTGCTGTGCTGAGGGTGAGGCATCTGTTTAAATGTGTATTTTTTATGCAAGATGGCCCCTAAACACAACCACCTACTTCCTCTAGTGCCTGGTGGAGAAGGGCAGCTTTCTGTTCTGGTCTAGGAGGAAACGGTCTGTGTAGATGGTGATGGGGAGACAGGACATCAGGCTCCGATAACAGAGCCTTCCTGAGGGATTGTCAAGGGTGATTTTGACTCATTTGATGCCATAAGCATAGACTATAGAACCTAAATTCCAAATAAGGCATAACTCTGCTACTTCTATCAGCGATAGACACTTGAAGTCACCTGGAGCTGGGAAGGGCCACATGCATTGTTTGGAAGGCCATTTGGGAGCCCACAGTCTAGTAAGAAGGAAGAAATAGACATAGATAACCACAGTAAGAGATAGAAAGATAAAATTCCAAAGAGAAAAGAAGAGCTTACAGTTAGAGCAGTGGTTCTCAGCCCTGGTTGCTCGTTAGAATCACGTGGGGAGTTTACCGCAGTCTCGTGCCAGGCTGCACCCTGGACCAGTTCAATCAGAATCTCTGGGGTTGGGGTCCAGGGAACATAAGTAAGAGATTACAATGTGTAGCCGAGGTTGAGAGCCAGTGAAGGAAGTGAGGGTGGGGTGGAAAGGCAGGCTGTAAAGTTGCAAGTAATTAAAATCCCCAGTGGAAGGAGCTTCTCTGGAAGAGCAAGACAGTAGCTCCAGGTCTCTTCCATCCTTTCCCTCAACCATCCTCAGCCACTGCCATCCACGTAGCAAGATGACTATGGCAGCCCAAGCCGCCACATTCTACCTTCAGGACACTGCCCACAGGCCTGGAGTAAGAAAAGGGCACAACCCTTCCTCATATCCCAGAAGGCTTCTAAGACTCTGGGATATGAGGACTTCCTGGCAGTCCAGGACTTAGAAGGCTTCTAAGTCCCAGGGGCTTAGTGTAGAGGGGGAAAACCTATAACCCTTTGTGCATTATTTAGTAATCAATCTACTAGTCTAATAAAAGTATCAAATGAATAGTTCTTCAGATAGTAAGCGATTAACATTTTTCTAAATATGTACAAACTGTTTTAACAACTAATAAATGAAAACTTTCAGGTTTAACCACTTAGACAAATTTTCAAGTGTTTAAGCATTAATTATTACTTAAATATTTCTAAGCATTTAAACTCCCCAAATTAGTACAGTTGACCCTTGAACAACACAGTGGGTTGGGAGCGCTGGCCCTCTGCACAGGCAAATATCTGCATATAAGTTATGGCTGGCTCTCTATACGGAAGTTCCTCCCTACCTGTGATTCTGCACCTGCGGATTCAACCAACCACAGATTGTGCTGTACTGTAGTATTTACTGCTGAAAAAAATCTGCATGTAAGTGGATCCAAGCAGTTCAAACCCATGTTGCTCAAGGGTCAGCTGTATATGAAATTATTTTAAATACTTTTATACCTTAAAAAGTTGACCAGACACACATGGTATCATAGCGATTACATTCCTGATCTGTACATGTAATGCTAAAACTGATTATAAACATTTAAATACCATGGATTTCCATTTGCTTATTCACTAACTCCATTTTTATTTTTATTTTTTCCTGAGGGTACAGTTTTTACTTATCCTGGAGCACCAGGGTGGTTATTTCAGGTGGCTGAGAATATAAATGACTGAAGGATGGTGATTCAGAACCAGGGACCTATCTGAGTCCTCAACCTGTTGTGTGGCTCCTCTTTCACAGATTTCCCCCTTCCATCAGGAACTCTAGACTGATGCTTCAACCAATCAGATAAGTTTTGATTTTTGTAACCCCTAAATTACACAGTGCTTGTTGCGCTAGTTCTAGGTGCCTTATCCTCACAGCCCAGCCCAACAGGTCTATTTTGAAAGCACTTTGCTCCCAATAGAGTCCAGTGTGGTTCAGTTAGGTTCTATCACTACTTTTTTTTTTTTTTTTGGCCGCACCGCACAGCATGCAGGATCTTAGTTCCCCGACCACGGATTGAACCTGTGTACCCCTGCAGTGGAAGCACAGATTCTTAACCGCTGGACTGCCAGGAAGTCCTACAACTTTTCTTTTTAAGGCACCTTCAAGGTATATTGACAAGCAGAGGTTGGAGAGCCATATAATAAACTTGTCTTATCAAAATGGTTGTTTACAAAATTGGTCAAGAGTTGGAAAATTATTAAATACTAAGTATGAGGTAGGATGCTAAGCACCCCAGGGAATCACAGTAAACAAAACATGTCCCCATCCACAAGTGGGGGCAGGGCAATGCTATTAATGTAGCAGGGATACCACCCATCATTCAGCCAACAGGTGCACGGTCTGTAATTACAAGGTGAGGCCTTTTGGGCTGAGGAGAAGCCAGGTGTGCAGAATGTGAAGGTTTGTGCTTCACTGAGGGGCATGGAGTGTTGGGTGGAGGAAAGGAAAAGGTGGGGGCAAAGGTGAGACAGGGTGGAAAGGGAGCTTGGGACCCAGCTGAGAAGGGTGGTAAATACTGAGCCCAGAGATTTGGGCTGTATTTAGTGAAGTGTCGGGGGGATGTTTAATTAGTGTTTTAAATCACTAACTCATTTCTTAAGCCTTCTTCGCAATCTTCATATCCCACAAATCTTTATTACTCTATCACCTCCTCCCTCCACGCCCCCGTTGTACTGTTGGAGGGCACTGCAGCAAGCCTTCACAAGTGCATGCCCCAGACACCTCCAGTCCTAAGCCCTGGCCCCAAGATTGGAGACAATTATTCTACCAATGCTGTGTTTTTCAAAATTTTTTGACAGTATCTCTTACTAAGAAATCCGTTTTACATCATGTGTGTGTGCATGTATAGAGATAATGAACAGGCTAAAGTTTCACAGTAATCCTTTGCTTATCATGGTTTGATGCATGTTGATATTTGTTTCTCTATTCTTTTTTTTTTTTTTTTTGGCTGCCCCGAGCAGCCTGCGGGGTCTCAGGTCCCCAACCAGGGACCGAACCCGGGCCATGGCAGTGAAAGCGCAGAATCCCAACCACTAGACCACCAGGGAACTCCCTGTTTCTCTAACCCACTCACAGATCTCAACCTACAGTTTGAAAAACAGGGTTCTAAGGAGCCTGTTCCTTTTGTATTGACAGGGCAGTATGAGTGAAGAGTTGTGTATCATACATAACTTTTAGTAGTTAGAGAATTGTACCAAAAGCAATGTAGACTATAGTGGGGACATTGAAAAGAATTTTTTTGCTTGGTTTATTCTGACACCATATATAATTTGTGACTGGTTAATGCAGTATTTGATTACTCGTTACAGGTAAGTGTGTAAAGGAACCTCATAAGAGAACCTACCAAATACTGATACTGTAACACTAAACTTGTTTAAATATATCCCTTTATATAACCTGCTAGATTTACTCTGACCAATTTTAGTCACTTTAACTTTCTTATATGATTTTAAAATTTGACTTAAATTTCTAACATGATACAAAAAACGCATCCATAATAATAATAATTACACCAAAACTAAAACCAGTAATGTTATGACTGTATCGTAACTGAGTAACTGAGGTAAATACTTCTGTTGTTTTATTTTCCTTTATTCCTCATCAATGAGGTAAGTCAAGTCACTTTTTTGTTGAGCTAAACCTCATAGTAGCTGTGTAGACACACGCTTGATGTCTAGTTTGACAGTTGTCTTGATGCCTTTTTAGTTTGTGTGTATTGGACACATGGGAAATGTGGGCCCCCAAGGCAGGTTATAAAAGTTTCATTTAACCACCAGTGTACCTATCTGTAATGATAATGTACAGAGTTTACAGAGAAGACTTTCTGCTGGACAAATTTACCCCAGATTTTACAAAAATTAAATCTGGTAACATTTTTGGAGTTTGCAAGTTTCCATAAGATTGATTAGAGGTTTGGGCATGACCATAATTTCCATGATGCAATAATAATTTAAAATATTATTTTGCTTGGGGCTTTAAGAAGGACCAACATGCTTCACAAATAGAGGTGAGTGCATAAAACTCACCTGAGATGGCAGGTGGGGTGGTGACTTGTATTCCTTTTTACCTTGTTTCTAAATATCTTGCAGTGAGGTTTATATAATATAGGTACAGATAAGTCTGTTTGTTAGTATTATATAAACAAAGCATCAATTATGTAAAAACAGAAAAGAAAAATGTTACAGAAAAGAAAAATTCCTGGGGAACATAAAGCCATCTCTGTCTTAGGTAAAATGTGCCATTAGTAAAGAATAGTGGTAAAAAAGAGAATGTAATCTAATAATGTTTTTGTATTTTTCCTTTAAATTTTTTTTTCATGGGCTGTGTGTGTGTGTGTGTGTGTGTGTGTGTGTGTGTGTGTGTGTATGTGTGTGTGTGTGTGAACATCAGCAGTTTGTAAAACACCCCAGCATGCTTGGGTCATCAACATTTCACTTATAGTTTTATATTGGTCTAGATAACCCCCAAGACTTTTACTGGTCATTCCTAAGAATTTTTGTCCCAATTAGGGAGGTTTTTATTTCCTTTATTTATAAAGCAAGCTGGAAGAAGCTTTAGTACAAACATCCAAACTTTAGCATGGATTTAAGTGCCTGCTCCTCAATTTGGCATCTGGAGATACTGCCCAGTCATCCCAGAGAAGAAGCCCCTAATTCCCTTCTGGATAACTTGGTGAGTAGGACGCCCAAAGGATCACAACAGCCTGCTAATTTGATAGGTTTTCATTTGCATCTCTTCAATATCAGCTGAAGATGTTTACAACTGCTTATTAGCCATTTGTATTCTGTGAATGATATATTTCTATCTTTTACCCATTTATCTATAGACCCAGGGTTTTTGTGGTTTCAGTCATCATTCAGCAAATGAATGTTGAGTGTCTGCTATGTGCTTGCATTAGTTTTCTAGTGATGCTGTAACAAATTACCACAAACTTAGTGTTGTAAAACAACACAAATTTATTATCTTGTAGTTATGTAGAAGTCCAACACAGGTCTTACTGGGCTAAAATCAAGGTGGGCTATGTTTCTTTCTGGAGGCTCTTCTCCATCTTCAAGAGACCACCCATATTCCCATGGCCCCCATCCTCCATCTGCAAAGCAAGCTACGTTGTATCTCTCTAACCATACTTCCATAGTCACATCTCCCTCCCCGCCCCCCCATCCACCACCGACTTCCTCTTCCATTTTTTTTAAAAAATATTTATTTATTTGGATGTGCTGTGTCTTAGTTATGGCATGCAGGATCTTCACTGCCGTGTGCAGGATCCTTAGTTGGGGCATGTGGGATCTAGTTCCCTGACCAGGGTTCGAACCCAGGCTCCCTGCATTGAGAGTGTTGAGTCTTAGCCACTGGACCACCAGGAAAATCCCCCTCTTCCATTTTTAAGTACCCTTGTGATTACATGGAGCCCACTTGGATAATCTCCCAATTTTAAAGTTATTAGAAAACTTAATTCTATCTACATCTTAATTCTCCTTTGCCATGTAACCTAACATAGTCACGGGTCCTGGGAATTAGGACTTGGACGTCTTTGGAAGGCCATTATTCTGCTTACCAGAGTATTAAGATGGAAATACGGAATTTTAAAAAAGGATCCTGTCTACATAGGTGCTACAAGCTAGTGGGGAAGACAGGTGATTAATCAATCACACAATTTTCTTCTTTTGTCTCATTTGTCAGATTTTGGCATTAAGATTATTCTACCTTTATAAATTAGAGAGCTTTCCTTTATTTTTAATTTTATTGAAGTATAAAAAAGTTTATTTAATTTTATTGAAGTATAAAAAAGTTGATTTAAAAAAGTAGTGTTAATTTCTGCTGTACAAAGTGACTCAGTTATACATACATATTTTCTTTTTCATATACTTTTCCATGATGGTTTATCACAGGATATTGAATAGAGTTCCCTGTGCTGCACAGCAGGACCTTGTTTATTATTCCTATATATAATACTTTGCATCTGCTAATCACAAATTCCCAATCCTTCTCCTCCCCAAGCCCCCTTCCCCTTGGCAACCACAAGTCTGTTCTCTATGTCTGTGAGTCTGTTTTTGTTTTGTAGATATGTCCATGTGTGTCATATTTTAGATTCCATATAAAAATATCATATGGTATTTGTCTTTCTCTTTCTGATTTACTGAGCTTAGTATGATAATCTCTAGGTCCATAGAGCTTTTCCTCTTTTCCTATGATTTAGAATGACCTGTTTATAGATAGGTAGAACTCAGCCATAAAACAATCTAGGGCCAGTGCCATTTAAAAGGGTAGACCTTTGGGACTTCCCTGGTGGTCCAGTGGTTAAGACTCTACACTTCCACTGCAGAGGACACAGGTTCGATCCCTGGTTGGGGAATCAGATCCCACATGCCACGTGATGTGGCCCAAAAAAAAAAAAGTAGATTTTTTTTTTTGTGGTACGCGGGCCTCTCACTGCTGTGGCCTTTCCCGCTGCGGAGCACAGGCTTCAGACACGCAGGCCCAGTGGCCATGGCTCAAGGGCCCAGCCGCTCTGCGGCATGTGGGATCCTCCCGGACCGGGGCATGAACCCGCGTCCCCTGCATCAGCAGGCGGACTCCCACCCACTGCGCCACCAGGGAAGCCCCAAAAGGTAGATTTTTAACAATGATAATTCTTTTTGTAGTTATTGATCTTATTAAAAACTATAATGTTTTAATGTTTAACCATTTTTCTGTCTGGAAGCTTTAGTGCAATAAAACAAAACATTGAAAAAGAAAAGCTCATTTTGTTATAGATAAAATGATTGCATCCTAGGAACCTCTTTTATACTTCAGGCTTGCTTCCCTACCCTCCAGGTCTGTAACTTGAGTGCACTTCTTCAGCAAGACCTTCTATCTTATTCAGAATTGGGATCCCCTGCAGTCTCAACTTCTCCTTAGTACTTACCACTTTCTAATTCACTATATATTTTACTTATTGTCTCCTCCCACTAGAATGCAAACTCCATTGGGGCAGGGATTTTTGAGCAAATATTTAATATCTAATAGTCTGTCTAAATTTTCAGAGCTTACTCACCTGTTTATTCTTGCAAGCAAACTTCTTTACCTTAAAAAAATTTTTTTTTTACAAAAGTAACACATGCTTGTTTTAAAAAGTGCAAAAATTCCAAAGTGCCTAGAGTCCTCTTTTCTGTCATACTCCCTGAAATCCCACCATCTCAAGGTAGCCACTGTTAATAGTTTGGTATGTATCTTTCCAGACTTTTCTATGCGTGTACATATATATTCTTTAAAAAATAATAGAAAAATTAGAGTATAGTGTGTATACATGTGATTCTGCCACTTGCTTTTTTGGACTTGCATCGCATTGGTTGCATTGTTATTCACTTGATCAATCTTCTCTTAGCAGATTGATGTATTTAGGTTTAAAAAAACTTTTTTTTTTTTTACTATTACACCATTATGTCAATGACTGTCTTTGTACATCTGTCATATTATTTGTGGTGGTATTTCTTCCAGAAATGGAATTGTTGGGTCCGAGGATATATGCATTTCTCATTTTAATAAATTACCCAATTGTCCTCCCAAAAGGTTGAACCAATTTATACTCTCAAAAATACTTTGTGGGGCTTCCCTGGTGGCTCAGTGGTTAAGAATCCGCCTGCCAGTGCAGGGGGACACGGGTTCTATCCCTGGTCCTGGAAGATCCCACAATCCGCGGAGCAGCTAAGCCCGTGTGCCACAACTACGGAGCTCGTGCTTTAGAGCCCGTGCAGAAGCACCGCAATGAGAAGCCCACACACCGCAACAAAGAGTAGCCCCTGCTCACGGCAACTAGAGAATGCCGGCGCACAGCAATGAAGACCCAACGCAGCCAAAAAAAAAAAAACACTTTGTGACTTCCTATTTCCCTACATCCTCACCAACGTGGGTTTTTAATTCTTGTTAGCCTGATACACTCTTTTTTTTGGCTGTGCCTCGCGGCTTGCGGGATCTTAGTTCCCGGGCCCTTGGCGGTGAAAATGAGGAGTCCTAACCACTGGACTGCCAGGGAATTCCCTGTTAGTCTGATATACTCTTGTTTTAATTACTTGCTCTTCACCCCATTGGTGAGGCAGAGATTCCCTCCTTAGGGTTATGGGGATGGCCAAAAACAATACCTGACACTGAGCAGGTGAGGTTGACAGCACATATACTCACAGCCCAGGGGAGGAGAACACCACAAGCCACCCAGGGCCACACAGGTGTTGCACTCAGGAATACAGTGAACAACCAGGGACTGTGGGAGGCAGACTTTGTAGCAGCAAGAGGGTGAGTGCCCACTGGTTCCTGCAGGGGATCTGATTCGCTTGTTTGAATAAATCTGAGGGCCGGCAGAGAACTGAAACCCACTACAATACTCAGAGATAAGCAGAAACTGCACCTCATCCATTTGATAAGGAGGATTGTTTGACTAGGGCAACTTTCAGTTAGGCCATTTGAGGCCCTCTAGATTTTTGTCAAGAAAGCACAAAATACTGAATCTTAATTTCAACCATTCCTGGTTAATTATGAGGGTTCTTTGGGGTATTGATTTTTGAATGACTGTTTGGCCTCTATTATGATGATTGTTTTTCTCATTTAACACACTCATGGATTATTAAGTTCATATACAATAATATTTAATTTTATTTCCTTGATTTGTATTTAGGATTTTTTTTCCCCCTCTGAACTGATAAGTATGACTGGTTTGTAGTTCTCCTTTCTGATCCTCCTTTATTGCGAATTGTGGCTTCATAAAATGAAATATTTACCATTTTTGGTTTTCTGCGCTCTGATACAGACTTATAGGGTGAGGATTATCTGTTCACTGAAAGTTTGAGAGAATTCTTCCATTAAACCATCTGGGCCTAGAGCCTGTTTTGGACATCTTTCTTGGATAATATTTTCAACATCTTTCTTATTTTTATAATTTTATTTCCCAGAAAATTGTCCACATTATCAAGGTTTTCATATGCATTAGAACAGAGCCAGATACGGTTATTCTCTTATTTTCTTGGTGCTCTTAAGATGCAAAACCACATTCTCCGTGACATAAGAACAGAGAACTATAAAAAGAGATTAAGTTGAGATCAAGACAGAGGTGGGTAGAAAATGGCTAAAATGAAAGGAAAATAAACAGAATGAGATATTTTATTAGAGAAAACAGAGTACCTTTGACTCTGAAGAAAATTAAATCAGTGATGTTGAAAAAACAAAAACAAAAAACTTGAGATAGTGTCTCCAGGATTCAGATAAAAGGGACAAAGAGATTTCATTGACAATGGCAATCCAACGTGATAATTTTAGGGGAGAAAAATATCCTAAACAATCTGTTCATAGAATGAACAAGAAAGAACATAGAAGAAAACTTTTCTCAGTTGAAAAGAAGACCTTTTTTGTTTTTGTAAAAGTAACAGAAAAATGCCTATACTGAGAATTATACTGGCAAAATGTTTGACTTTTGAGGGTAAAGAAAAATCCCAACAAGCACCAGGTGAATTGCTTGCCTAAAAGAGACCAGCCCAGGGACTTCCCTGGTGGTCCAGCAGTTAGGGCTCCACGCTCCCAATGCAGGGGACTGAGGGCTCCATCCCTGGTCAGGGAACTAGATCCTGCATGCCGCAACTAAAAAAAGATCTGGCATGCCCCAGAGATCCTGCTTGCTGCAACTAAGACCCGCCACAGCCAAATAAATACATAAATATTAAAAATAATAATAATAAAAGAGACCAGCCCAGCTTTGTTACCTTTTTTTTTGAGCTATAATTGACATATAACATTATATTAGTTTCAGGTGTACTTGCTACCATTTTAAGAGCCAAAAGAATGGGATAAGGACAAGAGAGTCTTGATGGGGATAGTTTGAGATTCAAGAATTCTATAAATAGTCAAGCCACCATGTGTGTAAAGACAGTAGAAAGGCATTCTCACCTAGGGCAAAGACTTAGAAAAAGGTAACATCCCAGAGTTCTCCTTGAAATCACCAGTCAAGTGGGAGATGAGTCTGAATGAGGAACAGAAAAATTAGTGCATAAAAAACTGGCAGTGACATTGTTACTAATTAAACGAAGGGTTCGCAAAAGCCAAAAACGATTGAAAAAGAGGATTTTTTGACTTTAAAAAAAAAGTGTAAAAACAAAAGCTGGGTCTAGGGCTTCCCTGGTGGCGCAGTGGTTGAGAGTCCGCCTGCTGATGCAGGGGACACGGGTTCGTGCCCTGGTCCGGGAAGATCCCACATGCTGCGGAGCGGCTGCTCCCGTGAGCCATGGCCGCTGAACCTGTGCGTCCGGAGCCTGTGCTCCGCAACGGGAGAGGACACAACAGTGAGAGTCCCGCATACCGCAAAAAAAAAAAAAAAAGTTGGGTCTATCATCCTAGATTAAGTGGACAGATAAAAGTAAGTGTGAGGGCAGCAGGCCAAGAGATGGAAATTTCTCATTACACAACGAGGAACATAAAAATAAATGATTTGTCATTGACTTTAATAACTTGTGAAATATAAACTGCATTTTTATTTGATAAAGGCAACAACCAGGAGAATTAAAAACAGGCTTTCTGCATTGCAAATCACTATAGCAGATAAAAGCAAATATGGAAAAATTCAGAAAACAGGAAATAGCCAGAAATAAAAACCATAAAATAAGATGACAGATGACCAAACAAGTCATCTGTTAACAGTAGAGCTACAATGGGTTAAATGCCAGCCGGAGTGGATACGCTGCAGTTTTTAGGACAGACACTTTGTGCCTCCAGGCTCTTGCTAATTCTGAACCCTAGGCCTGGCTTTCTTGTCTACCCTGTTCAAGGCTAAGGCCTCACTTCCAGACAGACTTCTTCCTCCCGGCAGTCCTCCCGGGCCACCAGGGGCGGAATGAGCACTCTTCTCACAGACCTGGCAAGCGCGTGCGAAGCTGGTGCTCCAGATCTGAGACGAACCACCTTACTCCCTCTCACTCCGAAGGGCCGGGCATCCTGCCATGTTCGGCCCACAGGGTGAAGCAGTCAAACCCTGCTCGATTGTAATGTTATGTCTTTTTCCTTGTCAACCGCCTTTTCCCCCACGACGGTGATCCTCCGCGACAATCAAGTTTCAAACCGGTTCCGATTGCTGACGGACAGTCACGACCCGCGAAGCCTCCCCTATGCCCGCGAAGGGTCTTCCAAGCGCGTTGTCGGATCCACTCCAGACGTCTCGCCCCGCCCCCACCTTGCAGACTTGCAAGGTCTCCACGGCGTTCGCTGGGAAGTCGCGTCCCGAAGAACGGGAGCGCGAGAGGAATAGGGCTCGGGGCTTAGCTTCTAGAGCCCCTTCCCCAAGCCAGAGGGGCTCCTCCCTGTCGCCAAAGATGTGGGGTTCAAGGAGGGCGCGGTCCTACTGGATTTGTTGAAGAGGAGAGACTGGGGGCTGAGCCCAAAGGTCTTGAGGGTTAACAGGGAATAAGCAGGGGGCTCGGGGCAGACTCGCGGCGCCCTGGGGTGGGTGAAAGAGAGGGGTCCCACGCGCGGGCCTGGACGCAGCGACGAAAGGGTTAAGGCATTGGGCCCCGCCCCAGCCCCGGGATTGGCGGGTCCGGGGGGCGTGGCTGGAGGGCGTGCCCGCGTTTGCCGCAGCCGCGAGTGGGCGGGGCCCAGGCGGGGAGCGGGAGGGGCGCGGAGCGCAGCCGGGCCCGCGCCTCGCGCCCAGCCGGGCGGGCTTCTGGCTGCGCCAGCTAGCCGGGCTGGCGGCGCCCGCGCCGAAGACCCCGCACCGGACCCTGAGATAGCGAGTAAGTGAGGCAGGCCCACTGCGGCGCCCCTCCCGGCTCCGACCTGTCTGTCGCCTTGCCCGCTGCACCGCGAGGCTCATTCGGTAGGACCCGGAGCCGGGGAGGGGGCGCGTCCCACTGCTGGGATCCTTGGGGGTGAGGGGAGTGAAGATGAGGCCGATGATGTCATGGATGCTTCGCAGGGCCTGGGGGAAGGTGGCGGCCGGAGGGGGTGCGGCCCGGATTATGTCACCTCTTCCCTCTGCGCCCCGCCCCCCGGGCCACACGCCTTGGTGGGGAGCACCGAGAGGTGCGGGAGGGATTCCCCCCACCGCAGAGACCACCCCACCCCCGGGCACCTCCTCGGGATGGCCTGTGGCCGGGGTCTCTGTCGTGGGCAGCGCCCGAGCACCCGCCACCCCCCACCCCCACCCCCGTGCGGGAGGCTCGTGTGTGCGCGTGTGTGTGCTCGGGGTGTGTGTGGGGGGGGCGCTGTCAGCCCCCTCACTCCTGAAACATGGGATTTATCAGAGCCAGGATCTAGGGAATGGGGCCCTTCCCCCTTTGTCGCCAAGGGAAGATGGATCTTCCCTAACACATCCCAACCAAGAAGTTCTGGAGACCTCTGCACCCCCAAAAGCCCTACAGTGCCCCTGATACCTTTTCTCCCTCAGTCCTTTTTCTCGGAAGCCCTTCCTGATTTTCCTGTCCGATTCACTGCCTCTTTGCATTGCTCATAACTAGCATTCCCACACACATTCTCTCTGTATCTCCTCAGTGCTAGGGGCCAGAGATCCAAGACTCTGCCGTCCGTTCCCCCTGGGGGTACTCACAGGCCAGTCTCAGAATGAAATATCCCTGGAGTGGCCTGAGCCAAGTGCTCCAAGACCACCCTACCCCCTCTCCCAGGGTAGATCAGGGATGCTCTCCTGGGAGGCAGCATTTGGATTGGTCCTTGAAGGATGCAGGATGGGCACAGAGAGCTGAGAAGAGATTTTGTGTGTAGAGTGCAGAGGGGCTCAGGTCAAGGGAAATAGGATGAGCAACAGGAGAGGCCTTGGGGGCCCTGCTTCAAGCTCTGCTCTGGTTCTGAGGGCTGAGAGGAATGCCAGGCATTTACCCGTAATACATTCACTTCTTAAGATTCCTGTAGGGTAGGTGTGAGAACCCACGGTGGAATAACCTGCATGCAGTTCCACCCCTAATCAGCTGAGCTGGGATTTACACTTGGAGCTGATACCTCCATAACTCTGTCTATTGCACTTGGTGCAGTAGAATTTGGGCAGAGCACAGACAAGATCGGCTTTGCCCTTTAGAAAGGGTCACTTGGCAGCTGCACAGGGGAGGGAGTGCTGAGAAAGAAAGCCCAGTGAGGAGCCCCCCGCAAAGATGCTGGCAGGAGGGGCTGCTGAGATCTTTAGGGGGTGAATGGGCTGAGCTTAGGGCCTCTGAGACCCAAGAGAAGGGTGGGGTATTCCTAGTTTGGGGAGGGACACAGCTACGGTGGGGTGGGTGGTCACTGTAGGATGGAAGGACCTGCCCATGTAACCCCCAGGTATTGTCTCTTTGGCCCGTTCATGACCACTAATACTGTGTGTAATGTCCTAGGCACTGAGAGCTGATAGGACAGAGATAGAGGCAGAATCGGGCAACAGGCTGTCATCCCAGGTTGTTGAGCTGAGGCCATGAGCCTGTCTTTGCCGACCACACTCAGCTACCTGGGCTAGTTCAGGACCCAGACCCACAAATGAAGCTCAAACCCTTCCCCTGGGCTCAGTTTCCACCTATCAGGGAAACATACGCCCCTGCTTATCCTACCAGTCCCTGCTGGGGTTTTGTGGAAAGAAGCTGCAGCAGCCCAAGCTTGGGAGAGAGAAGGGGCAGGGAACGCTTGTATGGGGCTGACCATAACAGGTTAGAATTATGGCAAGAAGCTGTTTGGAGAACGAGACTCCAGGGAGAGCTGCAGTGGGTTGGTAGTCAAAGATTCCCCAGGTAAACCACAGGGATAGGAGGCTCAGGAAACAGTTCTGGGACCTCATTTCCATCCATCCAGGACTCTGGGCATCCAGGCCTTCCTGGGGACCACACACAATCCAGGGAAACAGTGGGTCTGGGTGGAATATGATCAGCCCCAACCTATGGTCAGATTCTCCTTTACTGAATCTCAGAGAAGGTAGTATTGCATGTTTGTACTGCACCTTACAGTTTGCAAAGAACCTTCCTGTCACTCTCATGATCAACATGATCACTTCTGAGGTTTGCTCCTGTCCACATCCAGGCTTTTGGTGGTGCCCCCTTGCCAAGATCTCTAATCTCACTATTGATGCCTTCCTTCAGGATATCACCACACTCAGGTTTCTACCATGTTAAATTCTAAAATTAGAAGAGAGTCCTTGGATGCCAAACCACCTTAAATTACTGCCTTCTCTGGCCTCCTCTTAAAAGAGAGGGGAGGCTTCCCTTGTGGCGCAGTGGTTGAGAGTCCGCCTGCCGATGCAGGGGACACGGGTTCGTGCCCCGGTCTGGGAAGATCCCACATGCCACGGAGCGGCTGGGCCCGTGAGCCATGGCCGCTGGGCCTGCGTCTCTGGAGCCTGTGCTCCGCAACGGGAGAGGCCACAACAGTGAGAGGCCCGCGTACCGCAAAAAAAAAAAAAAAAGAGAGAGAGAAGGGAACTCTTCCATCTTTCCCTCCAGACCCCCCTCCTACTCCTGTAGTCTGGCTCTGCCTTGCACCACTTTTCTGAAATCATTCTCTCATAGACACGTGATGTTTCCACCTGCCAAATTCAGGACACCCCCGCCAATCCCAATTTTACCTGGTCCCTTTAAAAAAATTTTTTTAATATAAATTTATTTATTTTTGGCTGCGTGGGGTCTTCGTTGCTGGGCGCGGGCTTTCTCTAGTTGCAGTGAGCGGGGGCTACTCTTCGTTGCAGTGCGTGGGCTTCTCATTGCAGTGGCTTCTCTTGTTGCAGAGACGGGCTCTGGGCGTGTGGGCTTCAGTAGTTGTGGCTCACGGGTTCTAGAGCTCAGGCTCAGTAGTTGTGGTGCACTGGCTTAGTTGCTCCGCGGCGTGTGGGATCCTCTCGGACCAGGGCTGGAACCCGTGTCCCCTGCATTGGCAGGCAGATTCTCAACCACTGCGCCACCAGGGAAGCCCTGGCCCCTTTTTTAACACTAGGAGCTGCCCCCACATTCTTGCAGCCCACTCCATCTTGGTCTTCAGGGCCTGCCTTCTCCTGGCCTTCTTCCCACTCCCACACCACCTCCCAGTCTTCTGGGGCTCTACCACTCGAGCTCCATGCTGGGCGCCACCCACACCACCCTTGAATGCTCATGATTCCAGTCTCTTTTTCTATCCGGTATGTGACAGATATCTTTCTCTGGTCTTCCTCAAATCACCCATTTCCCCCAAACATTCTCCTCCTGTCAAGTTAAGGGTGTCACATCCATCCTGGTGCCCCAGTCCAGATTCCTCCCTTGCCCCCACCCCCTGAACACCATCTGTATGAAATTCTGTCCGTTCTTCCTCCCTGCCCAGATCTTCCCACTGGTTCTAAGCCTCAGGCCTCACAGCCTCCACCCTCTCAGTCCCTAGCTGCTCCCTACACTGCATCCAGAGATGGCAAGAGAAGGGGGTCATGCTTAGAATGGGAGGGGGATATCTGGGCTGGAGTACACTGGGAGTGGAGACAGCATGGCCAGGGTGAGTCAAGAGACACGTAGGGCTTCCCTGGTGGCGCAGTGGTTAAGAATCCGCCTGCCAATGCAGGAGACACGGGTTTGAGCCCTAGTCCAGGAAGATCCCGCATGCCGCCAAGCAAGTAAGCCCGTGCACCACAGCTACTGAGCCTGCGCTCTAGAGCCCTTGAGCCACAACTACTGGGCCCGCGTGCCTAGAGCCGGTGCTCTGCAACAATAGAAGCCACCGCAATGAGAAGCCCACGCATCGCAAAAGAGTAGCCCCCATTCACCGCAACTAGAGAAAGCCTGCATGCAGCAACGAAGACCAAATGCAGCCAAAAATATATTTAAAAAAAAAAAGGGAGGCACCTAGGTCACCAGATGAAAGGAGGCACTCACTCTCAGGGTCCTGCACTTGCTGATCCTGCACCTAAATTGAGCCCTAGGTGCCTCTCTTGACTCACCCTAGGTCTCAGCCTTGTGGGACATGTGGAACAGATTAGCTTAAGGGAGCAATGTAGTAAAGTCCTGTTCTCCACACCTGGGGGGTCGGGGGGAGATGCTGATAGAATGGAATTTTACAAAGTCAGTGTGGACTGGTTTGTGGTAAGTTTTCCAACCACCTAGGGCTGTAATTCCAGGTGTGATGGCCAGAAGACTGAAGGGCAAGAGTTTTGTTAAGGCTCCCCTGGTCTGGGGCCTGATAGCACAAACACAGCATTAAAAATGGGCATATGGGTAGAAGACAGTTTGAAGTGCACTCAAGGGGCCGAAGGCTGCTACCAGTACCCCTTCACCTTGGCAGAGAAGGAAGGCTCCCTGCCTGGTTTCTGGTGGGAACAGGGGTTAAAGGCCTGAAGGGCGCCCCCTGCCATTTCTGGCACACGTATTTGAGCGTCTACACTCACAGCAGGCACTGCCTGCTCCCACTGCCCGGCTGGATATGAGGATCTCTGGGGCAGGTCTTCCCAGGTGCGGACTTGAGACAAAGGAACCAGGAAGCGGGGCCTTCCTGAGCGCAGGTAACCCGAGGCCCTGCTCCCCCTGCTTCTGTGGGCCGGCCCTGGGGGAGGAGGGACGCACGTCCACTGAAGGGCTCAGAGAAATTCACGGTGAACTAAGCAGGGTCAAGGTCCACAAGGAGCGGGGGAGGGGAGTAATCCAGGAAGTCTTCCCGAAGGCAGTGAATTCTTGGAGGGGTTCTGCAGGCGCGGAATCCTCCTGGGCGCCGCTGGGCACGGAGGCCCCGCTCCTGCCCCCGCCCACTTGTAGGAACAGCAAGCCAGGAGGGAGGCATGGCAGGCGCCCGCGCTGGCGACGCTGCGTCCTCTGCCCCGGCCTCAGCCAGCCCGGGGGCCTCTGCTGAGGTACTGACCATGGGTAGGGGGCCCTCTCGTGCCAGGCCCCCATGCGGCGGAGTTGGAAAGACCTCCGGGAGGGCCCCCTGCTAGGCGCTGCTGCTGGGGTCCCCGGCAGTCCGCGAGGGGCGGGGCATGCCCTTGGTGGCCCAGATAAGCGCCGCCGCGGCAGCTCCCGCCCACCAGACCCCCAATACCTTTGTCCCCTCCCCGCGCCCGCCTCCCTGGGGTGCCTGGCATGCGGCAGCTCTGCGAGGTAGGTCCTCCATTCCTCCCATTTCGCAGAGGAGAAAACTGCAGTCCAGGATGGCTCAGTCGGCCCGTCCAAAGTCGCGCAGCTGGTCCTGGCCGAGCTGCGAGAGTGAGGCACATGGCCCCTGCAGACCGGGCCTCGGAGGGTCCAAGGCTTGAGGACCCGTCGGCCCCCCACCCCCTTGGAGAGGCAAGGAGAGGATCCTGCGCTGGTAGTGAGCCTCCACTTCTGCCCTTGACTGCAACACCCTGGGTTAGGGGCCCGGGAAGGACTCCCATCCACAGTTTTTGGACAGGGGTGGGTTTCTCTCCCTCCCTTAAGTTCTGAGGTTCCCTACTGAATTCAGGTACTGCTGTCCCCTTCCAACCCCATCTCCCCAGCCCACGAGGTTGGGATATAGGGGTCCAGACCCAGAGTAAAGTACACCTGAGTTCTGGGGGTTGCAGTTAAGAGTTGAGGGGGTCACTGTGTCTGGGAGGCTCATGAAGGAGGTGGGTTTGAGGTGGGAGTTAAAGAATGGAATACTGAGCAGAGCAAAGCTAGGAGGGTAGGTGCATAGTCCCTGGGGGTTGGGCTTTGT
This sequence comes from Leucopleurus acutus, assembly GCF_964270905.1. Taxonomy (NCBI): domain Eukaryota; kingdom Metazoa; phylum Chordata; class Mammalia; order Artiodactyla; family Delphinidae; genus Leucopleurus; species Leucopleurus acutus. Next base: position 58,119,911 of record NC_139158.1, read on the forward strand.
CAGGTGTGCAACGGGCAGCCCCTATTACCAAGCTATCATTATTTACCCAGCCCCATTCCTTTACCTTGGGTGTTTGGGAACTCTTGTACCCACTATAAGGAAGGAGACACTGAGGGGCAGGGTGCAGGTGGTGCCGGGTCGGGCTTGCATGGGATGGTGGGAGTGGAGGTGGAGCTGACCTATCTGCTTTCCCACCTGTGCCCACAGTGCCCCCCTGGCTTAGTCATGGCGAAGCTGGAGACACTGCCTGTGCGCGCTGATCCAGGGCGGGATCCCCTCCTGGCCTTTGCCCCTCGGCCCTCTGAGCTTGGACCCCCAGACCCTCGTCTGGCCATGGGCAGTGTGGGCAGTGGGGTGGCCCACACTCAGGAGTTCGCCATGAAGAGTGTGGGCACCCGCACGGGGGGTGGGGGCAGCCAAGGCAGTTTCCCTGGCCCCCGTGGCAGTGGGGCCAGCAGGGAGAGGCCAGGCCGCTACCCCTCGGAGGACAAGGCTCTCGCCAATTCACTCTACCTCAATGGCGAGCTACGGGGCAATGACCACACAGATGTCTGCGGCAATGTGGTGAGCAGCAGTGGTGGCAGCAGCAGCAGCGGCGGCAGTGACAAGGCCCCACCACAGTATCGTGAGCCCAGCCACCCACCCAAGCTCCTGGCCACCTCTGGCAAGCTAGACCAGGTCAGTCCCTGGGGCCTTTTCCTGGGGCAGGAGGCAGCCCATAGAGGAGGGTGAAGTGGGCCTTCTTGGACGTTTTTGCGTTGTAGGGGCTGAGATAGAAGCTGGGCTGGGGAGCCTTGGGGGCCAACTCCAGCTGGTAGGTCTAGGGCAAAGACCTGGCTGTGAGGGGGGCAGGTGGTGGATATAAGGTGGGACTCCAGCCAGGAGGGACTCCCAGGATGGAGATCCAATGGGGGTGGGAGGTGGGGCTGAACAAGTCTAGATCAGAGGGAAGAGACTGGGGGCAAGGCTAAGGTCCCATCCTGATGTCGACTCCCCCTTCCTTGCTTTTGTGCAGTGCTCAGAGCCGCTAGTTCGGCCTTCGGCCTTCAAGCCTGTTGTACCCAAAAATTTCCACTCCATGCAGAACTTGTGCCCCCCCCAGACCAACGGGACCCCTGAGGGACGCCAGGGCCCTGGTGGCCTCAAGGGTGGACTGGACAAGTCTCGGACCATGACCCCAGCGGGTGGGGGAGGGGGCGGCCTCTCAGACTCAGGCCGGAACTCACTCACAAGCCTGCCCACCTACAGCTCCAGCTATAGCCAGCACCTGGCGCCCCTCAGTGCCTCCACCAGCCACATCAACCGCATTGGCACTGCCAGCTATGGTAGTGGCAGTGGTGGCAGCAGCAGCGGTGGTGGGTCAGGCTACCAGGACCTGGCAACCTCTGACAGTGTGCGGGCCTCCAGCAAGAGTGGGTCATCCTCATCCATGGGGCGGCCAGGCCACCTGGGATCAGGGGACGGCGGAGGGGGAGGCCTGCCATTTGCGGCCTGCTCACCACCCTCGCCCAGTGCTCTGATCCAGGAGCTAGAGGAAAGGCTGTGGGAGAAGGAACAGGAGGTGGCAGCTCTGCGGCGTAGCCTGGAGCAGAGTGAGGCGGCAGTGGCCCAGGTGCTGGAGGAGCGTCAGAAGGCCTGGGAGCGTGAGCTGGCCGAGCTGCGGCAGGGCTGCAGTGGGAAGCTGCAGCAGGTGGCCCGTCGCGCCCAGCGCGCCCAGCAAGGCCTACAGCTGCAGGTGCTGCGGCTGCAGCAGGACAAGAAGCAGCTGCAGGAGGAGGCAGCCCGGCTGATGAGGCAACGGGAAGAGCTTGAGGACAAGGTTGCCGCCTGCCAGAAGGAACAGGCCGACTTCCTGCCCCGGATGGAGGAAACTAAGTGGGAGGTGCAGACTGGGGGGTTGGGCATCTCCCTGTGTCCCCTTCCTTCTGTCTCTCTGGAGAAACCCAGAGCAGCAGCCCACAACTATCACAAGAGGTGTGAAGGTTGTGCAGGGATCAATTAGGAGTGTCTGTGAGGACCAGAGCTGTCCCAGGCTGTGTGAGATTAGCCATGTCTGTCCCAAGTCTGAGGAGGGAAGCCTGCATGTCATTTCTGCCATGATGACGAGCTGACCCTGAGCCCTGGGGCAGCTTGATGCCCTGGGGCTGGATATGGGGGCTGGGGTGTGGGTGAGCAGAGCTCTGCCTTCACCCTGACTTCTCTTCTCACCTGTCCCTGCCCAGGTATGCCAGAAGGCTGGGGAGATTTCCCTACTGAAGCAGCAGCTGAAGGACTCGCAGGCGGATGTGTCCCAGAAGCTGAGTGAGATTGTTGGGCTGCGCTCGCAGCTGCGGGAGGGCCGGGCCTCACTGCGGGAGAAGGAGGAGCAGCTGCTCAGCCTGAGGGACTCCTTCAGCAGCAAACAGGCCAGCCTGGAGCTGGGTGAGGGCGAGCTGCCCTCTGCCTGCCTCAAGCCGGCGCTGACCCCAGTGGACCCGGCCGAGCCGCAGGACGTGCTGGCCACCTGCGAGAGCGACGAGGCCAAGATGCGCCGTCAGGCTGGGGTGGCTGCTGCCACCTCCCTGGTTTCCTTGGATGGGGAGGTGGATGCTGGGGGGGAGAGTGGGACTCGGGCCCTGCGGCGGGAGGTGGGGCGCCTGCAGGCTGAGCTGGCAGCTGAGCGGCGAGCCCGGGAGCGCCAGGGTGCCAGCTTCGCAGAGGAGCGCCGAGTGTGGTTGGAGGAGAAGGAGAAGGTCATCGAGTACCAGAAGCAGCTGCAACTGAGTTATGTGGAAATGTACCAGCGCAACCAGCAGCTGGAGCGGCGGCTGCGAGAGCGGGGGGCTGCGGGAGGTGCCAGCACGCCTACACCTCAACATGGGGAGGAGAAGAAAGCCTGGACCCCCTCCCGCCTCGAGCGCATCGAGTCCACAGAAATCTGATCCCCTACCTGGGCATGTGGCCTTTTGACAAATACCCAGTCAAAGGCCAGAGTCCCCAGTGTCCCCCCCTCCGCCATCTCTTTTCCCCATCCCCTGTATCCCCAGACCAAAGAGGTTCTCAAAGCAGCTGTGACCAGGCCCCTCCCCTCCCCTCCCCTCCCCTCACTGGGTGTCTCCCAGCTCTACCACTGCCCCTCTGGGCAGCCCACTCGACCCTCCTCCCAAGGAGGAAACAGGGGAAGGGCAGAGTGAGTGGGGATGAGGAGCCCAGGCAGCAGGGGAACTCATGCTCCTTTTCTTGGCACTCCCTTGTTGGAGAGGTGGCAGGCCTTGCAGTGCCATGAGGTGCCCAGCTCCTTGGTGGGTCTGGGCTGCTACTGTCGGCCACCCTGTGTCCAGAGATGCTCTCTGTACCCATCTCCTTGGCCACGTAACCTGAGGGGGCTTGCGTGCGTTCTGCCAAAGCTGGCACCTTGGACTCCTGGCCTCTCTCCTTCCAGTACTTTTCTCCCTCCTTGGGCAGATTGGCAGGACAAACGGGAGCAGGTGGCCTACCTGTGGTTGAGAGGGCTACTTGCCCAGCCCCTCCCTGCCAAGGTCTCTTGGACTCAGGCCTCAGAGCCTGGCCTGGTCCTGAGTGTGTGTCCATATGTGTGTGTTGGAGGAGAGAAGGGCTGGGGCTGGAGGCTCAGTGCCCAGGGAAGATCTGCCATCCTATTCTTGAGAAGGGTCACCTGGAGGCTTCTTAGCTTTACCCTCACCCTTCTGACCAGGATCCCACAGGACAACAGCCCCATCTGCTTGGCTGACCCCACACCCAGGGCCACTGTCCAGCTCTAACTACAGCTATTAAGTGCCACCTGCCTCTCAGGCACTCCCCTCACCTAGTTTCTGAGGTCACATGAGTGTCTGTGATGTCTTCTTGTGTTTTCCCTGACTTGATTCCCTCAGCCACCTTCTGCTTTCGTGCTCAGCCTATTGCTTTCATGCTCAGAACATCATTGTCTTAGGCCATCTCTTCCCCCAAACCTCACCTTTTCTTCCAGTAGAAAACTGCTTGATCTTTGGTGCACTGCCCACTTCCAAGTTCCACTGGGCCCAAGCTTGAGCCTGAGGCCCTTGTTTTGGGGGGTGGGGGTGGCTATGATTGCTCTTGAAGAGCAAGACTGAACTGAGAGGATCACTGACCTCTGGGTCCCAGAGGCCTGAAGTAGCCCAGTGTTTGCCCAGGGTAGGCCTGGCATGGCCATCAGTGGGGACTGGGGAAGCCAATGTCACTTCCTCCTCTGGGGGCCCTCTCAGAGTCCATCTCCCCAAAATAAGAAGGGAAAGGCAAATTTCTAACACACCAGCAATAAAAATCAGAGGAGGCTTGGCCCTCAGCCCCTGTATTTCTCTCTTTTTACTCTCTCCTTCCCACCCACAGACTGGGTTTGTGGGGCAGGGTGGAGGGAGCTGGCAACTACTGTGAGCAATTCCCCGACCCCTGACCAGCCTCCTCCCATGACTGGTGACTGTTTAACGAGCTGTGCATCCCCCACAAAAACAGGAGTGCCTCTGTGGCCTCTGTCCTTCTGCACAGCCCTTTCCAGTGCCCCTCACCAGATCTCTGAGCTGGGTGGGGGGCTGTCCTGGCAATCACTGCCCATTCCACTCACCCTTCACTGCACCTGCCCCAGAAACTGGGCCTGGGCCAGAGGGGCAGGGGGAAGAGGAGGCATTAGTAGGTTAAAAAAAAATAGAAAAAAATATGAACAGACTTAGCTTTGGGATTTCCAACCACAAAAGAAATTATATATAAATATATATAAATATATATCTCTACCACATGTGATGGAAAGACTTCGTTTTCTTTTCCCAAAGAAATAAAATGGAGAAAGCCTCTTGAGTGGCACTCTTTCGGCATGCTTGTGTCTTTGCAGGTGTGGGAGGTGAGGCTGGGTGAGGGGGGTGTGGAGGGCAAAGCTGGAGTAAACATTTCCCAGGGGAGGCATGAGACTGGAGGTGCTCACTGGGCCGTGCCAGGAGGTTGACCCAAAGCCCAAGCTCCTCCCTGTTGCCCAGGAGGAGTAGTGGTTCCACGTTTCTGCCCAAAGGGGCTTTCTCTTCAGCTCAGACTGTTGCCAAAAGGGTTTCAAACTAGTTCCAGCTCAGAATCTGGATAACAGACTGCTGGTCAGAAGGCAGGTGATGCAGGACAACTAGATGCAGCCTGCAGCATCCTGAGCCACCTTACAGTGATTAGCCAAAGTCTGAGGGCAGAACACATGAAGGCTGAGAACCGGTTTGTAATTAGTGGTGAGGCCCCAAAGGCGAAGCGACCCAAGCGTGCTTCAAGTAGGAAGCTGTCCTTTATAATTCCTTTGGTCATCCTCACAAAGACCCTCAATCAAGAATGCACTCTGCTACAAGTAACACAACCTGATACACAGGACCTGAGTGGTTCGTTTTTCCTCACCTGACAAAAAGTCTGGACATAAGCATCCTCTAAGTGTCATAGGTGTTGGTTCATCAAGGACCTAGACTTTTCATCCTCCTCCTCTCCCATCTTTTGCATGTTCCCTCCATGCCACAAGGCGGCAGCCACCGCTGCGTGAAGTGACTGAGGCAGCAGCACTCTATCATGAAAGTAAAAGCTTTCCAAGAAGCTTCACAGCACCATTCCCTTTAAATTTTGTGGGCTGGAACTGAGTCACATGTTCTTCTCACTTCAGGGGAGCCTGGGAAATTGAGTATTGGCAAAGAGGAACGGGATTGTCGTGGCTGCCAAGGAGCCGTTACAGTTCATTTCATCGCCTAGGCTCTCTCTCTGGGTTCTGCTGGCAAGGACAGAGTCGTAATTAGCAACTCACAGTGTTTGCTCTGGTCCAGCCCCGGTGAGAGAACCCTCTCTGAGCAGTGGTGTCAGTGGTCTAGGGCCCAAAATGCTCACCCCCAGGCAAACAGTGCCCTCCACAGAGCTCAGGAGTTGGGATGCCAGGCTTGCCTCTCCTTGCAGTGAAGTGTCCTCCCTCTCAAGACGGTGCCCTGGAGGGAGCACCATTTCTCAGGTCCCCTTCACAGCCCTTAGGATGGGTGGACCAGCAGCCAAAACACGGACAAGGTGTGACCACCCTGATCACACTGATCGTCTCCAGTGCCCCCAGGGACGGCCGTCTGGGGCCAAGTCCTCCTGGAAGTCTCGAGAGTCTCTTCCCTGCCTAGTTGCCCATACCCACTCAGGTGGGAGCCCGCCTACTTGGGGAGGTGGAGGATCACCCTGGCTCATCTGCCAAAGCTCTGGCCTTTTCAGCCCAGCTCCTCACATCCATTTCTCCTAACAGGCTCGTCTATCCATCACTAACTCTCCTCCTGAGAACGCTTTCTAGATATATCTCTATTATAAATGCATGATTATCTCATTGGGCAGATAAGAAACTTGGCTTAGAGAATTTACGTGACTTGCCCAAGGCCATAAACCCTGTGTAGCGGTCTGAGATTCCAACCTGTATCTAGGCTATTCAGTGACTTTCAGAGCCGTCCATCCACAGCGCGGTTTTCCCTTCGCAGGTCCTGTCTCTGCAGCAACATCTTCCTGTGGAAAACGTCTTTGGAAAACGCTGACAGAGTGTTTTGAGCCTCGGCCGCACCCGTCACTCGCACAGCATACGGAAGTAACGGGCAGTTGGCCGGAAGTGGGGCTGTGCGGCCCGGGGGTAGCTGGAGGAGTCGCCGAGCCGCGGCCACTCGCGGGAGTGGCGACTGGTGTTGCGGCGCCCGTGCTCCACAGGCTCAGGTGAGTGACGGCGGCCAGAGAGGAGGCCGCGGCGGCGCTCTTTGCCGAGCTGGGCTGCGCTTCCCGGCGCGGGCTGCGGGCACCTGTCCAAGGCCCGGCTCTAGGGAGAACCTCGGCGACCCGGAGTTCTGTGGCCTTTGGCAGGCTGCTTACCTGAACCTTGAGTTTTCCTCTGTGAGACGGAGATGATAACAGTACTTGCTTCACAGGTCTTTTGTGAGAGCGTAGTGAGATATTCTGCCGCTTCTCTTATCACACTTCAATCTGCATGCGATTCACTGGAATCTGGAGGTTCGGATTCTGTAAGTCTGGGGTGGGGCCTGAGATTCAGCGTTTCTCACCAGTTTCCAGGTGAGGCTGATGCCGCTGCTCCGCAGGCCGCACTTTGAGCAGCAAGGCCTTGCGGCATTTTGCTCAGTACCTGGGAGAGGTTGAGTCTTCAGTAAATATCACTACGATATATACCCTTTCCCCATTTTTTAACAGATAGTTTCTGGTTGCACAAGTCTAAGGGTGTTATTGATGTCCCCCTCCCTTTTTTCTCTCCAGGGAAAAGAAAAATAATTGCCATTTCTCTTTCCGTACAAATCATGACACAGCTCTTCTTTCCTGACTCAGGGAGCTTTGGGGCCTCTCCATACCAGTTACGTGCATGGGCCTCCTCGGGTGATGCTTCATTGCCCACTCACTGCAGACCCTTGGACGGTGCTTCATCCTGTGGAGCTGGAACCAAGTGCTTTAGCACCAACATGGCTAATGTTTTGTGCTTTAGTCATTTGTTGCTGCTGGAACCTGAATTTATGTTTTCTGCACTTTGCTCACACTTTGTGAATAGTAAGAACGGTCACCTAGATTCTGTGACTCACTGCCCTGAATGGCCTTGGGCAAGCTCTGGGATGAATTTGCTTCTGCCTGGTAGACCAGAATAAAACCTAAAGACTCTGTGCTGCATAAGACAGCTGAGAAAGTGAGGTTTTTGGCAGTTATGCACATCTAATTTGTCAGTATGATTTTCTTCCCCATTCATTGGTTTATTTTTCCTGGTCCCCAACAAAGCCTTGTCATTCATCATGCAAATAAGTCAACTTTGATACCAAAGAATTCTGATGCTTCCCCTTCACTTGTCTGAGATACTATACTGTGCAGCCTTGCAAATCTAGGAAAACAGATAAAGCCAAATGTTCAGTTGTGCTAACAGTGATAGGTACTTGGACTGTTTATTTGGAAATTTTTTCACATGGTTGTGGGTGCAGGTAGTTTACATGTTGGGATTTTTGTCAATCTTCTCGTAGACTGCAGTGCCTAGAGGAAGTTCGTTTTTTGCTATTTTAATTCTCAGGGCTACTCAACATATTATTTGCTAAAACAAAAATGGAGTTTGAAGTATCCATTTATTTGTGGTAATTTTATCAGGATATAAGTGGGTTAAATTTTTCTAGCAAAAGAATCAAATCAGAATTAAGGGATGAGATCCGGTAACTGGTAAATTGAATATGCTGAGGGTGTCATATACTTAATCTACAGTTAGCATGGCTGCCTTCCTCCGCCTGGCTCCCCTCCTCTAACTTCTGGACTGTAGTTTAAAACGAAGCTATTCGGCCTTGCTCAGACCTGTACCTGGAAGGTGGAAAGGTAAGATTTCTCGCTCTTGTGAAATCACATCATTCAGGGTGGTTTGGGCAGTGCCTTTCAGAACAGCCATGGTTGGTCCAGTGGTCTCTGAGGCTCCACTCTGGTTCTCTAGGACCCCTAAAGAGGAGATGGGAAGGAGAGTATTCTTGGGGCACTTAACTAGGAAAGGGGTTTTGTGAAATGATGTCACATAAATTTGAACCTTTAGAGGAGACATCGGGAGTTATTGATTGGGCATCTCATAGTGTTCTCTTTCCAGCTTTCTTATGGATTGTCTGGGAGCCCTTACGTAAGGAGGAACTAACTCTCAGCTGTATTTTTCTCTATCTGGGCAAAACATTCTGGCCTCCTCTCTTTTGTATTGCCTTTTCCCCCCACTCTTCTGCTTTATTGGTTCTGTATCTTCCTTGTGTTTCTTCCCTTTCCTTCTCCACAGTACTTAATACCCAGCTTCTGAAGTGGTTATATTTCAGATCTGTATACATAGATATGGTGTCTATACAGTTGTGCTAAAAGTTACATGGTGAAAAAGTGAGTAGCTGCTGTTTGCCATTTGCAATTTCACTCTGCATGGCTCTAAGATTATTTATTTTGTCATCGTTCTGTTACTGGGCATCCACAGAGAAGTTCTACAGACAATAGGAAGTGCTTGTACTAGAAATAACTTTTCAGCATTTTCCTTGAGTATGTAGGTTTCTTTCTTTTTTTTAAAAAAAATATTTATTTATTTATTTAATATTTTTTGGCTGTGTTGGGTCCTCGTTGCTGCACACAGGCTCCCTCCAGTTGCAGCGAGCGAGGGCCGTTCCTCGTTGCAGTGCACGGGCCTCTCACGCAGTGGCTTCTCCTGTTGCGGAGCATGGGCTCCAGGCGCGCGGGCCTCAACAGTTGTGGCACACAGGCCCAGTAGTTGTGGCTCGAGAGCTCCAGAGTGCAGGCTCAGCAGTTGTGGTGCACAGGCTCAGCCGCTCTGCGGCATGTGGGATTCTCCAGGACCAGGGCTTGAACCCATGTCCCCTGCATTGGCAGGCAGACTCCCAACCGCTGCACCACCAGGGAAGTCCCAAGGTTGCTTTCTCTATCCACTGATTGTCTTTTTTTTTTTAATATTCATTTTTATTTATTTATTTTGGCTGCACTGGGTCTTAGTTGCAGCATGTGGGATCTTCGTTGCGGCATGTGGGATCTAGTTCCCCGACCAGGGATGGAACGTGGGCCCCCTACATTGGCAGCGCGGAGTCTTACCCACTGGACCACCAGAGAAGTCCCTGATTGTCTTCTTGAAGAACACTTTAATTTCCTGTTAGAACATGCATTTTGTAAATGTAAGTTTTTAAATTAAAAATACATGGCTTGGGGCTTCCCTGGTGGCGCAGCGGTTAAGAATCCACCTGCTGATGCAGGGGACATGGGTTCGAGCCCTGGTCTGGGAAGATCCCAAATGCTGCGGAGCAACTAAGCCCATGTGCCGCAACTATTGAGCCTGTGCTCTAGAGCCTGTGAGCCAGAACTACTGAGCCCATGCGCCACAACCACTGAAGCCCACGCGCCTAGAGCCCGTGCTGCGCAACAAGAGAAGCCACCGCAATGAGAGGCCCGCACACCACAACAAAGAGTAGACCTCACTCGCCACAACTAAAAGAAAGTCCGCGTGCAGCAACGAGGATCCAATGCAGCCAAAAATAAATAAATAAATAAATTTATTAAGAAAAAAAATACATGGCTTATGTAGTTGAATTCCCTGGTGGCCCAGTGGTTAGGACTCTGCACTTTCACTGCTGAGGGCACAGGGTCAGTCCCTGGTCCAGGAACTAAGATTCCACAAGCCATGCAGCGCTGCCAAAAAAAAAAAAAAAAAAAAAAGGCAAATAGTTTGACAGATCTTATAACACTAAAATTAATTTCCTTTCTTTTCTCCCTCCATTTTTGTTACCCAGAGTCACTTTTCAACTATTTGCCTGTTTCTTTTGGCATTCATTGGTGTATTTCTAAATAACATTTGTGTTTCTATTTCTTGATTTCTAGGATATATCTATGTCTATAAAATCTCTTGACTTCTTTGTTACGGACTTTGATGCTCTAGGTCTCTTGTATCACTACTCAGTTTTCTTCTACTCCACTTCCCCTCCCTTTAATGTCCCAACATAGGTTGCTCATAATTTTTGGTGAGGCAGATATTCAAGGTTTATATAAGTAAGATTATGTAAATATTGTTTACAGCTGAGTAAGGAGAGTAATATAACATTTTCTGTCTTGTACAACTTTTTTGTGTTGTTTGGAATTAATCATTTTTGTTGCTGTTATTGGCTTGGTTTTCCATCTACCTATTACTTGTTCATCCTCAGATTACCCATCAGAAATGTAAATCTTCTCTCCTATGTAATATCCATCTCCTCCAGCATAAACTAGTTGCTCTTTATGTCTGCTCACAGCTGTAGTCCTGGGATCTTCATCATTATCCTGGGATTTCCCTTTACTTCCCTTCTATGTTGAACTTATGTATAAACTTCAATTATAGTTCTCTTTACCTTAATACTGGGGCATCTTGTTTTTGTTTTTGTTTTTTTTCTGCGGTATGCGGGCCTCTCACTGTTGTGGTCTCTCCCGTTGCGGAGCACAGGCTCTGGATGTGCAGGCTCAGTGGCCATGGCTCACGGGCCCAGCCGCTCCGCGGCATGTGGGATCTTCCCGGACCGGGGCACAAACCTGTGTCCCCTGCATCGGCAGGCGGACTCCCAACCACTGCGCCACCAGGAAAGCCCGATACTGGGGCATCTTGTAAACTCATTCCTTCATGTAGATTTTGGTCTTTGAGATTTTCTTTTTGTTCTTTTTATAAGTAGTATATACTAGTGATAGCCAGGATCTTACACTATTAGAGGTACGAGGGGCTTTTGGGCTCACCCAGTTCTAGTCCTCTAGCTTCCTGGCACCTGGAAACCGTATAGATTGTTTGGGGTCCCCTCCACACCCCTGTCTGGAATCTGACTCCCCTTCTTGTCTCTCCAATACACTAGCAATGTGGGTTTTGGAATCAGATAATCTTTGATGTGATGTCAAACCCCATTCTGTCCCTTGGCTGTGTAATCTTCAGCAGGTTTCTTAATCTTGTGAAGACTTTTTTTACTTATCAACAGTATGGAGATAATAAAACTTACCTTACAGAAAGTTGTAAGGATTGGAACTGATGCAGATAAAGCAGCTCATTCAAGGCTTGCCACAGTGGAGACCCTGAGACAATTGTGGCTCTTGTTATTTCCATCTTGGGACGTAGCCTGTATTTTTTTTTTTTGGCTGTGCCGCACAGCATGTGGAATCTTAGTTCCCAGACCAGGGATCGAACCCGCGCCCCCCTGCGTTGGACATGTGAAGTCTTATCACTGGACCAGCAGGGAAGTCCCTTAGCCTGTATCAAAAAGAGCCACATCAGTTCGAAACACTGGATCTACACCAGTCAAATGATGTTCCACGTGGTTCTTTTGTTCATTTCAGGACCACATACAGTAATCTCATTAAGTACTCTTAGGTAGTATTAATTGCAGTAACTTAAATTATTTAATGTGCTTTTAAAATTATTTATAAAAGTATTTGTTAAATTAATCCATGTACTCTTCTATTTAACAGTTTTAACCCCAATAAAAAGGAAAAAAAAGTGAATTTATCAAAGGTGTAGCAGAAAGTCTCCCAACAAAGAAGCTACATAGTTACTTTCCTTTTATAAAAGTTCATTTGGAAAAACCCGAATGAACTTTTTGGCCAACCCAGTGTATTTTAAGTGATGGCACTTGTTGTGTTCTGTTTGTTCCACTGACTATTTGTATGTACTTTTTCATGAGTGGATGCCTGACACACACTTATTGTGTAAATCACCCTCCTCGTTCTGGAGAGACATAATGGGTTTTCAGTTTTTTTGCTATTGTTAAAAAATTTTTTTTTTTTTGCGGTACGCGGGCCTTTCACTGTTGTGGCCTCTCCCGCCGCGGAGCACAGGCTCCAAACGCGCAGGCCCAGCGGCCATGGCTCCCGGGCCCAGCCGCTCCATGGCATGTGGGATCCTCCCGGATCGGGGCACGAACCCGTGTCCCCTGCATCGGCAGGTGGACTCTCAACCACTGCGCCACCAGGGAATCCTCTTAAAAAAATTTTTTTTGTCTTTTTTTTTTTTTTAAGTTATTTCTTCAGATCTAGTTCCCAAGATGAGAAGAAGGACTTTGAACAATTGCTTTAGTTGCACGTTGTGTTGAATTAAATTTAGATTCCAGGTTCCGAAACAGGTATTCTTTCTTTTTTTTTTTTTTTAATATTTATTTATTTGGCTGCGTCAGGTCTCAGTTGCAGCACGCAGGACCTTTGTTGTGGCATGTGGGCATTGCGGTGTGCAGGCTTCTCTCTAGTTGTGGCACGCAGGCTCCAGAGTGTGCGGGCTCAGTAGTTGCAGCATGCGGGCTTAGTTGCCCTGCGGCATGTGGGATCTTAGTTCCCCGACCAGGGATCGAACCCACATCCCCTCCATTGGAAGGCGGATTCTTAACCACTGGACCACCAGGGAAGTCCTCTGAAACAGGTATTCTTAAAAGCCCTGTCAGCTGAAGAGTTCCATTAATTGCTCTCTCCTTTGTTCCCACCATGCCTGTGCTGCAATATTAATTGAGATTCCTAGTGACTATTTTGAGGCATAAATCTTTAATTATCATCTAAGTGTTAGAGAAAAATTTATTTCAGTACTGTTTTTCTGATGTTTTCTAATTTTTAAAAAGTGGGCCATATGCATTCATAGGAGTAAGCTAATGGTCTATAGCAAACTTTTTCTGTAAAAGGCCAGATAGTAAATATTTTATGCTTTGCAGGCCATATATTCTCTGCCAAAATTACTCAACTCTGCTCTTGTAGTGAGAAAGCAGCCATAGACAATATTTAACAAATGGCCTGGCTATGTTCCGATAAAACTTTACTTAGAAAAACAGATGGAAGGGGACTTCCCTGGTGGCGCAGTGGTTAAGAATCTGCCCGCCAGTGCAGGGGACACAGGTTCGAGCCCTGGTCCGGGAAGATCCCACATGCCGCGGAGCAGCTAAGCCCGTGCGCCACAACTACTGAAGCCTGCACGCCTAGAGCCCGTGCTCTGCAACAAGAGAATCCACCGCAGTGAGAAGCCCACGCACTGCAACGAAGAGTAGCCCCCGCTCGCCACAACTAGAGAAAGCCCACGCGCAGCAACGAAGACCCAACGCAGCCAAAAATAAAAATAAATTTAAAAAAATTAAAAAAAAAACAAAACAGATGGAGGGCTGGATTTGGGCTCTGAGCCATAGTTTGCTAACACCTGATCTATAGCATCTGGACCCACAGATTGAAACATAGTGGGCAGAATGGTCCCCAGGCCACAGTAAGAAACCAAGCGTATAAAGATTTGGCATGAGAGAATTCCGTTCTGGTTCACAAAGAAATTAGAGCATACATTTCTGCCATCCAGAGAAGCCTGTGTAGCTGGGCTACCTGAAAAAAGCTACTGGCCTGCCCTGCAGTCCTCTATTTCTTATGCTGTGGGCTCTGGAAGGCAGGGACTGACGGGAATTGCTTAGGCATTTCAGAAAGTCATTCTGGCACCCTCAGAACACTCATGGGATTTTCTGCAGCAAGAGCCCTGTCTGGTCCATATCTTGGCAGCTTAGGGCTCCCTGGGTTTTCTTTGTCGGGCCTTGGTATTTCTCAAGTGGAGGGAAAGACAATAAACATTGAAAGCAAGAGTACAGCAGAGTCATTTTCATAGCCTCTCATGGTTTCTACTATAGGAGAAAAATGGGACTTGGGCTGCTCACAGGCAGGATAATCAACACCTGACTCACTGGAAGCATTGCTAATCTGCCTCCTCCAGAGGAAAGCTGTGCTGTCCCCTTGTCAGCAGGGCAGTTGCATGAATTGGTGCTCCCTGAGCCCAGCTTTGAGATGCTCTTTGTGTCCCACCCATGAATTGACAGTGAGTAGGGCCTGGGCCTTCTGCCCTCCCCCACCAAAGTGGGTGAGTTTTTTATTTTTTATTGGAGTATCGTTGCTTTACAATGCTGTGTTTCTGTTGTACAGCAAAGTGAATCAGTTATACATATACATATATCCCCTCTTTTTTAGTTTTCCTTCCCATTTAGGTCACCACAGAGCACTGAGTAGAGTTCCCTGTGCTGTACAGTAGGTTCTCATTAGTTATCTATTTTATGCATAGTAGTGTATATATGTCAATCTCAATCCCAATTCATCCCACTCCCCACCCTTGGTATCCATACATTTGTTCTCTACGTCTGTGTCTCTATTTCTTCTTTGCAGATAAGTTCATCTGTACCATTTTTTCTAGATTCCACATATAAGCTATATTATATGATATTTGTTTTTCTCTTTCTGACTTAATTCACTCTGTATGACAGTCTCTAGGTCTATCCATGTCTGCAAATGGCACAATTTCATTCCTTGTGAGTGAGTTTTTGAGTTTACTTCCCAAGTACATGACTACTCTGTGTTAGTGATTTAGACTGGAGAGGTCTGGAAGGAGGATAGGCATCTTCTAAGAGGTACAGGAGCAGCATTAGAACAACCAAATTCTGTAATCAAAAGGAGGAACAGGGAAGGTTGTTGTGGGTATAATTAATTAAACTTTACCCCAAATCCCACTTTTTACTTTAGCTGTTAGTATGGCAGCTTTTACCAACTTTCTTATTCTCCAAGTGTGCTCTTTATGTGTTGATATCAAAGAGGTGGAATACATTGCTCACTTTTGTTCCCAGCTTTCTTTTTGGAAATCTGCCTGCCTCCTTCCTGTTGGATGTTAGTGGAACAGCTGTTTCTAAGCATAAAGGAAGTCTGTCCAGAGGACAAAGGAAGTTCAGACTGAGGAGCAGTCCGAAGAACTGCCCAATAGTACCCTGGGTTTGGGGCTTTCCTGTGCCTTTACGCAAGATACATGGGGTTTATCCTTGATGTAGGCTGTCTTGTGGTTTGGGCGTTCACCAGCATTGAACTTACTTGAGTGGACAGTGGTGTAGTTTTAAGCCATTTTTTATAGTGTGTAAGTTTTGGTATTATGATAGGTGGAAGCCACTTACTCTTCATCTGCCCTTCTTTCAGTATCTGGCACCAATTCTGGCCCAGTCATTTGTGATCCATGGCTCTTGTGATATGCCGAAGATTTCCAGGCAGTTTCTGTGGAATGCCTTCTCCTCCAGCTCTAATCAAGAACCATGTAAACAAGAAATTGCTTGGTCAAACCAGTGAGGACTGTGTTCTGACTGCCAAAATGATCAGTTCTGACACCAGAATGGCAGCCACTCTCAAGCTGTTAAAACCTTTAAGATATCGAGCTTTTTGCAATCCTTTTACCTACATTGCAACCCAAAGTGTGGCATGTTGGAATATGAGAAGCTGCACATGGCGCAAAGGACAGGACTCTCCAGAAAACAGCCTCTGCCATCCTGCCAAAAAAGTTAACATTTGTAGCACCTCTGCTTCTGGGAGAATTCTGACAATTAGCAGTACCCTCCCCGGTTTGGAATTCAGCAGGGCTTCTGCCTCTAAGGCCAGCACGTTGAAGCCGGGCTCACCCAGGGCCATGAGAGTTGATGAAGAGGATGTAGAAACTTTTGATTCCTTTGAAGACCCTCGAGTTTTCCTACAGCTAAGACCAGAATACCAGCTTCACAGCTATAATAGGTCTGAGACTTGTCAGCCCCTGTCTGTTTCAGAAGGTGAACTAATTTTGCACAAAGTCACAGTTTATCAAGATAATCTCCAGCCTCAAATTATTGCTGACTATTTTTGTAAGCTGAGCTCTTTGCCTGCAGAGCAGCATCCTGTTTTGCTGTCCAGTGCCAGCTTTGCTCTGCTCTGCCAGCTGAGTGTGAAAAACATAAATCTCTTTGATGCCCCAGATCTGATCAGTATTTTGAAAGCCTTTGTCAGTTTAGGAATTCCTCATTCCCATTCAATGCTAGATGTGTTTGAAACCAAATTTTGCCATAAGGTATGGGAGGTGAGTCTGGATCAACTTCTCTTGGTGGCTGACCTCTGGCGGTACTTGGGCCGCAGAGTACCTCGGTTTTTAAAAATCTTTTTTAGTTATCTTAATTTGCACTGGAAAGAGCTATCTTTGTCCCAGCTGATTCACTTAATTTATATTATAGGTGAAAGTCGTCAGGCACCCCAGGACCTAATGAAAAAATTGGAATCATTAATCCTCAAGTATATAGATTTGATTAATTTAGAGGAGGTTGGTACAATCTGTTTGGGATTTTTTAAATCTAGTAGTAGTCTCTCTGAATTTGTCATGCGGAAAATTGGAGACCTGGCTTGTGCTGACATGCAGCATCTGAGTAGTTATGCCTTAGTGAATATTCTTAAAATGTTCCGTTTCACTCATGTGGATCACGTAAATTTCATGAAGCAGTTTGGACAGATTGCTCCTCAGCGAATTCCTTCCCTGGGAGTTCAAGGTGTCATGCACCTGACTCTTGCCTGCTCGGCCTTACGCATCCTGGATGAAGGAGTAATGAATGCTGTAGCTGCTTCTTTGCCTCCTAGGGTAGCATACTGTCGAAGTAAAGATGTTGCCAAGATTCTGTGGTCATTTGGAACTCTGAATTATAAGCCACCCAATGCAGAAGAGTTTTATTCTAGCCTGATAAATGAGATTCACAGAAAGATGCCTGAGTTCAACCGATACCCAGAACACCTGCTCACCTGCCTGCTGGGCCTGGCATTTTCTGAGTACTTTCCAATAGAGCTCATAGATTTCGCTTTGAGTCCAGGGTTTGTCAGGTTAGCTCACGAGAGAAGTAAGTTTGAGGTCACCAAGGAGCTTTATACTCTTGATGGTACAGTTGGCATTGAGTGTCCAGATTACAGAGGCAATCGTCTTAGTTCTCACCTTCAGCAAAAGGCATTGGAAATGCTGTGGAATTTAGCAAGGAAGGATATGAACTCAAAGCCTGAATTCCTAGAAGCTCTCTTTTTACTTGAGACCATGTTGGGTGGGCCCCAGTATGTCAAACACCATATGATTTTGCCTCATACCCGATCTTCTGATTTAGAGGTTCAGCTTGATGGTAACATGAAGCCATTACCTTTTAACAGAGAAGCCATACCAACTGAAGATGTAGCCAAATTAAGGCTTAAGCATGTGGGAATCAGCCTTACAGATGATTTGATGAATCAGCTACTAAAAGGGAAATCAGGAGGGCATTTGCAGGGGGAAACTGAGTCGGACAGTGGGCAGCAGCCCATGAAATTAGAGGAGGAGGCGGCCATACCTATGGGGGGCTCCCTTTGCAATACGGCAGACAGATTGGAGGCCATGGAGATGGCTGGCCTGTGTCCCCCGGCCTGCAGGCAGGTCCCACAAGTGAAGCTGGCTATTCAGTTAACAAACAAGAACCAGTATTGCTATGGTTCCAGGGATCTGCTTGGACTACATAATATGAAGAGGCGGCAGCTGAATCAGCTTGGATACCATGTG
The DNA here is from genome assembly GCF_964270905.1 of Leucopleurus acutus. Classification (NCBI taxonomy): domain Eukaryota; kingdom Metazoa; phylum Chordata; class Mammalia; order Artiodactyla; family Delphinidae; genus Leucopleurus; species Leucopleurus acutus. The sequence goes on from NC_139158.1 coordinate 58,137,735, forward strand.
GTGGAGTTATCTCACTGGGAATGGCTCCCACTACTGAAACGAACTCGCTTAGAAAAGCTGGCCTTTCTCCATGAGAAAGTGTTCACCTCTGCTCTCTGAAGGGCCTTGAGGGTCATTTCTAGTCATAAATGCTGTAGATGTGCACTGTGCCAGGTGTTGTGAAACAGTTATAAAAGCCAGAATGTAGATTTGGTAATAAAATCATCTGTTGAGGAGACTTGGTTGTGTTCTTGTCTGTGGCAGATAGAAGCTAGCATACGTTAGTTACTGTGAATTAATTGTAACCTGGTTCAGTTGTATAAGTTTCTGTTAATTTGTGCAGGTAAATAATAAACATCTTAAAATGTCTTATGGTCAAGTAACTCCTATCTCATTTTCCTTTCAGTTTACCGGCCTCATCTCATGGTTATTTTGAATTTTTAGGACAGAAGTGTAGTCAGGCATTGTCTAAAGCTCATTTTAAATAAGTGATTTTCTTATACTTTGTTTTAAGTAAGAATCTTTTACAGCTTCACTTACATTTCACCATTTTTCCCCCATTCATGTTTTCTTCACACCCTCTGAAATTAAAGTCCTTTTCATTTTCGTTTAGATTTGATTGGTTGTCGTTAGTTGCTCGTTCTTCCTGTTTCAAAGAGCCATTTCAGAATTACCTTACCTTCCTCTTAGCTCCCTTGTCTGCATTTCTACTTCTCTTATATAATTCCTCCTCGCCCCACTCCCAAGGATATTTTCTCCTTAAAATTGGACCTAGAAGAGTAGAATTACATGAGTGCCTGTTGGGCCAGTGGTTCCCAAATCTGATGACCAGGCAGAATGTTTTTCATGGCAAGTAGCTCTGACAAGAAGGAAATGTATTTCTCCCATAATAGGTAGTCTAGGGGGCTTCAGGTTTGTATTAGAGCCACAAGCATAAGAAGATTATATATATGTAAGAAACTTGATACAGGTAACTTTTATAAACACTTGGGGTCTATGAGAATTTGTTTTAAAATGGACTCCTCCCACCATTATTTAGGTTTCCTCTCAAAAGTCATTTCCCCATCCATGCTAACTAAAATTACCCCATTGGCCTTTGATCATGCTCTATCACCTTCAGCTTCATTATCCTCATTGCATTCAGCAGTATCAGAAATTATTCTTTATTTACTTACTGGTTTCCCTGTTGGAAGGTAGCTCCTTGAGTTAACTTTGTCTAGAATTTATCTGCAGTGCCTAGAATGGGTCCTGGGACATAATAATGTTTAGTGAGTGTGGTCAGGGAATTTAGAGTGGTTCGGCGTTGCTGGAGAGTTGGGGGTAGAAGGAAGGCAGAGGGTGGGGCTAGAAAGGGAGAATATCTGGGTCACAAGCCTTATGGCCTTGCTAAAGAGCCTAGGTTTACAGGGGCTAGAGTGCCTCTAAAGGGTCTAAGTCGGGGAGTAATTGGAGAGATTCATGTTTTAGAAACGTTAGGTAAAAAGCAGGATAGAACTAGATTGAGTGGTGGGGGTGTGTGAGATCAATCAGGGAGAATATTTCACAAATGTGTGCAAGAGCTCATGTGAGAGACAATGAAGGCCCAAATTATGGGAATGGAAAGTTTAAATTTCAGAGATGTTTGGAAGGGGAAAAAGATCAATACTTGCTAATTGATCAGTTTGGGGAATGATGATTTTAGTGCCTAGATTGATAGGGAGTCAGCAACTAAAATTGAGACTAAAGCAGGAGATGTGTTTGGGTACAGAGTTAATGCTGAGTCTGCCCGGGTCATGCTGAGATGGGCCTCTAGGCAGAAGGGTCCAGGCTGGGGTCTCAAGTGGGCATGAGGTCAGATGGCAGAACCATGAGTGAAATTTCCTAGGACAGGTGGAAAGTAGGTTATTGCAGGTAGGGAGGGGAAAAGATGACCAAGAGTAGAATACCAGAATTTATAGGGAGGGCAAAGCAAAGGGATCCAGTGATAAAGGCAGGAAAGGAACAGATAATCAGACTTAGGAAAAAATAGGGGCATAGAAGTAAGTCTGGGCTCCCCAAGACCACTTTCACTAGAATGATTCACAAAACTAAGAAAAACTTAGAGTTGTGGTTTATTATAGTGAAAAGATACAGATTAAAATCAGCAAAGGAAAAGGCACATAGTGTAGAGTCTAGGAGAGGCCAGTCACAAGCTTTCAGTTGTCCTTGCCAGTGGAGACATACAGTCTGCTCTTAATTCATCCCAACAATGATGTTTGCCAATATGTACAGATATTGCCAGTCAGGGAAGCTCACCTGAGTCTTGGTGTGCAGGGTTGTTATTTGGGGTCAGTCGTGTAGACATGGAGTGAGTGCCCACATGGCTGACCTTAGTTACTCAGTCCCCAACCCCTCCAGAGGTCCAGCTTATACAGCATGACACAAGGCTCCCACCATAAATTACTTTGTTAATGTAAACTATCTGGTGTGGCCCGAGGTCCTAGATGTATATAAAACAGTCTTATCAGGCACAGTGTTCCAAAGGCTTAGAGATTATATCCCAGGACTTGGTGAAGTTTCTTTGGAATGTGCAAGACTTGAATACCCCAAACCTGCTGAGTTAACCTTTCACTGCACAGAAGCCAAGGGTAAAGAGTATTTCAAGAAGGAAGGGGTTTGTATAGTCAGTTGCTAGGGAGAGAGCAATTAAGGCAAGAACTGAAAAATCTTCAGTCAGTTTAGCAACTTGTATATCACTGATGACCTTAACAATAGCAATTTGAATTGAATTGTCAGGGCAAAAGCCAGACTGTACACCTGTTGAATGAGTGGAGTTAAGGAATGGATTGCAAATATTGAGGCAATTCCTTGGGAACCTTTGAAGGGACGGGGAAACTTGAGCAGGATTTAGAATGGGACTAGGATTGCCAGATAAAATATAGTATGGTCAGTTAAATTTGAATTTCAGATAAGTAGTGAATAATGTTTTGTAAAATACATGTAAAATTGGCTATTTTAAACAAAGTGTACAATTCAGTGATATTTAGTACATTGATAGTGTTGTGTAGCCAGTCATCACTATCTACCTACAGAACAGTTTCTTCACCCCCAAAGGAAACTCCATACGCATTAAGCAGTCACCCCACATTTCCCCCTTCCTCAGACCCTGTCCACTAATCTGCTTTGTCTCTATGGATTTGCATATATGGATATTTCATATAAATGAAATTGTACAATATGCAGCTTTCTGTGTCTGACTTCTACTTAGCATAATATTTTCAAGGTTCATCCATGTTATAGCATTTACTAGTACTGCATTCTTTTTTATGGCCAAAAAATACTCCATTTCATATATATACAATATCTTATTTATCCACTCATCAGTTGATGGACATCGGGTTGTTTTCACATTTTAGCTATTATGAATAGTGCTGCTGTGGACACTCATATACAAATTTTTGTTTGAACACCTGTTTTCAGTACTTCTGGGTATATACCTAGGAGTGAAATTGCTGGGTCATGTATTAATTCTACGTTTAACTTACTGAGGAGCCACCATACTTCCGCAGTGGCTATACCATTTTACATTCCTACCAGAAAGTACTAGGGTTCCAATTTCTCCACATCTTTTTTTTTGTTTTGTTTTTGTTTTTTTGTTTTTGTGGTACGCGGGCCTCTCACTGTTGTGGCCTCTCCCATTGCGGAGCACAGGCTCCAGATGCACAGGCTCAGTGGCCATGGCTCACGGGCCCAGCCGCTCCGCGGCCTGTGAGATCTTCCCGGACCAGGACACGAACCCGCGTCCCCTGCATCGGCAGGCGGACTCTCAACCACCGTACCACCAGGGAAGCCCTCTCCACATCTTTGCTGTTTTAAAAAAAATAGCCATCTTAGTGGATGTGAAGTGATATCCCATTGTGGTTTTGATTTGCATTTCCCTAGTGACTGATGATGTTTAGTAGCTTTTCAATCTTAATATCAAGTATTCCAACCCATGAACACAGGATGTCTTTCCATTTACTTAGCTCTTTAATTTCTTTCCTTTTTTTAAAAAAAAAATATTTATTTATTTATTTATTTAGGTTGCGTTGGGTCTTCGTTGCTGTGCACGGGCTTTCTCTCTAGTTGTGGCGAGTGGGGTTCTACATTGCAGTGCGCGGGCTTCTCATTGCGGTGGCTTCTCTTGTTGCAGAGCACGGGCTCTAGGCTCGCGGGCTTCAGTAGCTGTGCAACGCGGGCTCTAGAGTGCAGGCTCAGTAGTTGTGACGCATGGGCTTAGTTGCTCCACGGCATGTGGGATCTTCCCGGACCAGGGCTCGAACGCGTGTCCCCTGCATTGGCAGGTGGATTCTTAACCACTGCGCTACCAGCGAAGTCCAGTCTTTAATTTCTTTCAACAACATTTTGTAGTTTTCAGTGTGTAAGTTTTGCACCTTCTCAGTTAAATTTATTCCTAAGTATTTTATTCTTTTTGATGCTATTGTAGATGGAATTTTCTTAATTTCCTTTATGAATTGCTCATTGCTAGTGTATAGAAATACAACTGATTTACCCTGCACCTTTGCTCAATTCTTTTATTAGCTCTTGTAAGTTTTGTGTATGTATATATGTATATTCGTTAGGATTTTCTATATATGGGATCATGTCATCTGTGTATAGAGATAGTTTTACTTCTTCCTTTCCACTTTGGATACTTTTTAATTTCATTTTCTTCCCTAATTGCTCTGGCTAGAACTTCTAGACAAAGTTGAATCGTAGTGGTGAAAGCAGGCATCCTCGTCTTGTTCTGGATCTTAGGGGGAATGCTTTTAGTCTTTACCACTGAGTATGATATTAGCTGTGGATTTTTTGTAAATGTCCTTTATTGTGTTGAGGAAGTTCCTTTCTATTAGTAGTTTGCTGAATGTGCAATAAATAATTTTTTAGTGTAAGTATGTCCCAAGTAGTACATGGAACATTCTTATACTAAACAAACAACCAAAAAAAATCCATTGTTTATCCAAATTTCAGATTTAAGTGGGCATTTAAAATTTTTATTTGCTAAATTGACAACCCTAAGAAAGACAAGGCTGGGTTCTTTTGAGGTGGCTGATGGGGGCAGAAGAGACTTGAATTGTTGTTTACATGTTGAGGAAAGAGTCCAATAGTCAGAGATAAGTTGAAGATTCAAGAGAGAGGCAAGAACAGATGGAATAAGGCCCTGGAGGAGAAGGACAGAGTTAGGGTCAGGTTTGTATGTGAGGAGCTTGGTTGCCTTACCTGGGTTCTCATATAACTTTTCTGACACTGCTATTAAGGTACCAAGTAAATGGTATTAGAACCCTTCCCCATCTGTGCCTTGTTTTGATCGTGTGAGTTTCTTAAGAGTAAAAACTGTGTCCACTTGTGCCTAGCAGAGTATCTTGCACATATTAAGCTCTTGAAGGGTGAATTGGCTCCAGGTGTATAACATTGCAAGCTTCTTTTGGGCCTACACCTGGGTTCTGGTCTTCCTGCTTCCCTCTCATCTGTGGGTGACTATGTGGGATAGGCTGGGACAGCTGTCTTTCATTTTAACCAGCTATAAAAAAATGCACACAAGTCAGATTTTTTACTTGGATGGACCAGTAACTCAATTTAGAAATTATAAGAAGTATTGTACTTCTTTAAAAGCTGAAATGCCCAATTTATGAAATTGCTCAGTGCCTTGGTATTCCACCCACTCTTTGATGCTAAATGCTTTTCTCTTATTTGACAGGTAATCTTTTTTTTTTATTCTGTAACCTGTTTGAGCCTAGTCTTTAAAATATGTGCATCTGCCAGAATTACTTTCCATTACATTTTCATGAGACTCAAAAATCAGCTTGTGTAACTCAGCTATGGCAACTTCTTTGTAAGCCAAAGGAAGATGGATGCACATGTGTCCAGAAAGTGTCATGGTCACCTTATTCTCTTCTAAGTTATCCCTCCACACTTCCCCACCTCTAGGTTCTGAGTCATCAGCAACAAAAAGGTTTGCTTGGCTGCTTTAAGCTCCAAGGAAGCACAGACAGAAACCTTCCAGATAGGATGTCCCAGTTTGCTTGGGACTTTACTGGTTTTAGCACTGAAAGTTCCACATTCTGAAAAAAACCCTCAGTCCTGGGTATACCATATTGTTGGTCACCCTACCTCTGGGTCCCTTCTTAGTCCTTCCCTTGCATTTTCCCTTCCTCAGCCTGGTACAGGGAGGCAGAGGAGAAAGGTCTGTCTCCGTGTGGACATCCAGTCCCGTAGGGGCTGTCAGCTGCAAGAAATACTCCAGAGCATGTATCTGGAGCCTCATTCTTCTTCCTCTTTTTAAAATATATTTATTTATTTATTTATTTTTGGCTGCGCCCAGGTTTTCTCTAGTTTTGGCGAGCGGGGGCTACTCTTCGTTGCAGTGCACAGGCTTCTCATTGCGGTGGCTTCTCTTGTTGTGGAGCATGGGCTCTAGGCCCACAGGCTTCAGTAGTTGTGGCATACGGGCTCTAGAGAGCAGGCTCAGTAGTTGTGTTGCATGGGCTTAGTTGCTCCGCAGTATCTGGGATTTTCCTGGACTAGGGCTTGAACCCATGTCCCCAGCATTAGCAGGTGGATTCTTAACCACTGCGCCCCCAGGGAAGTCCCTCAAGTTTGTTTCTTATAGTGTGGGTAGTGGAATTAAACTGGAGTCTTCAGTTGAGGAGCTTAGATCTGGGTGAGGAACTTTAAGACTTCTGTGGTAGTAGAGTATTTGGATTTATAAAGGACAGTACAAGGGATCCTTGTGATGGAACTGTTCTGTATCTTGACTTTGGTACACACAAAGTGATTACATAAATCTGTGCATAGAATAAAATTGCACAGAACTTAATAAACAGGCAGACACAAATGAGTACGTGTAAAACTGGTGAAATCTGAGTAGGATCAGTAGATCCTATCATTGTCAGATTCCTGGTAGTAATGTTGCACTATAACTATGCCTTTCCAGCCCTGCTTTCTCCAGCTAAGTGGCATATTCAGCATTTCCTGGATTGGCCTCACGTTGTCCTGTTTCTGTGCCTTGAGTCTTACTGGTCCTTCTCCCTAGTGCCCTTCCTATTTTGTTCCTGTTCTTGTCTCTTGGCTCCTATAGTCAAGCACGTATTGTACGGTTTACCACTAGTATGTGGTATCTGTCCTTCAAAGTTGTCCGTGAGGTCAGACATGTGTCTTAGTTGTCTCTAGTTCAAACGTTACTCCTGTGAATTCTTCCCTGACTTCTGGGTATACCTTTGGCCAATGTTTTCAGTCTTTTTCATCAAAAGCCACAGTACATTTTATATTGAACCTAGTATATATTTGTTATATGTATTTGTATAAAACTGAAACAAAAGTCTCCTGAAATAATGCACTATGTGCACTTTGGTATTTTGTACTTTTTTAGTTCATATTTCTTTTCTTCAACCTATAACTTGATTTTAAAACAACAAATTGAAAAACATTGATTAGACCATCCTTCCCTACTCTTAATGTCATCTGTGAAAAGCTCTGTTACAAACCTTTGTATTCCATAATCACTGTTGGAAGGAAGTTTGTAATGCTTCAAGACTTGAGGACAGGACCGTGTTATTTAACTTTTTTTCCCCACAAAAAGACTTACAGAGAATATTTACTGCAGCTTTTTTTCATAGTAAAAAAATTAAAAATATAAGTAATAGGTCAATGGAGAAATAAACTGTGTTTTAGTCATACAGTGGAATACTATGAAGAAGTTAAAATGAACAAACTAGATATACACATTTCAACATGAAAAAACTTAAAATAATAATGCTTAATAGAAAAGCATGTTGCAAGATAATACACGGTAAGTTATCATTAAGGTACATTAATGAGACATGAACATGGCAAAATGTTAGCATTTGCTAAATCTAGGTGGTGGGTAGAAGAATGTCTACTATGTTATATTCTTTACCTTTTTATCTAAAATATTTTGTAATAAAAAAATCTTTGTAATGAAAATTGATATCTGCTTATAAATATTTATTATCTTGCTATCTTATAAGGCCATATTGTCTGGCTTCAAGCTGCTTCTCTGAACTGCAGGGCACTTTAGCCATGGTCTGTTGTCCCCAGCTTATACTCAGACACGGTCTCTCTTGTACTTAGATGCCAAATTTGGATAAGGAGTCTATAATTTGTAAGTATTCACTGGAGAGTGTTTGCAGTGAATTCAGGTAGCTTGGCTATTTCCTAGACAGAGCTAAGGAGGCCGTCTTCCTGGATGAGACTGTTTGCATTTTCATATGGTGAGCCATTCTTTTTTTTCTGTGTTAAGCATTAAGGCAGGAAATACTTGCCTTAAAAGATCAGGAGTGTTGGAACAAGAGAGAGGAAAAGATCATGCACAGACCTCAGTGGCAACTGGAGTCGTGTAGAATCCTACAGTGTTTGGACATCACTATTTCCTAAAGAAACAGATACCATGATTTGTAAGATTTTCTTTAAAGGATCTGCTACTCTAATCCTGTAATGGCACAGTCACTTGTTTCAGTTTGCTCTCCAGTCCTAATTTGTTTTCAGTCACTTTTTCCCCAATCATTATTATTATTATTATTTTATTATTGTTATTAGACTATTTAAGAGTAGTTTTAGGCTTACAGGAAAATTGATCAAATAATACAGAGAGTACCCATATACATCCTCTCCCTTGCATACAGTTTTCCTATTATTAACATCTTGCATTAATGTGGTATATCTATTATAATTGGAAGCCAATATTGATATATTATTTTTATCTGACATCCATAGTTTACATTAAGGTTTATTCTTTGTGTTGTACAGTTCTGTGGATTTTCACAAATGTATAATGCCATGTATTACAGTATCATACAGAATAGTTTCACCACCTGACCATTTCATTTTTATCTCCACTCCAGTTCCTAGCATAGGGCTTGTAAATGTAACATGAATGTGCAGTGTTATCTCATCTAAAATTAAATGTGACCAATCAAATTCAGTAGAGTTTGAAAAGCATTTAAAGAACAATCTTCCACAACCAACTAGAACCTATCTTAGGAATAAAAAGATGGCTTAAAATTGGAAAATTTGGGACTTCCCTGGTGGCACAGTGGTTAAGAATCTTCCTACCAATGTAGGGGACACAGGTTCGATCCCTGGTCCGGGAAGATCCCACATGGCGCGGAGCAACTAAGCCCATGCACCACAACTACTGAGCCTGCACTCTAGAGCCCACGAGCCACAACTACTGAGCCCCCGTGCCACAACTACTGAAACCCACACACCTAGAGCCCGAGCTCCAAAACAAGAGAAGCCACCGCAATGAGAAGCCCGCGCACTGCAACGAAGAGTAGCCCCTGCTCGTCTCAACTAGAGAAAGCCTGCGCACAGCAACGAATACCCAACGCAGCCAAAAATAAATAAATAAATTTATTTATTTATTTTAAAAAATTGGAAAATGTGTTATATCTCATTAATCTGTCAAATAAGAAAAATAATAAAACTCAATATATAGAGACAATCAGAATTCAAAGCATATCCCTGATTTTCAAAAACCTATGAAAATCAGAGTGCTTTATTAACATAGAAAGAATATTTCAGTCTAACAATCAGCATTATGTTCAAAGATGAAACACTAGAGGTGTTTTCTAATGGGAACAAAACAAGCATGGCAACTCTAATATTATTTTATATAATTCTGGCAGTTCTAGCTAATATAGTAAGATGAGAGACAAATAAGAGTTACCATTTTAAGAAAGAGGCTCTCATTATTATTGAGATTGTAGAACCTCCTGCCCCCCCAAGTCCCTGAAACTTTGTTAAAATCAATGAGCTCAATAGGATAACTGAGGGACTTCCCTGGTAGTCCAATGGTTAAGACTCCTCACTTCCACTGCAGGGGATCCAGGTTCGATCCCTGGTTGGGGAACTGAGATCCCTTGAGCTGCGTGGCACAGCCACAAAAAAAAAAAAGTAATCAAAAGCTTTTACCAACATGTAGAATCAACATGAATGCAGACTTCTACAAATGTGGACTGTCAGGGGCTTCCCTGGTGGCGCAGTGGTTGAGAGTCCGCCTGCCGATGCAGGGGACGCGGGTTTGTGCCCCGGTCTGGGAAGATCCCACATGCCGCGGAGCGGCTGGGCCCGTGAGCCATGGCCGCTGAGCCTGCGCGTCCAGAGCCTGTGCTCCGCAACGGGAGAGGCCACAACAGTGAGAGGCCCGCGTACCGCAAAAAAAAAAAAAAAAAAAAATGTGGACTGTCAGATATATTAGCATTTCTGAATACCACAGTGATGTGGATTTCAGAAGTGAATACTTCTTGGTAAAGACCTGAAGTAAAGTATGATCTTCCTGTGGTTGACATGGAAGTTCCCTTCCTAGAAAATTCAGCATGTGTTAAAATCATGTTAAAAACTATTCTGTGTTTATATGTAAAACTGACATAGGGGCTAGGCTGAGATAATAAACATTCACAGGTCTCATGGCAGATCTTCACTGTGCAGAAACTACTCACTAAAATGTTGCAGGATGCCCAACATGCCTGGCCTCTGCAAGTGGCACTTACTGAGCACGACAATACCAAGACCCCAGAGGGTGGCCCTGTCGCTATTGGGAGTTTTTCATGGCCTTGTCTGTTAGATGGAAAAGCATAGATGGCTGGCTGGCCTCATTCAAGGAGTTCAAATCCATTGGAGAGGCTTACCACTGGGAGGGATGTTTCTAGTGCCTTCCCCACTTCTCTACAGAGAAAGACGAAGGCTGTTGGACATTAGTCTTTTTCTTTCAGTTTTATTGAGCTATAACTGACATATAACATTGTGTAAGTTTAAGGTGTACAACATAATGATTTAATATATGTATATATTGTGAAATGATTACCATAATAAGCTTAGTTAACATCTATCACCTCACATAGTTACTTCTTTTTTTTTTTTTTTGTCTTGTGATGAGAACTTTTAAGGTCTGTTCTCTTAGGAGCTTTCAAATGTACAATACAGTGTTAACTGTAGTCACCATGTTGTACATTACATCCCCAGAACTTATTTATCTTAACTAGAAGTTTGTACCTATTAACCACCTTCATCCATTTCCCTTACCCTGCTTATTGGTCATCAAAATGACTACAGTTGACCCTTGAACAGCACCGGTTTGAACTATGCAGATCCACTCACATGTGGATTTTTTTCCACTAAATACATACGACAGTACCACACAATTTGAGGTTGGTTGAATTCACTTATGTGGAAACAATACAGAGGGCAGACTGTAAAGATAAACGTGGATTTTCAACACCTGTGTGGAGGGTCAGTGCCCTTAAACCCTGTGTTGTTCAAGGGTCAGATGTGCTTGTTTTAATTTATTTATTTTTGGCTGCATTGGGTCTTCATTGCTGCCCGCAGGCTCTCTCTAGTTGCGGTGAGCAGGGTCTACTCTTCATTGCAGCACGTGGGCTTCTTATTGCAGTGGCGTCTCTTGTTGCAGAGCACAGGCTGTAGGCATGCAGGCTTAGTTGTTCCACGACATGTGGGATCTTCCCAGACCAGGGATCGAACCCATGTCCCCTGCATTGGCAGGCAGATTCTTAACCACTGTGCTACCAGGGAAGTCCCGAGGGTCAGCTGTATTTGGATTAGATGTTCTTTTATATATTTTTGTTTGTTTGTTTATTTATTTAATTTTGGCTGTGTTGGGTCTTCATTGCTGCGTGCGGGCTTTCTCTAGTTGCAGTGAGTGGGGGCTACTCTTCCTTGCGGTGTGTGGACTTCTCATCTCGGTGGTTTCTCTTGTTGCAGAGCACAGGCTCTAGGTTCGCGGGCTTCAGTAGTTGTAGCACGTGGGCTCAGTAGTTGTGGCTCGCAGGCTCTAGAGCGCAGGCTCAGTAGTTGTGGCACACGGGCTTAGTTGCTCCACGGCATGTGGCATCTTCCCGGATCAGGGCTCAAACCCATGTCCCCTGCATTGGCAGGTGGACTCTTAACCACTGCACCACCAGGGAAGCTCCTAGATGTTCTTTTAAGGTGCTTTTCAACTCTAAGATTTTCTACTTCTCAATAACGACATTTTTGATTCTTCTAATTGTTTTCGTGTTAATAAGAAAACATAATTGCATTAACAAGTGTTAAATGACAATGATGCATAGCACCACTATGATTATTTTCTGTGACCCTTTTCATTCTAAACCTTCTGGCTAAGTAGTCCTCTTTTTTCTTTGAGCTCATCCACTTTTGACCCTCTCTTTCCTGTGGGGATCCCCCTGCAGAGCTGATAGGCCCTTGCCTCCACTGGGGCTTTAGAACAGCTGTCATCCAGAGAACCAAACTACACAGTCTGCAAAAGAAATCTGCTTTGTAATTTTTCAGTGACTAATTTCCCAGTATCCCATATAGTATACAAAAAGAGTGAGTATAGACCATGAGAATGTGTGTGTGTTAAAGTTTTATTGTTATCCTGTTTGATTCTCATCTCTTTTTTTTTTTAACATCTTTATTGGAGTATAATTGCTTTACAATGGTATGTTAGTTTCTGCTTTATAACAAAGTGAATCAGCTATACATATACATATATCCCCATATCTCTTACCTCTTGCGTCTCCCTCCCTCCCACCCTCCCTATCCCACCCCTCTAGGTGGTCACAAAGCACCAAGCTGATCTTATGAATCAACTCCTAAAAGTTTAGATTTGAATTTTAACTTGTCTAATACCAAGTTTTATTTTTTCATTTAAGGCTGTTTCTGATGCTTGGAAGCCATCCTTTCAGCCGTAAGGATGGTAATAAATCTTTGCCTCCCACAGTTCAGACCAAGAATTTACTGCAACAAGGTAAACAAAGCAAGTATATACACATAAATAAATATATGACATCTATTTTTCATGTTTTTCCCCATTTCCTGCCTTGTGTATGTAGACTTAATTCAGGCTTAATGTGCTTTCACCCTCATTGTTTTAGAGTCTACCAGATGATATTTAGGTAAGCGTGAGTCAGACTGCACCTCTAGAGTCAGACAGCACCATTACAAGCTGAGTTGTGACTCATTTTGTGGAGGGTTCTCTTCCCTTTGACAGTAAATTTTAATTTCACTCAAGGTCAAAGTGAAGGTAGGAATTCTCTCTCTCCCATGCTGTTGTTCTTGCTAACTTCTCATGCTAGAAATAATGGCTTATATTTGTTATATGGATTCCTTGTTCTTTATTATTTGAATTAAGCTGCCTCCCCTTTTGTACAAAGCTGGATATCTTCCACAGCCCAGAGCAGGGAGTAAGGAAACTCCAAGGGGAGAATTGAACTTCTTCCCCAATTTGGAATTTCTGCACACAGCACATTATTTCAGGTTCCCAGATTGTTAAGCTGACTCCTTCAGACAAGGATATCTTAAAATTTCCATTGGTTATAACAAGTATTGGAAACATTAAAAGGGAGAAAGGAAAAAGCTACTCACAATCCCACCCCTAGTACATTCACTGTTTTAAATTTCCCATAGTCTTTTGTGGTCCTTGTCTCTGTGCAACCTTTTCTTTCCAAGTTTCATCATTCATAGATTTACAAGAAGTTCCTTTGTTATGCCTTCCTAGGGAAACTCTTATAATTGATCAAGTCCAAATACAAAATTGAGAATTTCAGTGAACATCTTTATTTTTCCCTAAATCTGTACATTTTCATCCTCTGAATTTACAAGCAAAAAAACCCACCAAAAACCCAAAAACAATCCAAAAAACACTTGTAAATCTGCCCCCCTTTCACAGACATGTTATTTTGAAGGGATTTTTTGTTGGTTAGGCAGAGTTTTATTGCTCATTTTTTAAGGATGGGCAGTATTTGGGGACACAGTGGCCCTCAGCCTTTGACCTGATCTTGGATGCCTGCCAAAAAAAAAGAAAAGAAAACCCCAGGAAAATTTGATGTAATAGAGGAAATTTCAAATGAGGAACTTCAGATTTTCTTTAAAGAGTTTTCTTAGAAGTGACAAGTTGTTGAAAACGAGTTGTCTTCATTTGGATCTCGTCAAATCAATGTGTCTCATTTTTGTCATTAAATCTAGATATCAGCTGATGGTTATGAAGTAGAAAATCTCATCTCTGAAGACCTCACAAAGAGAAGTCATGGTTTTAGGACAGAGTATTTCATTAAGCCACCAGTCTATGTGACAGTTTCCTTTCCCTTCAATGTGGAAATCTGTAGGATTAACATAGACCTCACAGCTGGGGGAGGCCAGAATGTCACTGGCCTGGAAATGTATACATCTGCCTTGTCCAGCAGAGTGTCTTGGAATACCCCCGAGTGCCAGACCCCAGGCCCAGATGAGCCATCCATTCCGGAGAAAGAAGCGTTCACTTTGGTGGGCAAAGTCTTGTTGAAAAACCAGAGCCAAGTGGTGTTTAGCCACAGGGGCTTCAAAGCCAGGCCACCTTTTGGCCCGATGGAAGCCACACTTCCCTCCCCTGCTGTTGTGGCCCAGGAGCTCTGGAATAAAGGGGCTCTTTCTCTTAGTCATGTGGCCCATCTCAAGATTTGTATCACCCATGTGACAGGCAGTGGTATCCCTTGTATCAAGCGGTTGGAAGTATGGGGTCAGCCAGCCAAAACCTGCTCTCAGGAGGTGATAGACAGTGTTTTGCTGGTTGCCTCAGAGAGCCTCCCTCAGGACTTGTCTCTACAGGCCCCAGCCTTGCCCATGGAGAGTGACTGTGATCCTGGGGGCCAGTCTGAGGGCCAGCAGGCCTCCTCCAGCCTCCTGGAGCTGGCTGAGGTAATTCGGGATGTACCTGAAGAGTTCCTGGATCCCATCACCCTGGAGATCATGCCTTACCCCATGCTGCTGCCCTCAGGCAAGGTCATTGACCAGAGCACGCTGGAGAAGTGTAACCGTAGTGAAGCCACATGGGGCCGAGTGCCCAGTGACCCTTTCACAGGAGTAGCCTTTACTCCGCACTCCCAGCCCCTGCCTCACCCCTACTTGAAGGCCCGGATCGACCATTTCCTGCTCCAGCACTCCATCCCTGGCTGCCACCTGCTTGGGAGAGCACAGACTGCATTGGCAGTGACCCCTTCTTCCATTGCTCTGCCCTCTCAGAAAAGGAAGATGGAGCAGGGTGAACATGCCCCAGACAGTAGCCTTGGCTTAAATGCTTCCTGTTTTTCTACCACAAGCCTTCTGGTCTCACCCACTACCTCAGAGCACACTGCTAAGAAAATGAAAGCTGCCAGTGAGCTCATGGATTGTTCAACAGGTAATCCCTCGTTTTATGTCCAAGCCCGTCGTCATCTCTACTCCTCCCGGGTGACACTTGGCACTTGCCCTTTGTTTTATGCTTTGCTGGCTTAAATTACACCAAAACTTACTGGCTTAAAGAACCACACATTTATTATCTTACAGCTTCTCTGGTCACGAATCTAGGCATTGCTTAGCTGGATTGTCTGCTTTAGGGTCTTCCAAGGCTGCTATCAAAGTGTTGGCAGGGCTGCGGCCATCTCAAGCCTTGACTGGGGAAGGATTCACTTCAAAGGTCACTCGTGATTGTTGCAGGATTCAGTTCCTTGCTGAATTGTTGCACTGGGGGCTTCACTTCCCTTTTGTCTGGTGGCTGGATTCTACCCTCAATTCCTTGCCATATGGGCCTCTCAGGGGCAGCACACAACATGGTAGCTGTGTACACCAGCATGTGCAAACAAGTGGAAGTCAGTCTTGTAGAACCTAATCACAGAGTGACATCCCATCACTTTTATTGTATTCTGTAAGAAGCAAGTTACTAAGTTCAGGTGGGGTTCATTGGGGGCCATTTCAGACACTCTCCCACACCATTGATTCCTATTTTATTCAATGTATTTACCCAAGATTGGTGGTTGGATTTTGTCTAATGCCTTTTCAATATCAGTAGAGATGATATTATGATTTTTCATCCTTAGATCTTTTAATACAGTAAAGTACATTAATAGGCTTCTTAATATTGAACCACTGTTATATTCCTGCAAGAAATTCCATTTGGTCATGCTGCTTTTAGTGTACTGCTTAATTCTGTTTGCTAGTGTTTTTATTTAGGATTTTTGTCTTCATTAATGAGATTGGACTGCAGTTGTGTGTGTGTGTGTGTGTGTGTGTGTGTGTACAAGTACACATCATCTGTCAGGTTTTGGTATCAATGATTTGCTCCATAAGAAGAATTAGGAAATTTTCCTTTTCTAAACTCTGGAACAATTTAGTAGTATTAGAATAATTTACTCTTCCTTCCTTCCTTCCTTCCTTCCTTCCTTCCTTCCTTCCTTCCTTCCTTCTTTATTTCCTTCCTCCCTCCCTCTTTCCTTCCCTCCCTTCCTCCCTCCCTCCCTCCCTCCCTTCCTTCCTTCCTTCCTTCCTATCTATCTGTCTGTCTATCTATTTATCTGTCTGTGCCGGGTCTTAGTTGCGGCATGCAGGATCTTTGTTGCTGAGTGCGAGATCTTCATTGCGGCATACGGGATCTTCTTTTTTTTTAGTTGCTGTGTGCGGGATCTTTTTTTCTTTTTAGTTGCGGCATGTGGGATCTAGTTCCCTGACCAGGGATCGGACCCGGGCCCCCTGCATTGGGAGCGTGGAGTCTTAACAACTGCACCACCAGGGAAGTCCCTCATTTACTCTTTACATGTTTGGTAGAATTCTCCTGTGATTGTCAGTGCTTGGTGCTTTTGGAGATAGCTCTTTGACAACTTTTTCTTTTTGCTTATGAAAACTAGTCTGTTTAGATTCTGTCATTCTTTTTTTTTAACATCTTTATTGGAGTATAATTGCTTTACAATGTTGTTAGTTTCTGCTGTATAACAAAGTGAATCAGCTATGTGTATACGTATATTCCCATATCCCCTCCCTCTTGAGCCTCCCTCCCACCCTCCCTATCCCACCCCTCTAGGTCGTCAAAGAGCAGTGAGTTGATCTCCCTGTGCCATGCTGCAGCTTCCCACTAGCCATTCATTTTACATTTGGTAGTATATGTATGTCAGTCCTACTCTCTCACTTCGTCCCAGCTTCCTCTTCCCTCCCGTGTCCTCAAGTCTGTTCTCTACGTCTGCATCTTTATTCCTGTCCTGCTACTAGGTTCATGAGTACCGTTTTTTTTAGATTCCATATATATGCGTTAGCATACGGAATTTGTTTTTCTCTTTCTGACTTACTTCCCTCTGTATGACAGACTCTAGGTCCATCCACCTGTATCATTCTTTAAAGTTCCTCTCTTAGTCTAAAAGGCTTATGCAAACAGCACACTTAAAGGTTACGTATGTATCTTCTCTGGCTTTGAGTGCAAATTTTAGTTAACAAGACCCCCAGAAACTCCTGGAAGCATCTGAGGTGCAGTGGGGCAAGATGAGGAGAAAGGTACTTAGACCTTGATGTTTGTGGAGGTCTCCAGTGGTGTTGGCCTTGACAGATTTGTTGGTGACACAGGACCACGCTGACCAGTGCTCCTTCAAGGCCTCAAGGTGATATCCTATGTCCTACATACTGTAGACCAAACATTCCACTCCCCGCTTTGGGGTACTTTTATGGTGCTACTTTGGGGAAGCCCTGCTATCAGGCAGATCTCTACGTCCTTTCTTCAGCAGTGGTCCCCATCTCCTGTTACCTTCACCCTCAGCCCATATCCAGATAAGGCCCTATAGATAGTGGAGTGGGCAGAGTGAGGTCTTCATTATTCCACTCGATAATAACTGCTTTGCTTTACCTAGGAAGCAAGAGGACATGAACACCAAGGGAGTGCAGGCCAGTGGCCCTGCAGAGTTGAGGGGGCCCTAGCAGGGAGGAGATGGGGAAAGAGCAGACTAAGGCTGTTGGGGAGGGAATGGGGGCAGGGAGCAGGGGTACAAAACTGGGTGTTTACTTGCCCCAGTCATTTCCTTGGCGGGCAGGGAGGCCTTCAGAAAGTAGGGTACAGTTCTACAGGTGAGCCAGGAGGTGGCCCAGGCCTGCCCAGCAATTTGTACAGGAGGAGAAAAGCTAGCGCAGAGCCCAGGAATCCTGAAAGCAGTGTGGGATGGGTAAGAACTGCCAGGGGCCCCAGGGCTTTAACTCCTGGTATCCTGTCATCACAGTCTATTAGTAGACATTAGGGAGGACCTTCTTTATGTTTGTGTCTGTTTGAAGTTAGAAGTACCATTTGTGGTTCTCAGAGGACTTTGTGTTTTGGTCTTCGCTTTTGCCAAACCTCTGGATATTGTGGTCTATGCGTCTCTCAACAGGTCCAGTATCCCATGAGCAAAAGCTGTCGCAAAGCTTGGAAATTGCCTTGACATCAACCCTTGGCTCCATGCCCTCCTTCACAGCTCGGCTGACCAGGGGACAGCTCCAGCACCTCAGCACAAGAGGGAGCAATACTTCCTGGAGGCCAGGCTCCAGCTCGGGTAAGAGGGGCCCTGTCTGTCTCCTCAGAGCCCTTGAACAGGATGCCGGGCCATGCCTCTGGGGCTCTGTGAACCTCTATGCCCAAGCTCCTTAGCTCCAACACCTAGGCCTTTACTTTTCCAGGGTGAGTTCAAGGGCTGCCTATGAAGTTTAACTCTTCACAAGAAAGTCATTCTTTAGTCAATTCTTAGTAATTCTGTGGCGTTGGGGATTGGTGTTTTTTGGTAAGATCTAATGTTAATTACTCTGTCCTGAGGACTTTTGTTTGTTTCTCCCTTTTTGCTTATTTTTCTTATGTAGTCTGTCTCTCATCTGACATCTGGGGTACTTTATGTAAATGTGGAGGGTGGTTTCAAGTTGAGTATGTCATCTTCATCCCTTCCTATTAACATTTTCACCAGTATCTTAGAACAGTGATAGCTTACTGAGCTAAGTTTTGCCTAAAATGAACCTGGGACCACAATGGATGATAGAATCGGTTAGGATACAAAGTGAGAGAATCTGGAGCATTTTTTACAAGATGAAATCTGGTGGGGCTAATGATAAGGTATACACTTGCTTCCTCCTGCCTGTCCAAAGTTAGTCTGTTCTCTTATTGCCTGGATCCCAGGCCATCTTACCTTTTCTGCCCTTGTCCCCTCCTCCCTGTCTCTCTGATTATGTTTCCATCCTAATCACTCCCAGAACCTGTCTTGTCCAGGTGACCAGCAATTTCCATGACCCCAAATTCGATGGACACTTACCCTCTCAGCAGCGTCTATTGTGGCTAACCAGCCTCTCCTTTCTGAAACACCTGTCTTGGCCTTCCGGATGTTATGCTCTTTTTCTCCCCATTTTCAAGAGTCTCTCTTCAATTTCCTTTGCTGATTCTTCCTTCTCTTCCAGACTCTTGTCTTAGACCCTCTTCTCTATACTCTGTGTCACTCAAGTGAGAGCCCACTTGGCCTGTGACTGCCCATATTCACCTGTAGCTCCTTCCTCTCCTTGGAACTCAGACCCTGACCTCCCTTACAGCTTCTTGGTGCCTCTGTGTGGGAGACTCATGGATATCTTAAGTGAATTTCTAACTCAGAACTGCAGGCGCCTCCAAAGGTTTTTCCCCATAGCCCCCCATCATCCAGTCACTGGTAAAGAGCAAGCATCTTCTACCCTGTGGTCAAGCCTATAACATGGAGGTCATCCTTGGTTTCCGTCAACATTCCTGACATTCTATTCATCATCAAGTTTTGTTTACACTGCTCCAAAATAGATCTCAGGGATGTCCTCTCTGCTCCATTACTCTTGCTGCTACCCTGGCCCCAGCTCCTGCACTGCTCCCCCAGATTCCTGTAGCAGCCTCTGCTGCTCCTCCACAGTCACCCTTGCCTTGCCCATCCTCCTCATAGGAGCCAGAGGGATCTTTTTTTTTTTTTTTTTGCGGTACGCGGGCCTCTCACTGTTGTGACCTCTCCCGTTGCGGAGCACAGGCTCCGGACGCGCGGGCTTAGCGGCCATGGCTCACGGGCCCAGCCGCTCTGCGGCATGTGGGATCCTCCCGGACCGGGGCACGAACCCGTGTCCCCTGCAGCGGCAGGCAGACTCTCAACCACTGCGCCACCAGGGAAGCCCAGAGAGGGATCTTTTTATGTAAGCCAGATCATGATACTCCACTTCTTAGAATCCTTCCAGGGTATCCCACTGAACTTGGAATAAAATATAAATTGCTGCCTGTGAGGTCCTGCATGTTCCAGCCTGCTCCACCCTCCTCTGCCACTCTCTCACACATCACACCTTTGTTTTTTCTGTTTCTTTAATGGACCAGCCACTCTTTGTACTTGCTGTCCCTTTCACTCATGCATGGCTGGCTCCCTTTCATTCTTATGGCTCTTCACCCAAAAGGTCATCCTTGCCCTCTCCAGATGGGTGTGGACTGGGGGAGAAAGAGCAGCCTCCCTAGGCCAGGGCCACGAGAGAAGGGCAGCAGGTATAGCTTGGGGAGGAGGGGTGGCAAGACCTGCCCGCTGTGGCCCTCATTCAGGAGACTCTGTGGGAAGCATGAAGGAGAGAGCCTGCAGCACAAGAAAGGGATTGATGGGTCAGGAGGGAACTGCTGGGCTACAGGCTAAAGAGACTCAGGTGCCAGGCTCAGCAGGCAGGTCTGCTACAGACAGACCTCAACTCTGCCCCTCTGGTGACCTCCGTCCCCCCTTGACCTGCCCAACCTGGGTACCTCAGACCATTTTTTGCTTTTTCTTCTTGTCACATCTCACCTTTCTTGCAGTTTATCAAGGTTGTCAGGGTGAGCTTGTGCCTTGCTCTGACCTTGGCAGCCTATCCAGGGGAAAGTCCATCTTGCTGGGAGAGCAGCAGGAAGGGCCCAGTGCTGCCTAGCAGCCCTCAGAAGCCAGCTTTTCTTGAGCATACATTGGAGCACCGAGATTTGATTATGGAGAGGAGGCTCCCCAGATTCTCAGGCTCTCTGGCATCCTCTCCTCCCAGATCAGTCAGAGGCGGCCTAGGGAGGGAGGAAGCCAGGCTGCTGAAGGGATGCAGGGTAGGGAAGCTTCTTGTCCTACTCCAGGCACATGCCCGCCTCCAGGATGGAGCCTGGACTGGGGGCAGCTTTTCCTAACCCTGGCCTATTTTCTTCCCTGATTCACCAGAGCAGCCTGGGAGCATCCTGGGCCCCGAATGCACATCCTGCAAAAGAGTGTTCTCTTCCTACTTCAAAAAGGAGCCCGTGTACCAGCTTCCCTGTGGCCATCTCCTGTGCCGGCCCTGCCTGGGTGAGAAGCAATGCTCCCTGCCCATGACATGCATAGCCTGCCAGCGGCCATTTGCCAGCCAGGACGTTCTGCGGGTTCACTTCTGAGTGACTGGCCTCAACCTGAGAAGACCCATCGCTGGGAGGAGCTGAGGAGGAGCGAGTGGGGGGTCAAAGCTCCTGGGGTCTGGCCAGGTCCCAGGCACAGGGGGGCCTCTGCTTTCTCGCGGGCTTTCCCTTTGTCTCCTCCCACAGCATAGCACATGGGCCTGTGGTGTGAGGGGTCAGGGAAGGGGCTCTCCACGCCTGCTCAAGTGGCAATAGGATAACAAAGCCATAGTTTGAGCTGGGAGGGATGGGGGAGATGTCCCTGCCCTCCTGTGCCTCCCTGCCAGCACCCCCCTGCCAGAGCCCAGGGCCTGCTAGAGCCAGCCCCACCCTCTGAGGCCCCCCAGGTCGTCTGCACACACCCCTCAGCCTACAAGGTGGATGTGAATGTGGCTCGGGATCTCAGAGAGAGCCTCCACCTTCAGTGTCACCCAAAAGTGGAGCATGGCAAGGATCTGTGGAGTAAATGACTCAGCTCCTCTGACTGGCAAACCACTCCGAGCCTTAATAAAGCAATGGTTGACGTCCGCTGTGGGCTTCCTCTTGTCTGTGTCATCATACTCCTCTACCCTACCTGCACCCACACAAAGTGGGACTGTCACAGGGCAGCCGTGAGCAGTCACTGCAACCCTGTCAGATTGTAATTTGGGTCAATGGCCTGAAGGGACAAGAAGTTGCATTTGCAGGTGCATCTGATGCATGAGGGTTTGCAGGTGGGTGTGCACGCCAGTTGGGAGGGTTGAGCAGCCCCCTAGGCTGGTGACAGCTTGCTTAGCTGCGTGTTGGCAGAGCTGCACTGCCTTCTGAGGGGAGAAGGTACCTTTTCTGCATGGGGCCTATTTCAGCAAAGATACTTGTGGATAGATTGCACTTTTTTTTCCCATTCAAAATTTTGGAGTCCCAGAGGGAAAATATGTATTCCTACAACTGTTTACTGTATGGAGTAGATCCTTGTCATGGAAGAATATCCGTGAAAAAATACACTCTGCTATTCCCTGTTTCCTCTGAGCATGTTTGGGAAGGAGGAGCGCAGTGATGCTTGTTATTTTATTCTTGAGATTTCATCACAGCCACTGGTGGACAGGCTGTGGGGGTCCCTCAAGCCACTCAGGATACTGAGCCATCTGCTCTCCACTACTCCCACAGGCCTGCTGCCTCCGGGACCCTCCAGGGGAGGAGGACAGCGTTCTCTCTGGCCTCCACGCTTTGCTCACAGGGCAGAGAGAACTATAGTTCTTACACTAATGGGGGAAGGAGGGAGCTTATTAAAAATTCCATTCTTGGACTCCAGATCTAAGAATTTAGAGATCTGGGGTTGGGGTTAGAGAATGTGTTTTTAAGAGTTCCTAGAAGGTGTGTATGGCCACAAAGGTGGCTGTGGAGGCAATCCCACCCTCCCCTCTGCCTCCTGGTGACACTTCCCTTGACCCCTCACATGAGCCTCCAAGGTCTGCATTGGTGGGCTTTCCTCTTGGCTGGTGAGACTCCCGTGTGTCCTTTGGCTTTAAATGTCTGGGTCAGTCCGGATTATTGCCTTATCTTCCTTGTGTGCTTGTGTTCTAGGAAAAGCCCCACCATTGCAGCAAAAGCAGTGCTACAGAGGGGAGGGCAGTTCCTACCCTCAGCCTGTCATGGCCTCAAGATAACAGCCTAGTTCCCCAAGAGCAAGTTCACTGCTGGGAGGCCTTCCCTCTGGGGTTTGTCTCGTCTCTCCCAACCTGGGAGCCTGAGGAAGTCGCCAGCGTGGGGTCAGCATAAAGCACAGAGTGCCCAGATGAGGGCAGAGGTTCCTCCCCTCCTGCGGGGGGCCTGGTGATCTGCATTTTGAACAGGCTGCTGCTCCCCAGGTAGCTCTGGGAGGAAACCAGGCATGGGAGCCCCTGTGATGGACAGGTGGAGCCATAGCCACATCCTTGGAGATGCACCATTTTTATCTTAAAGGGTCCCCTAAAATGAAGTGGTCTTTTCACCACCCTTGCCAGAACACACAAAGCACTGCTGGGCTCCGTTTCTCTCCCCTAGAAAATGAGAATAACTTTTCTCTTGCTGCCAACTAGACTCAAAGGATTTCTCACCAGAGCCCAGGGCAGGCGCAAAGCAGCTAACCAATTAACTCAAGGAGCTGGACTCTATTGACTCTGAGAAGACTCAGGACTTCAAAGCCTTGTGACCCCACTGCCCCCTTGCTTGACCACAGGGTCTTTGGGGGTACATGTCCCCTTTCCTGTAGCATTTAACCCAAAGTCCATTTGGGGGCACGCAGCCCTGGGCCCTTTGAGAGCAGGAAGCTGGGCCCCAGTGGCTGGTCTCCAAATCTTCATCCCCAAGGTGCAGAGTGAGGCCTTGCCCCATAACCTGGCCGTCCCCTTGTGGGGCCAAGGCCCAAGGCCTTGGCTACTCCACCCTCACTCATGCTCCCTCTGCCTTCGCCCTCCAGCCCCAGGGGCAGGCAGAAAGGAGGGCCACTCAGAAGTAGTCCTGAAGGTAGAAGAAGTAGGGAAACCAAATCACCAAGAGGAGCAGCTGCTCTGTGCCCAGAGTACTCCATCTCCAGGCGGCTGCGTCTGGGTCCTGGAGCTGAAAGGCTCCCCCATCCCCTCGTCAGCCCTGCTTCCTTCCATGGGTCTCCAGCCTGAGGCCGCTCAGTTGCTGGGTGCTTTTCCATTCCCCAAGAAATGGTCCTCTGCTGCCTGGGTTGCTGTAAGGAGGTCTGCAGACAAAGAGACCTGCCCCTGGAGGGACCCCCCCCCCCCGCCCCCCGGCCAGGCTGCCGGGCTGCCAGGCTGCTGCTCACCTGCGGTCTGCAGTATTGTGATGCTGGGCTGGCTGCCTGTGTGCTGGCCACTGGGGCAGGGACGGGACTGCTGGTGTGCTGGGCCCTCCCGCGGAGCTGCCCTCTCCCCTCTCCCACCGGCCTGCTTGGCCTCTCAGTCCACTTACACAGGCAGGATCTTTCCTTCCAGTTCTAGGTTGGAAGGGGCGTGGCTGGATGGGGAATTGGCCAGTAGAGTAGCTTTTTAAAGTAAATAAAAATAACTCAGGGGCTTCACTGGTGGCGCAGTGGTTGAGAGTCCGCCTGCCGATGCAGGGAACACGGGTTCGTGCCCCGGTCCGGGAGGATCCCACGTGCCGCGGAGCGGCTGGGCCTGTGAGCCATGGCCGCTGAGCCTGTGCGTCCGGAGCCTGTGCTCCGCAGCGGGAGAGGCCACGGCAGTGAGAGGCCCGCGTACCGCAAAAAAACAAAAAACACACTCAGTTCCTCAGTCACACCAGCCACATTTGAAGTACTGAATAGTCACATGTGCTAGTGGCTACCCTGTTGGACAGCACAGATACAGAACATTCCACCATCAAAGAAAGTTCTATTGGCCCTTGGTGTTCCCTTTACCGCTTAGGAACCTGTCTCCCGGGAAGTAGGGAAACACCCCTACACGGGGGTGGAGCTTGTAACGGAGAGCAGGACAGTGGGGTAGAGTAATCAGATGCGCCAGCACCTTGCCGGCCCCCACCCCCACCCGGCAGAGGCCGTGTCCACAGCCTCCTCCCTGCTGTAATGCACTCCCTCCCTTACAAAGAGATGCCTTGGCCCAGAGGGTGACAAGATCTCCCGAGTGGCACAGGGAGGAGGTGAGGAGGAAGGAGGAAGAGGCAGCCATGTGGCAGTTGGCAGGTTTTTTCCGCCAAGATTTGCATCAGTAACAAGGTAATGCTACCCATAGCCATACTACTGAGAGATGACCACTCAAACATGGCTCTCCTGGCTCTTTTCCCTTCCAATAATTTTTTATAAGGAAAAAGAGGCACGTGTATATACTGTGTGGTTCTGTTGCCTGCTATTTCCCTTAACATTATTTAATGGACATTTGCTGTCATTACACACTATTCTTATTATAAAGATCTTTTTGAAGAACAAGCCAGAATAACTAGAAAAAATCTGAAAATGAATAGTTTGATTTGGGGGTGGGGAAAACTAACCCATTAATACACAGACAGAGCAATGAAAAAAATTTTAAAATCCAGTAACAGACCCAACTGCATAAGGAAATTGGGGTGGCGGGGGGGCGGGGACCTCTCAGCAAGTGGTGCTGGAGTCACTGGAAGAAGGAAACCATCTAAGAACTAGAAGAAAATGGAAAATGAGGAAATTCTTGTAAAGCTGGAAGTGAGAAAACCTTTCCTGATTTCAGAATCCACATATAGTTAGGGGAAAGATTGATAAAGTTGACTACATAAAAAATTAAAACAAAAAAACTCTCTTACATAGAAAAAGAAAGCCACCATTAGCAAAGTAAAAACACAAATTACAAACTAGGAAAATACAATATGTAAGTTGTATTACAATGGTTAATATTCCAATATATAGCTTCTAAAAATAAAGACACACAAAGAAATGCAAATGGCCTTTTAAGCATGTCAAAAGATGCTCAACCTTGCTCATAAATACGATGAAATAAAAATACGCCTGAAATACCATTTCTTGTTTAGCAGATGGGCACAAATCTCAAAATTTGGCCACAATCTGCTGATGAGGCTGTGGGAATGCAAGGAGTACGCCCTCTGTGGAGGTGAATATCTAGCAAAGTTACATATGCATGATCCCTCTGACCCAGCCATCCCACCTATAGGATTCTAGCCCAAAGATTCTTCAGCAAAAAATGAAGAGAACGATTCCAACCCTACCCTACCAACAGGCAGCCTGAGCAGCCAGGGCTGGTCTGGGGGGCTTAGAGCCACATCACCCCCTGTGGAGTGGCCAGCTGTGTCCAGAAGATGGGCCCAGGAACAAGTGGTTTGCACACACATGATTTTGCATGAAATATCAAGGAGATTATAGAGAATTTGAAGCCCATCCAGGTATGAAAAAAAACAACAACAACAAAAACCTTTGCATTCAGAAGTCTTTCAGGTGGTCCAGTGGTTAAGAATCTTTCTTGCAATGCAGGGGATGCCGGTTCAATCCCTGGTCGGGGAACTAAGATCCCACATGCCAAGGGGCAACTAAGACCACACGCCAGAACTATAGAAACCCGAGCACCACAACTAAGACCCGATGCAGCCGAAAAAAACAAATAAAAATAAATAAATAAGTCTTTTAGAAAGTTTCTATATATTGAGCATGCCATCCTGGGAATTGTGCTAAGCACTTCATACATATTATCTCATTTAATCCTCACAACTCTCAGTAGAAGGAGTAAGCTGAGGCCCAGTTCCATGAAGAGCTCATCTGACTGACTCCAAGGCCACCAACTTAACCCCTGAGACTCTCTGAAGGTAGTACAGGCTGGCAAAGATCAGGCGCAGGTCCCCTCTACAGGGGTGGCCTGGATGTTGTCACCACAGAGCCGCTAAGGATCCCTCCTTTGAACGGGAGCCTAGTGCAGGGAACAGGGTACTGCCAGCACTGATCTGGTGGGAAACCACCCAACTCCACGACCTACTAGAACCTTTCCACCTGGGCCCAAGTCCATCATGAGACCCAGATCTAAAGGCACAAACAATTCAATGGAATAACAACTCATGACCAAGCTACAGCACAGTTTTTGAAAATTCAAAAATATTATACCTCTAGGCACAAAAAATAAAAGAATTCCCCTTCCCCCACCACCGCCAATAAAGACTCAGCAGCATTAACTTCCTGTAAATGGATACATCTTCTGGTTGAAATGAAAATGGAAAAGTACCTGTCATGTACAGTTACTGAAAGAGGTGAGTGTGGGAAGGAGCAAGGAGACAGGTGGAAGAGTGGCTCAGGAATGGTCTCTGGCAGGCTGTGGCCAACGGCAGTGGGTGCTAGGATCCCGAGATGTGGTTGCCATGGTACAGACAGCAGCTCCAGTTGTGTGATGTATGTGGCTGAGGGAGAAAGAGAAAGAGAAACTGGGTGATGGGGAAACAATAGCTAATGAGCTCTATGTGGTCCTGGGGGGGTGGGCAGGCATAAGGGATGGACAGACTGGGGGACAGTCCCAGGAAAATATCAGGAAGCAGAGGTAGGTGTAGGGAGGAAGGGGGGCTGCTGACACCCTCTAAGGTGGTAAGAAGAACTGGGTTTGAAAAGAGAGCATCTAGAGAATGAGGGTCAGGGAGGCAGAGACACAGCCTGGCCTCCGCCTCCCATGATTCCTCATACTCTTCCCTTGGGCCCAGGGCCCAGACATCACCTGTGACTCAGCTGATGAAATGCAACCTCATGGCTCATTAATTAGGAAGCCTGTAATTAGCCTGTCTCAGAAACCAGGATCCCCCAGAGAGAGCCCCTCTAACCTGCCTTCCTCTCCCCCCCACCCCAAGAATGAGATCAGGCTTGAGGGGATCTGGCCCCTGGGAATGAGGAGGGGAGGGGAGCATGAACACCGGGGGTAAATGAGATGCCGAGGCATGCGTTTATGCACCAGGCGGCCTTGGCAGATTGACCTTCTGTAATGAGATGGCGGAAATGATGGTAAGTGCCTCAGCCCCTGAAAGTTTCCTCAACTCAAGAAACCTGTGGGCAGGCTTGAGCGGCCTGGGTGGACCTGTTCAAGCTTGGTCTGTTTAAGGCCTGCAAAGCTGTGGCCCACATGGCTCAGTCATGGAGTGATCTGGAGCAAAAATACAGATTCAGCTGCCGAAACGCAGTTTCACATGATACGTGATGTCTGTCAGCAACTCTTCTTCAAATTCCCCCTTTATCCTCCCATCTACCTCCTGCAGTCCTTTTGTGCCCCTGCTCCCATACCTATTTTTCCAGTGCTACCTGGAAACATCTATTCCAAACCTCAGTCTTCATCCTTTCCTCCTGACTTCATGCCACTGGGATGATTTCAAATGATTGGTTGCCAATTATTCAGCACTCCTCCCACCCAAAGGGGCACTTTGTTCCTTCTCTTGACCCTGGACAGTCTTGTGGCTGCTTCGACTAATGGAGTGTGGCAGCAGTGACCCTATGAGATTTCTGAGGCTGCCAGTCTGCTTAGTTTGCTGGAACACTCACTCTTGAAGCCTTGAGCCACCAAGCAAGAAGTCCAACTATCCCAAGGCCACCAGGCTGTGAGGAGCCACACAGAGAGGCCACAGGCAGGCAGGCAGGCACTCCAGTTGGCAGTCCCAGCTGGGCCCAGCCTCTGAGTCATCTCAGCCCAGGTGCCCAGGCATGTGCATGAAGAAGTCTCCAGATGATTCCAGCCCCAAGCCATTCACTCTTTCCAGCAGGGACGCCACACATTGTGGGGCAGAGAAAAGGTGTCCTTGCTGTGCCCTGTTGGGACTCCCGACCTTCAGAATCCATGAGCATAAAGAAATGGTGGTTGTCTAGAGCACTGCATTGTGGGTGGTTTGTTACACAGCAGTAGTAACTGGAACAACCACAAAATCCTAGACAAATGCTGCAGAGGGGGCTGGGGAAGGAGGGGGAGAACCTGGGAGCTCAAAACCAGAATCCTCTTAGCAGAGAGGGGAGGGGAAAATCTAAAAATATTCCTATGCTAATATTTTGTACCTGACCGTGGGCAGCCAGCACAGACAGAGGATCCTAATGCTTCCAGGCTGGCCAGCACACTGACTTGGCCATTTACTAAAGAGCCAGTGAGGGGCCCGATGCAGGGTCCTGGGGACACAAAGATGAAAGAAACACTGTCTAGTGGGGCAGGGAGACGGGGAAACACATGATTAAGGAATGTCTAGGTACAGTACTACATCAACCTGCAAGGAGAGTCAAGTCTGCTAAGGTCAGGGATGGGGGCAAGAAAGATGGGACTCTGGTACTGATCTCAGTGGATTTTGTTGGGAGGCATCCGCTGACTCTTCATAATAGCATCCTGATTTTCTTTTAAGGTACTACCCTTTCTCCATTGGCTACAGACTGAGGGAGCTTTAAGGAATGGACATATGACTCTCAAGAACATGAGGGGCAGGTAGGATTCTTCAGGAAGGGGCAGAAGGCAGTGAAATGGGTCTTCACACTCTGGTTTGGACCCTGGTGTCCTATGACAGGCGAGGAGGAAGCAGCTGAGTCGTTGGAGCCATGTGCCTACTGAGGGCAGGGCTCTGGCAGACTCAAGGACCATTAATGTCTAAGACCAGACAAGAAAAGCCCTTAGAGGGCCTTCTCTGGCTCTCCTCAGGGTGAGACCAGGGGACATGCCCACACAGAATATGTGCACTGAGGGTTGTGGCCTGGAACTTGCTGCCTAACTTTCCCATGACTGTATCTATGGCTGGAAGAGTCCTCTTCCATGGGTCTGTGGCCCAGGTGGACTGCCCCTCAGCTGTGCAAATGTGCCTACGTGGCGGGAAGGGGAGGCAATTTGTGAGGTGCACAGGCGGAACCCGGAATGTCCACCAGTGTGCCTGTCCCTGGGATGTGGGACAGAACAAAGCTATAGGGAGAGACCAGCCCCCGAGGCTGCCAAGTTCTGCTGCAGACCTCCAAATCTGAACATGGACTTCAGGTCATCATGAACTTATATTTTTCAAGGTAGGAGGACAGAACACGTTTCATTTTACATTTTGTTAGCTTGACTTACAACTTTTATATATTTAGTCATATTTTACCCCAGGTCCTAAAAAAGGTGGAGCTGATACTTAAAAAAAAAAAAAATTTATTACGGAAAATTCCACACACATACAAAAATACAGATTAGTATAATCAACTCTCATGTACCCATCACCCAGTTTCAACAACTCTCAATTCATGGCTAGTCTTATTTCTTCTTTACTTACCCTCACCCAATTCACCCCTCTCATGTTATTTTGAAGCAAGTTAGGGTGGCATCAGATTAACACATTTAGGACATGATTTGTAGGAGCTCCTGGAGTTCTGTCTTCCAAAAAAACAGCAAATCACAACCTGGGATAGCCCATCAAAGCCTTGAAAGGTGCAGGGGTGGGGACCCCTCTCCCTCAGGGTGCTCTGGTGTTGGGGTCCTGCCCCTGCTCCTTGCTGGCTGTGGCACTTCAGGAAATTGCTTAACCCTTTTAAGCCTCAGTTTCCACAGCAATAAAATGGTGATAAACGTATCTTCTGACATTGTTACACAGCTTATAGTGTAGTGCTGGGAACACACTGTCAGCTTGCAGTAACTGTTAGCTGTTCCCCATCACCCCTGTTTAGGCATTTTCCCTGTTTAGTGTAGAAGATGGACAGATAAGTTTCTCCTCCCTGAGAAAGGAGAGGCTCGGAGGAGGGCACCCATTTTGTGACTGCCTCCCTTGCCATGAGGAGGGACACCCAGACATGAAGAAGGTGCCAGAGGCAGTAAGGAATTCCCAGGTGACTTCCCTGGACCCCAGGCCAAGCATAGGACCATCAACCTCCAACCCCGAATTCTAAATAAGTTATAAATGTCCTGGTGGTTTAGTCACTGTTAGTGGGTTTCCAGGCAATGGAGTGGTAAAGAACACAGACTCTGGGGACTGTGTTTCAATCCCAGGTCTGCTGTTTATTACCTGGGCCTCCTGGGGCAACTTCTCGGTCCCCCAGTTTCCTGTCTACAAATGGAGATAAAAATGACTTCCTCCTTCCTAGGGTTTTATGCGGATTCAAGGAGGAAAGGTTTGTAAAAGGCTGAGAACAGTACTGCCAGGTACCCAGGGCTATGGAAGTCTCTGTTGTTGTCCGGGGTTCAACAGGCCTGTTCTTCCTGTGTTTTGTCCCGCCCCCCACCCCCCACCCCCACGCTTAGATCCTCTTCCTTCACACCTTTGCAGCACAAGTTCTTTATCCTGCCAGCTGCGCCCTCCCTGCCCCCTCTTCCCGGAGCTCCCCACTCAGCCTTCACTCTCCAAGCTACAGGCACCGAAGGTGTTCCGGAGAGGGGGACCTGCCCTATGCCGTTGCCCCGCTGCCCACGCCCCGCGTGGCCACCCTGCGCGCTTTTCTCCGCCGGGAGCGCGGGGCTGGGGCCGGGCCGGGCTGGGCCAGGGTGTCAGATGGCGCAGTGAGATTCCTCCTGGGAGCCCCAGCCGGTGGGCCGTGCGCCCCGGCAGCGCCGCCCGCTTTGTGCTCGACCCCGTCGGGTCCCCGAGGCCCACGAAGCTTCCTGACTGCGCTTCTGCTCCCCTCGGCCCGCGGCATTTCTGGCCAGTCCTCTGGCTGAAGCGTGAGAGAAGCGCATGTGGCCCTCCGCTGGCTCTTCCCAGACGACCAAAGGGGGCCACCTCGATCGCCCCCTCTCATGGGCGATCCCTGGTTGAGGAACTAAGATCCTGCAAGCCACAAAGACAACTACCCTGGTGTAGGCCTTGGAGCGGGAGCCCACAGTCCCCAGATGTGAATCCACCCACCTGGCTGCTGTACAGGCTTTTAATACAGAAAAAAGCCTGTCAAAAATATTTTTTCCTAGGTTATGTTGCTTTTTACTTAGGTTATTTTTGCAGGTAAGACTTTTTATGATGACCTCTCATTTCTGATTTCTTTTAAGCTTAATGTAACCCTCTTTAGAGATCTCATATTCACATTCAGCTCCCTCCCGTCTGATGAAGAAGGGAAAGCTTTTTTATTTTTTCCTTACTGCTAGTGCAGACCCACGGCAGTTTCATGCTAAGGCCCAGCATTTTTCTTATGTTTGTTGCCCCTGCTCAACGCGCCCTCTTCAATTCATTCAGTCAGCAGTTCTTGGGCTCTCACAACGTTTGCTCACTTTCGTTCCTCTGCATAGTTCACAGAGCATTTGTGTGACCACACTGCTGAAGGTCCTTGAGTCAGACTAATAGGAAGCAGATGAGATGAGACGCTAGCAGACCTGTTTGAGAATGAGGCCACCCCCTTCGGAGGGTAGCAGAGATGTCATTATAGTACAAGCACTGGGTTGACCCTGAGAAAAAAGGAATAAGAAACAGGAGTGGGGGGCAGTTGTTACCTGTTCTCAGAAAAGAGGGTCTAAGGATAAGGAAGTATTTAAAGAACATTCTGAGACTTGGAGTTTAATCTGGAGGCTTGCAACTCTTTGTTATGTAAAGATTTCTGAAAATTCTAACCCCTTATAGCACCTTCAGATCTGATTCCCTTAAGACCTCAGTGAGATAGGACATGGGGTCAGTACATCAAGCAACCTTGGGAACAGGTGTGACTCGCTCAAGGTCACACGGTAACTCCCTGGAGAGCTGAGGCTGGTACCCAGGGCTCCCCTCCCTCCCTTCCTCCTTTCCATAATTTATTGAAAACTCACTGTGTGGCAAGCACTGTACCAGGAGTGGGGTTACAGTACGGAACACAAAGGATGGAGTCCTTTCTGCCCTGAGGCTTTCATTCTAGAGGGGGTACAGTCATACATACAAAATAATAATAATAATAAACAAACAAATGAACTGCAAGTTGTAGTAGGTGCTATTAAACCCATCAACATAGACCCAACTTAAAAAATAACTGAGCTAAGTGTGAGGTATGCTCCACGTGGGTGCTCAGGGAAGGCTCCTCTTGGGAGATGACACTTTAAAGCAACAAGGTGAACCCCAGGGATAGGTGAGGGCAGGCAAGCCTTTTAGGACAAGGAGACAGCAGGCTCTGAAATTCCAAAGCAGGGATGGAAAGAAGCAGATAGTTTGATATAGATTTTAGAGGTAGGACTAACAAAGGGTGAAGCGAAGCAATGGATCAGGGTGAGTCCCAGGTTCTGGGAGGAGCAGCTGGCTGGATGGTGGTATGATTGCAGGGCTGGAGAACCCTGGGAGAGAACAAGGGAGCAGCTAAGAATCAGGAGTTGACCATGCTAAGTTGGAAAGGCCTATTGAATATCCAAGGGGAGTTGTCACTGGACACTTGGGGGAGAGGCCCAGGATGGAGGTATGAATTTGAGAATCATTAGTTTGTAGAAAGTATATAAAATTATGGGGTTAGAAGCAGTCACCTAAGAAGAGAAGAGAAGGGACACAGGACTGAGTCCTGGGATACTCCAACATTTAGAAGTCAAGGTCAAAGAGGTAGAGCCAGAAAAGGAGACTGAGAAAGAACATCCAGCATGGTGGATTTTTTTTTTTGGCAATTTATTTATTTATTTTTTGCAGTATGCGGGCCTCTCACTGTTGTGGCCTCTCCCACTGCGGAGCACAGTCTCCGGACGCACAGGCCCAGCAGCCACAGCTCACGTGCCCAGCCGCTACGCAGCATGTGGGATCCTCCTGGACCGGGGCACGAACCTGCGTCCCCTGCATCGGCAGGCGGACTCCCAACCACTGCACCACCAGGGGAGCCCCAGTGTGGTGGATTTTAAAAGTATATATTTAAAAAGGACAAGTGCAGAATTCTCTAGCTATCCAGTGGTTAGAACTCGGCAATTTCACTGCTGGGACCCAGGTTCAATCCCTGGTTGAGGAACTAAGATCCTGCAAGCCACAAGACATGGCAAAAAAAAAAAAAACAAGACAACTGCTCAACCATGTTGAATGCTACTAAGGGATAATGTAAAATGAGGACATGGACATGACCACCAAGTTTGGTAATACAGAGGTAGTTTATGACCTTGATAACAGGAGTTTCAGTGGACTGGTTTGGGCAGAAGCCTGAGTGGAGTGAGTTGAAGAGTAAATGTTGACTTCTGGATAAAAATGGCAGTTGGACAACAATGAAAAACAAAGGTGATCACTAACTCCAGGGAACACAAAAAGTTGTTCAGTGATGGAAAGCTCATCATAATATACCATATGGTTTAGCTTGGAGGTTTAGCTTGCAGTCTAATTTGTAATAGTGACCTAACCATTATGACATTATTATATCAAGAAAATGGTGTGGGAGGGCACTGTGAGGGGTGGTGGGGAAGGACTGGTAAAAGAGTTAATCCTCTCTTCCTAAGTGACACTGAATCAAGATCATGAGCTAAGTTGTAGAAGATGTAAGGGTGGCAAAGGTGTGAAAAAGTAGTTTTGGAAAGAGAACATATAAGGGAAGTGAAGAAGGGGTGGGGGTGTCCTCAGGGTCCATGTGACCTGTGAGGTGTTATAGTGGAAATGCAGCCAGTCAGCACAGTAACGGGACTTTTTCCAGCCAGTGTGGGCTCCAAGAAGGTGGTATTGGGAGAAGCAGGCCCTCTGGTATCTGTGTGGAGGTGGGATTTGGGATCTTCAAAGGGCCCTGGTATGGGAGGCAAGTCTTAGAATGGTGATTCAGGTAGACACGGCTAGTCAGGACACAGCTTGTACCAGAGCTTGAGCCCTTCATTTCCTGTAGCTCCTTCAGTTTTCAGTTGGTAACTCAGACCAAAAGTACAGAGAGGGCAAGGTGCTGGGCCAAGGCACAGCTGGCCTAAGCCAGGCCTCTGGCCGCCCCTCTCAGTCTGCCCCACAACGCAGAGTCTCAGGAGGGCAATGTCCAGACCAAGTTTATTTCTAGGCCATGAACAGAATGAAAAAGTTTATCCTGCATTAACTCAGGAAGCTACTCTCTCTGGAAGAACTCTCTTAAGGTCTTATTAAGAATAATGGCATTAATGATACTACAATACTATTAATTAACTTTACAATGGTGCAGGCACTTTTTCAAATCTCTCCTGCATTACATTATCTCAGTTCTCATGACAACCTGGTGATGTGGGTGC
This sequence comes from Leucopleurus acutus, assembly GCF_964270905.1. Classification (NCBI taxonomy): domain Eukaryota; kingdom Metazoa; phylum Chordata; class Mammalia; order Artiodactyla; family Delphinidae; genus Leucopleurus; species Leucopleurus acutus. The sequence goes on from NC_139158.1 coordinate 58,172,382, forward strand.
AAATATCTTCCCCACTTCACACTGGAGAGAAATGAGGCACAGAGAGGTCAAGTGATCTACCCGAGTCATGATGTTTTGAGGAACAGAGGCCAGATTTCAACAGGCTGCTGGGCTCCAGCATCCTCACAGCCCCCCACCTCTGGGACCTGGGACCCTGCACTGCACTTGGTTGACAGGAAGCAGCTGGAGCTTCCTGGCAGCACTCTGGAGAGGAGGCTGAGAGTCTGGGGGTTGGGTGAGCTGGGGGCTGTGCAGCGCCTGAGAGGTTCAGGGTGGCTAGCTTGGATTCAAGGACCAGAGGGCCACTCAGGCGGCCGAGGGAGGGAGACTTCCATCCCTTAAACCTACCAGCCTGGGGTCATAAACCAAAAGCTGCTTCTCAGGCTGGGCCCATCTGGCTGTGGCTCTGGCCCTCCCTGAGCCTCAAAGCCCCCTGAGGCCCCAGGCCTGAGCTGGTACCTGCTCTGGTCCCCACATACTAGTGTCCTGGTCAGGGTAGGAATTGGAGCAAACTGGCTGTCAGTTTACCCCCCAACCTTTGAGCCTTACTGGGTCCGGATTTCCTCATTCCCCCATAGATGCTCCCCTCACCCCATGCTCCTGCCTGGAAGGAGAGTGATGGGGACATGCCAAGAAGCTATCCCCAAGGTCCCCAGTCCCTGAGTCTTTGGATCCTGGTGTGGGTGTGAGTGGGGGGGGGGTGGGAGCATCCCCAGCTCCCCCCGGGAACCTGCCTCACCCACCAAGTGGGAATGACCCCCTGACCCCATGTTGGTCTCTTGCCTCCATTACACGGGGCTGCAGGCAGCACTTTCTGTCCTAGTGCAGCCGGTACAAAGGCCTCTGTCTGCACCACCTCGAGTGTGTGCCGTTCTTGGTCACTTGTCCTCTCACAGGACTAATGCTCCTGATGGGGCCCTGCATACCGACTGTCCCCTGCTCATCACTCCTGGGCTGGGGCCTGACCTGCTCCTTACACAGCAGCCCCTCGGGTCACCCCGGCCCCCTCCTCTGGGGTCTGTGTTGGGGGACAGGGCCTGTTGACCCCCAGCCTCTTCTGGGCACCAGAAAGCTTGGAGACAGTCTCCAGGTGACCGCCCCCCCGACACGTCTGTCTCTCCCTGAGTCCAGAGAGTCACAATTACAGTCACAGCAGCTCCTGTCACACCGCAGCCACACCGCTGCCAATGACAGCCCAGAGGCTGGCACCCCTCCCCCATCATCCCCTGCACAGGCCCACGTGCGTCCCCAGATGCCTGAATCACTGCTGACGACTGGGACCTGGCGGCCATGGGCTCCTGGGGAGCCACTGGGGAGGGGGGTGGTGGCCACGTCACCTCAGAGGGAACACCTGCAGACATAAATAGGCAGCCAGCGAAGGCAGCACAGCACAGTCCACAGAGCAGCACTGCAGACTGTGCCCACCTGTGCCAGGATGCCCGACGCCACACTGCCTGCCTGCTTCCTCGGCCTGCTGGCCTTCACCTCCGCTTGCTACTTCCAGAACTGCCCAAGGGGCGGCAAGAGGGCCATGTCCGACCTGGAGCTGAGACAGGTATGACTGTGGCCCATCTCAGGGTTACTGGGCCGGGGCAGAGGCCCAGGGATGGCATCACAGTGCAGGGGCTAGGAAGGGAAGTCGTGGGAGAGGCAGGCTTTAGGGGAAGTGCCCAACAGAAGAAGGGAGGCTTGGCATGGGCAAACAGAGGGGACCAGGCTGTCGGGCGGGCTAGGACGGGCCGTAGGACTTCCTGAACATTGTCTCCATCCAGAGAAGGGATGCAGGAAAGAGAGGTTTCCCCAGTAACTGGACTCTGTGCTGGATCAGGGAGAACTGGATGGCAAGACCTCCTCTGTGCCCATGGCGGCCTCTCCTCCAGGACTAGCTGGAGCTTCGGAGGCTCTGTCTTCTCCAGCACTTGAGGCCTTCCCTGTTCAACTCCTGGCCTCTCCTAGCCATGGGCCCCAGCCCCCCACCCCCCAGAAGCTGGCCATTGCCCTGAGCTTGCCTGAGTGGGAGGTGCCACCCAAGTATCCTGTAAGGAAGTTCTGCTGGGTACCTAGCCCAATTCTTTCATGCTGCATGTCCAGTGATTCCCTCTTATTCCACCTTCAGCAGAGCTAAAGGAAATCCAATAACCATGCTCAATTCTGTCAAGGCCACAGGTGGCCAGTTTTGAGCTGCTGAACAAACTAGGGTGGGTAGGTGGACAGCCCCCACAAACAACCCCTCCCTCTGCTTGGCAGCTTTGGAAGCTGGAGTCACCTAGGTGCCTCATGCCCTCCTCTAGGGCTCATGTCCCTGCCACCCACAGGGTCAGTCCATAGGTGAGTGAGCAGAGGTCAGGGCCCAAGTGAGGCCCACTGGCTTGAGGGGCAGGGTAAGGCCAGAGAGGGAACAGGACATGTGAAGAAGGGCCTGAGTGTATTCTGGAGCGGGGCAGGGGCCCTCCCTGCACGGGGTGGGGTGGGTGTGGAGAGGGGGTGCATGCTAGAGATGGAATTGGAGCAACGCGGGCAGAGGAGGAAGGTCTGCATTAAGGGGAGGGTAGTGGGCAGCTGAGAGAGGGGTGCACACCAGGAGGCCCCAAAGGTGAGAAGGAAGGTCTCTCCCATGCAGCCCATGAGGGACCCCTCCCTCAACGAAGGGGGAGGATGCTGAGGGCTGTCACTGAGAGCTGTTCCTTAGTCACCTGAAAACCAAGGCAGCCGAGTAGCTTTTGAGTCCCCTCCTTCGACCGCTTCTGGGGGCCAAAGAGCGCCAGGGAGACCCCCGAACCTCCGGCGCTCCTCTGCCCTGTCCCACCCGGCTCAGCCCCCCGCCCCGCAGGCTCTCCCTCCCGGGCCCGGGCCCCTCCCCGCCCCCGGCTCACCCCCGCCCTCCCGCCAGTGTCTCCCCTGCGGCCCCGGGGGCAAAGGCCGCTGCTTCGGGCCCAGCATCTGCTGCGGGGACGAGCTGGGTTGCCTCGTGGGCACGGCCGAGGCGCTGCGCTGCCAGGAGGAGAACTACCTGCCGTCGCCCTGCCAGTCGGGCCAGAAGCCGTGCGGGAGCGGGGGCCGCTGCGCCGCCGCCGGCATCTGCTGCAACGACGGTGAGCGGCCTGGGCGGCGGGGGGCGGGGGGGTGGCGCTGGGTCCTGGCCGGGGCGGGGGCCGGGCCAACCTGGGTCTGGTGGGGGCGGGGCCTGGGCAGCTTGCTGCGCCCCCGCGCCGCGCGCTCAGCCCATGCTGCCCGCAGAGAGCTGCGTGACGGAGCCCGAGTGCCGGGAGGGCGCCAGCTTCCCTCGACGCGCCCGGGCGAGCGACCTGAGCAACGCGACCCTGCTGGACGGGCCGAGCGGGGCCTTGCTGCTGCGGCTGGTGCAGCTGGCGGGGGCGCCGGAGCCCGCTGAGCCCGCCCAGCCCGGCGTCTACTGAGGCGCCCCCACCCCACCCCCCGCCCTCGCAGCACGAAAAATAAACGATCTTAAAGGCATTGGCTAGCGTGCGTCTCCGTCTCTGGGGGTGGAGAGGGGAGAGGACAGGAGGGTGGGGGACCAGTTCCCGGACCCTAAGTCGTGAGCAGATCCACCCCAGAAAAGGGACAGATCCTGTCGGGAAGCGATCTTGGGCCAGCACGATTCTAGATAGAACTACTGACAGGGCGACCTGCGGGCGGGGAGGGGAAGGGCCACTGTCCAGGCCGCGGAGAGGCTGGGTTGGGGATCTGGCAGAGGGATGGAAATAAAGGCAGAGTTGGGGAAACACATGGGTGGACAAGATAGCAAGAGACAGAGGGACAGCAGAACGATGGAGAGAGAGAGAGAAACATTGAGAGTCACGGAGAGAAGAGTGAGAGAGAGAGGCAAGGGGATGCACCAAGGGTGACCACAGTTCTCGTCCCCGTTTACATCCTGGGAAGCTGAGGCACAAACAGCTTCAGGAATTCCCAGCCTATCTCATCCAAGGCTGTGCTTTATGTGCCCGTGTGGAGGGGACATCACCCCAGACCCAGCAGAGAGGGGGGCCAGGTACTGTCGGTCCAGGAGGAGACTAAGCATCCCCATTCGGGCCACTCAGCCAGCATGAGAGACAGAGCCCACGGAAACCCTAGGTACATACCCCTCCCCCCCAAAAACAGCCACACCAACCACACACACAGCCAGACAAACAGACAAGAAAAAAATTGTTTGGGACATGCCCGGTGATCTTTGCCCACAGTCAGAGATACAGACCCTGAGATACACATTGGGAAGCACAGACACACCCAGGGAAATGCAGATCCAGCTGACTGGACCATAGACAGGCACATGTACACACACACACACACACACACACACACACACACACACACTCACATTAGGACCTTCCAGCCTTGACAATGCAGCTTCAGGGTAGAAGTCTGCTAGCATTTGGCAGATCCTTTTCTATGGCCCTCTGTCCCTCTTTGTCCCCTCTATCCCATCCACCCCTTTATCCCCTTTCCCCTCACTGGTTTCTTTTCCCCTGTCCACCCCCTGACCTCTTGTTCCTCTTGCTTCTCTCCTTATCCCTCTTCATCCCTTCCTTGCCTCTTCTGTCCCAACTTTCCCCTCCGTTACCTCCCATCCTTCTCTCTCTACCCCCTCTCTTCTCTGCATCCTCTCCTTGGGATTTCTTGCTCCAGGTCTTGGGACCACAGGGGCTGCATCTCCTCTGGAATCCTCCCACACTTGGAGGCCAGGAGGGAGCGCAGGCAGAGAGAAGTCACTCTGAGCCCTGACCCCAACACCCTGCCTTGGGGCGGAGCCTAGTGACTCAGTCTCAGTCAGCCGCAAGCTCTCTTCTGGTCTTAGAGCTCTGCTCTGCCATCATCCTGACCCAGCTCAGTGTCCAGCGTGATTAAGTCTGGCCGGGGCAGGGCCCACACTGGCTTCTCTCCCTGCCATGGCCTCCCGCCTCTACCCTAGTGTGGCACACTCAGGACCAGTCCCCAGGTCTGGGAAGACCTGGGGCAGGACCAGACCTAATAGGAATTTAGTAACCCATCCAGACAGAGGGCGGTGGGAAGAGGCAGCTTGGTTTTTAAAAAAGGATCATATGCTCAACGTCGCTAATTATTACAGACAAGCAAATCAAAACTGCAGTGAGGTATCACCTCACACCAGTCAGAATGGCCATCATCAAAAGACCTACAAATAATAAATGCTGGAGAGGGTGTGGAGAAAAGGGAACCCTCCTACACTGTTGGTGGGAATATAAATTGGTGCAGCCACTATGGAGAACAGTATGGAGAGATTCCTTAAAAAACTAAAAATAGGGCTTCCTGGGTTGCACAGTGGTTAAGAATCTGCCTACAAATGCAGGAGAAATGGGTTCCAGTCCTGGTCCGGGAAGATCCCACATGCTGTGGAGCAACTAAGCCCGTGAGCCACAACTACTGAGCTTGCGCTCTAGACCCTGCAAACCACAACTGCTGAAGCCCGAGTGCCAAAACTACTGAACCCCGCGTGCCTAGAGCCCGTGCTCCGCAACAAGAGAAGCCATCGTGGGACTTCCCTAGTGGCGCAGGGGTTAAGGATCTGCCTGCCAATGCAGGGGACACGGGTTCCAGCCCTGGTCCGGGAAGATCTCTCAGGCCGCGGAGCAACTAAGTCCGTGCGCCACAATTACTGAGCCCACGTGCCACAACTACTGAAGCCTGTGCTCCTAGAGCTCGTGCTCTGCAACAAGAAAAGCCACCACAATAAGAAGCCCGCACACCACAATGAAGAGTAGCCCCCATTCACCGCAACTAAAGCCCACGCGCAGCAATGAAGACTCAACACAGCCAAAAATAAAATAAATAAATTTTTAAAAATCTCTTTAAAAAACAAAAACAAGAGAAGCCATCGCAATGAGAAGCCCGTGCACTGCAATGAAGAGTAGCCCCCACTCGCCGCAACTAAAGAAAGCCCGCGTGCAAAAATGAAGACCCACCGCAGTGCTCCCCCCAAAAAAACAAAAAAAACCCCTAAAAATAGAGTTGCCATATGATCCAGCAACCCCACTCCTGGGCATGTATCCAGAAAAGACAAAACCTATAATTCGAAAAAGATACATGCACCCCAATGTTCATAGCAGCACTATTCACAATCACCAAGACATGTAAGCAACCTAAGTGTCCATTGACAGATGAATGAAAAAGATGTGGTATATACATATACAATGGAATATTACTCAGCCATAAGAAAGAATGAAATAATGCCATTTGCAGCAATATGGATGGACCTAGAGACTATCATTCTAAGTGAAGTAAGTCAGACAAACACAACTATCATTTGATACCACATACGTGGAATCTAAAAAAGTGATACAAATGAACTTACTTACAAAACAGAAGCAGACTCACAGACATAGAAAGCAATCTTATGTTTACCAAAGGGGAAGGAGGGGGGATAAATTAGGAGTTTGGGATTAAAATATACACAGTACTATATATAAAATAGGTAAACAACAAAGACCTGCTGTTGCACAGGGAACTATATTCAATATCTTGTAATGAACTATAGTGAAAAAGAATCTGAAAAAGAATGTATAGAAAAGAAAAAGAAAAGAGAGAATATATATATTTGTATATATGTATAACTGAATCACTTTGTTGTACACCAAAAACTAACACAACATTGTAAATCAACTATACTTCAATTAAAAAAATGGATCATAGACTTAAATATAAAATCTAAAATTATAAAACTTACTTTTTAAAAAATTTATTTATTATTATTTATTTATTTTGGCTGCGCTGGGTCTTCGCTGTGGCGCACCGGCTTCTCTAGTTGCGGCATGCACACTCTAGAGCACGCCGGGCTCAGTAGTTGAGGCATGTGGGCTTAGTTGTGGTACATGGGATCTTAGTTCCCGACCAGGAATTGAACCCAGGCCCCTTGAATTGGGAGAACAGAGTCTTAATCACTGGACCACCAGGGAAGTCCCTAAAATGATAAAACTTCTTGAAGAAAATATAGGGGAAATTCTTTAGGACCTCAAGTTATACAAAAGTTTCCTAGCTCTGACACCAAAAGCAAGATCCATAAAAGAAGAAATTTGATACATTTGGAATTCACCAAAATTAAAAACTTCTGCTCATTTTATTTAATTAATTAATTTATTTATTTTGGTTCATGATATATATCATATTTAAGACAATATATAATGTTGTCTTATATAATATATATATATATGTTAAGACATATATATAATATATATATAATATATAATGTTAAGACAATACAGCGGAATGACGATTTGGTTGTGTACAACTGGAACAATTTTGCCCACTAAATATATTTTAAAAAGTCTTCAATCAAAGAATAGACATCTGCTTTAAGAATACTGATGGCTGGATTATTGGACATGTCACTAATTTGTCTGTCAGAAATATTCATACATTATCCATGAACGTGTAATCGTATTACCTTGTAGAAATTTTGAAGTTTTGTCTTTCATACATGAAATAACTGAATCCTTGGAAGACACGATGAGCATGTGTTAGCTTCAGTCCCAGGAGTGGCTTAGAACCTGGAAAGTCTGCCTCTTAGAGAGTCCAGATCTGACCTGAGCTTGCTGTACCTCCAGAGGAAGTGCTCCTGTACAAGCAACAAGTGCACTGACCCCCAGCCCCATTTTCATTCCAATGTCACCATCCTCCAACCAGATTGGGGGAAAGACAGCTAACCATGCAAATAAATGTCTAAGGGGGTGTGAGAAGCAATGGGACCGTCCCACAAGACTGGGGAGTGTGAGGAGGTACAATTGTGGGGACAACACTTTATCACAATCAGGTACACAGGACAGGAACAGGACAGTTTTCAAAGCTTTCTTTATATGAAAACAGAACATTCTGAAGTTCTTACCATACTTTGTTAGAGTACTACCCCAAAGGTACCCTGAGTCTAATCCTTGTGACCCATGAAATTCTATTATGTGGGAAAAGATACTTTACACATGGAACGAAGTTAAGGATCTTGAGATGGAAAATGGCTCTGGAGTATCCGGGCGGTCCCTCCATGTAATCTCAGTGTTCTTATGAGAGAGAAAGAGGCAGAGGGAGGCTGGACTGTAGGAATGTGGACGTGGTCATGAGAGCAGGAGAGAGCTTCTGCTCTTTAAAGTACACTGTTAAGAGAATGCAAAGACAAGCCACAGACTGGGAGAAAAGATTCACAAATCACACAACTTATAAAGGACTTATACCCAGAATATATAAAGACTGCCCTCTCAAAACTCAATAATAAGAAAATGACTCAACTTTTAAAATGGCTAAACAATTTAAGCAGGTACTTTACCACATAAGATACATAGATGGCAAATAAACACATGTAAAGATGTTCAGCATCATTAGTCATTAGGGAAAGGCAAATTAAAGCCATAGTGAGAAACCATTTCAATATCTTAAGAAAAAGGGGGGCGCTGAGAATATCATGTGCTGACAGGGATATGGAGCAATCGTAACCCTCATATATTGTGGATGTGGATACAAAATCATTCACCCACTCTGGAAAACTGTTCTATAGTTTCTTGTAAAGTTAAACTTACAATTACCATTTAACCCACCAGTCCCATTAACAGGTAGTGATCCAAGTGAAATGAATATCTATATTCACACAAAAAGCTGTATGTGAATGTTTATAGTGGCTCTATTGTAATCACCAAAAGTTTATAAGTTTTAAACAGATTAGAATTTGAACTATGATCCATTTTGAGTTAATTTTTGTATAGGGTGCAAGTTGTGCATTGAAGTTCACTGTTTGCATCTGGATATTCATTTGTTCCAGCTCTATTTGTTTGTTTTAATTATTTTTCTTTTCTTTCTTTCATTTTTTTTTTTTTGGCCATGGGGCTTGCAGGATCTTAGTTCCCCGACTAGGGATTGAACCCGGGCCCTTGGCAGTGAAAGCATGGAGTCCTAACCACTGGACCGCCAGGGAATTCCCTCCAGCTCTATTTGTTGTAATGACTATTCTTTGTCTATTCAATTGTCTTTGTAACTTTCTCAAAATCATTTGACCATACACACGTAAGTCTATTTCTGGCCTCTCTGATCTGTTGCATTGATCAATAGGCCTATCTTTTCTCCACTCCCACCCTGTCCTGAGTGTGGTAGCTTTACAGTAAGTCTGGAAATTAGGTAGTGAGACTCTTTCAACTTTCTTCTTCAAAACTGATTTAGCTATTTTAGTTCCTTTGCAATTCGTACCAAAAAAATCCTTCTGGGAATTTGATTGGCACTGTGTAGTAATAGAATTGTAGCTACATTTTCCAGCTTCATTTGCACTGTGTGTCCATATGACCATGTTCTTGTCAATAAAATGTGAGTAAAAGGAATACTGAACTTGGGGTCTTAACGACAGTGTGAGCCTCCTCCACACTCTTTCCCTTCCCACCCAGTGGAATCCACAACGTCCTGGTCTCAAATATGCAGGCAGAGATGAGGCCTAGGGGATGACAGAACTGTATGACAGAAGAAACCTGGGTCCCTAAGTGACAAAGTGGAACAGAGCTGAGGATGTTCACTGAGGACTGATAGGACAGAGGGAATTAAACAGTGACCTTCTCTACCTCCCTAAGGTCTCCTTACGGTTTGGGTGTTTTTATAATGGCAGCCTAACTTTAACTAACTATAACCCCTGAATTCTGAAACAATTAAAAAATGAAATAAAAGAATGTGACATTTGGAGGCCAGAAGACTACCTTTATTATTGATAGAACTGATATTAAACAATGCAACTTGGACCTGCTGGCAAGGAGGCTTCACAAAGCTGAGTAACAATCTAGAGCTGTTTACTGTCCCAGACACAAGGAGCTGGACCTTCACAGGGCTTACCGCTGAGCTCCTGCATTTGCACTGTGACAGCACATGCTTCCTGGGATGGCAGCCTCATCCCAAGAGGGATCAGAGAGGAAGGGGTGGCATTATACCTGCTCCTTTCCTCTCACCCTGCCCCACAAGTCAGCTACTCCCTGGGAGGAGTGTTATCTCAGGGAAACCCCTCTACGTGGAAGAAAATATCGGGAAAGGGAAAAAATATTTCTGACCTCTGCCCCATGGACAATCACCTCTTATGACGCCGGGAAAAACTTCTGGTATAATTTCAAACCATTCCAGATTTAAAAACTAAACTACACGAAATTTAGTAGGTATGGAAGCAGGGCAAACTTATTGTCCACATAGACCCTACAGAAAACTGAAATTGCTGTCCTTCAAAGTTGTACTGGAGGAGCTGGATAGTACAGAGTGACATAAAAATAAATCACAGCAATAAATGCTCAGTGATGCAGTCAATGATTTTAGCTTTCAGACTGGAATGCTCTGTCCTAAAGCTTCTCACAGCTGTGAAGAGCTCATCTCTGAGGTTGCCCACAGTGTTCTGGTATGCACACATATGAATTTTTATTTTACAAATTAGTATTATTTCATAATGTACAGATACTACTCACATCTTTTTTAACAAAGTAATTCACATCTTTTTTAACAAAGTAAATTTGGGGCATCTCTTCTTATCAGAATATTTACCTCTACCACAATCTTTTTGGTTTTTTAGTTTTTATTAAGAGAAATTTCAAATATACAAAAAAGTAGAGCCACTAAACAAAGACCCCTTGGGTACCTACCCCCTCCTTCACTCCCACAATTATCAACACATGATCCTTCTTTCATCTCTACCTCCACTCCCTCCTCCCACCCCCAAGTCATCCCAGTAGTCATCCCATGTCATCTGTAAACGTTCCAGTGTGCATCTCAAATGAGAGGAACTTTTGTTAAAGATATGACCACAGACTGTTACCACACACATGCAAGCCCCAAGCCAAAACTCAACAATATATATTATCATCAAATATATACTGTTCAAATTTCCCCAGGTGTCCCATGAATACATTCTTTGTGATTCATTGATATCTGAGTCCATCTTTTCTTTAGGTACAAAAAAGACTATTGATCCTCATGGTGCTTTGACCATCTTATTTTCCTGAATGTCCTGTAGAGACTGGCTTCCAATCTCTTTTTACTGTATTTGATATAAGCAGATATAATCATGAGATGACCTTATTGTGTATATGTCACCCAGTGTAGCCTGAAATGTTTAGCTACATATTAAAATAGTGTTATTTTGTACTAAATTACTTTCCTTTTCTGTACTTTATATTACTGCTAGGACTAATTATATGTTTTTGAAATTGTGTGTGGGTGGGCATGTTATCTAGGAATTTCATTCCCAGGTAGTTAAATGGGTTCACAAAGTACTAGTTATACAAAGCAGGGGTTGGGAACCACCACCCTGCACAAGCCCCAAGCACTTTGGTAGTTTGAAGGAGTCATTCCAAGGAGGACAAAGGCCATGGGTCTGAGCGAGGAGGAAGAGTGAAGAATGGCTTCTGCACCGTCTGGCCACTGAACCACTTCACTTAGCACACGTGGCAGCTCTCCCAGCTCCTCTTCCTCACCAGGCCCAGGTTGATGCCACCTCTGCATCATCCTCTGAAAAAGAGGTGTCAATCTGCCCCTGTGTTACTGAGACCAGAAAAGGAAACACTGGAGGGGTGAGGGGACCCTGAACTCTCTCTCCAGGTGGGGAGACCTGGGCTGACATGGCTCTGCTCTATGGAATCCTCTGGGGTTTGAAGGGTATGCAGGGCACTCAGAGAGTGATGTCCCAGAGGGAGATCCCAGGCTTCCTGCTGATGTGGCCGGTGGATGCCCAAGCTTGGAAAAGCACAAATCCCTAACCTTGTGTCTCTCTAGTTGAGTAGTGTGGTTCCTTCTGGTTGCTTCCCTCTTCATCTGTGTGGTTTCTGAGGGACCACAGAACTTTGACATGGTTCTCAAACACCAATTTATGAGAATCACATACTTCCCCATGGTTGATTTGAACAGGACTCAGCTTTCAGTCATTTCTTGTTCCAGATATGGGGGGTAAGAGGAGGAACCTGCTCTCACAGCCTTGTCAGGAACCACCGGGGCTTTCAAAAGCTTCATCTCTCTTCTTGTCATACATCTTAGTAATAATGATAATTTTTTCATTAAAAAACTTTTATTCTAGTATAATATACATACAAAAGTGAACAAATCACATGTGTGCAATCTGAATGAATTTTAATAAACTGAACACACTTGTTTTACCAGCTCCCAGGCCAAGAAACAGAATATGACCAGCACCCCAGAAGCCCCCTTACACCCCTTCCTGTCACCACCACACCCAAGACCTCTAGCACCATAGCTTAGTTTTGCCTGGTTTTGTAATTTATACAAAGAAAACCTTACAGTCCTCTTTAGTATACTTTTTCTCTCTCCACTCTGAGACGACACACTGCCTGTGGTGGGTGGGAGGCCTCTGAGTGAATCCTCATTGCTTCAGTGTGTGAGAAAGCCACAGAAATAACATATAAAAATTACTAACAGATAGTGATGCGCTCTTGTTTTATTTGGAGTGGGTGTGTGGGCATGCACCTTCTGAAATCGCTTTTGTCCCACAGCACGAGTAAGTGAATGGCGGCACATTCTGGGGGAGAGGGGTTAGGCTTTTATAGCTGCTCCAAAATGGTCTTTGATCCAGGAACAGATGAGAAGTGTAGGTTGCAGGAGTCTCTCTGTTAGTGTCCTCTGCATTTTGTGGTCATTTCTGTGGCTATGGGCTCTCAGGAACCCCTGTTCTGCAGGGTCCCCAGTGCTGTCACGTTTCTTTACTGCACGGTCAGGAGCAGGGCTCCTGGCTTCCATGCAACACTGGGAACCCAGGGCCTCCTGGGTGGGACAACAAGCCACAGGGTGGCTGTGCTGGCCCTCCCGCCCAGCCTCCCCAGCTTGGCCACCCCTTCTGAGAGTACAGGTGGCCTCCTGTGGCCTGAGAGTCCAGCTCCTTGGAAACGTGAAGGCCCTTCAGCTGCCCCAGCCAAGCTCCCCTCCCCCAGGCCAGCCCTCATGTGTGACCCAAGCCTGCTTCCAGATGTCAGGAAGTCTTTCACTCTCTACGACCAACCTCCTACCCTTCCTCTGGTGTCCCGTCAGACTCTTATCTCTGCAGGCCCCACTCTGTCGCTTTGGACCTTAGAAAGTTCCTCTCATGTCCAGCCTGCTGTAGGCCCCCAGCTCTGTTGGAGGGGGAAGCAGGGGACTGTTTCCATCTCCCTGGGAGCCAGCCGTGTCGTCCCCCTCCTTCCTCCATCCACCCCTACAGGATGTCACCGCGGAACGGCACCCTTCTCCCCTCGGGGTGGCGGCTTTAATTTCCCATGAAGCACCGAGAGCCGGCGATCTTCGACTCCCCCAACGCCCTCCCTTCCCAGTTCCGACACTTAGACGCGAGTCGGGTTGGAGGGGAAAAAATCTGCTTTATTTAATAGTCATAGTTCCTGGGGGTGGCTACGGAGGGAGCGAGGGCTGCGCTCCGACGGTGTCGGGGGCCGGCGGGTCTCAGAGCTGGGAGAAGGCGGCCTCGGGGTCGCAGGCGGGGTCGCCGCGGCAGCCGTCTGCATGAAGAGACGCCGCGTCAGGGCCCGCCACGGCCCGCCCCGCCTGGTCCCGGTGTCCCGGTCCCGCCCCGGCTCCAGCCTGACTCACCCGGGCTGCAGCAGATGCCGGCGGCGGCGCAGCGGCCCCCGCTCCCGCACGGCTTCTGGCCCGACTGGCAGGGCGACGGCAGGTAGTTCTCCTCCTGGCAGCGCAGCGTCTCGGCCGTGCCCACGAGGCAGCCCAGCTCGTCCCCGCAGCAGATGCTGGGCCCGAAGCAGCGGCCTTTGCCCCCGGGGCCGCAGGGGAGACACTGGCGGGAGGGCGGGGGTGAGCCGGGGGCGGGGAGGGGCCCGGGCCCGGGAGGGAGAGCCTGCGGGGCGGGGGGCTGAGCCGGGTGGGGGAGGACAGGGCAGAGGAGCGCCGGAGGTTCGGTGTCTCCCTGGCGCTCTTTGGCCCCCAGAAGCGGTCGAAGGAGGGGACTCAAAAGCTACTCGGCTGCCTTGGTTTCTAGGCCAGGCGGGGCCGGCGCGGGGTCAGCGCGGGAAAGGGAGCGGCAGGGGCGACCCTGTGGCTGCGGGTTGCCCAGCCTCAAGTGCCGCGGGACTAGGGCTGGGCGCTCACCTTGCGTACGTCGAGGTCCAGCACGGCCCGCTTGCCGCCCAGGGGGCAGTTCTGGATATAGCAGGCGGAGGTCAGCGCCAGGAGGCCAAGCAGGCAGCAGGCGAGGCTGGGGGCGGCCATGGTGCGGGCGGGCTGGGTCCGGGGTCCGGCGGCTGCGCTGTCTCTCTGGCCCGGCTTTTTATGCCCAGGGGCCGCGTAGGCGGAGCAGTGTCTAAGAGGGCCGCCGCATGACTGGTCACAGCAGGCCGCTGCGGTTCAGGCCCTGCGCCCCCGGCGTGCCCCCTCATTTGCAGGGTCCAGGCCGGGTCAAGGTCACCGCATCGGCTAATGGCTAATGGACCTGGCGATGATAGCGAATGCCGAATGCCGCTAGGGGAAGGAAGCAGCTCTGGGAGGGGAGCCAGTGCCGTGGCCTGGGCCCTAGGGTGGGACAGGGTTTGGTGGGGGGGGGGGCGCCCTGCAGCCCCCTCCCCCATTCCCAATACCTTGGGGTGGGGGTCAGGCTGGACCCTCGGGCCCCTCCAGGCCAGAAGAAACTCCGGCAGGACTCCCCCTCTGCCCTCTCGGCCAACCACACACGCAGCCTAGCTCCCCTCTACAAAGAAGTCCTCCTCTTCCTGAACACAGATTTCCTGGAACCCCAGCCCCACTCCCCACACCAGCAACCATTTCCCTGCACCCGGAACTGAGATCGGAAAAGATTTTATTTCCTCTCACTTCTAACTGAAATTCAGCCTTTCCTCAGCTGTGAGGTAGACAACAAACCACAGTGGAATTTGCAATACCCGTGGCTTTGTTGCAAATCAAAATGGCAGATGTCCTCCTATCCCATTACGACAGCTATCGCAAATGTCTCTAAACATCAGACTCATCATCACTTTGAAATTATGGCAGTTATTGGACCTGCCACTAGATCTTGTTATCTAATGCTTTAAATAAAGAAGCACATTTGTGACTGTATCTCAAATGTTTTTAATATTTTGATACCTGCTCATAAATATAACTGGTTTCATTTGTAATTCTATGTTTTTAGTTATGCATTTAAAAACAGTGATTTGGGGAGACTTCCCTGGTGGTCCAGTGGTTAAGAATCCGCCTTCCAATGCAGGGAACTAAGATCCCACATGCTGCGGGGCAATGAAGCCTGTGCACTGAAAGTACTGAGCCTGCGGGCCGCTACTAGAGAGAGAAGCCTGCTCGCCACAACTAGAGATCGCATGAAGATCCCACGTGCCGCAACTAAGACCCAACACAGCCAAAAATAAAATTGAAAAACAACTGATTTTTTTTGCATTTTTAATGTACAGTATCTTAAAATGAAAATCATTAAAAATAAAAGAAAGACAGACTGCCTCAGTGGAAAGGGTGTTGATCAGTGTTGTCATGACCAGGGAGGTGCTCAGCATGGATCCTCCTTCAAGAAGGGACTTGCCACCCAGCTGCTGGGAGAGTGGTCATCAGATAGCCTTTGGCTGACAGCCCATCCAAGGCCTGCCTCAGCTACAGAGAGCCGCCTGTCCCAAGGTCATAGTCACATCCTCCCCCAGCGGCCCACATCCAATGACTGGTCCATTTTGGCCTAATGCCGGACAACTCTGAAGGATTATTTCAGCTCAGGACATCCCTGTGGGGTCAATTGAGCCTTGCATGGAAGTTCTCCCTCCGCCTAGCCTTGTTTCCACCTCCTCCCTCCCACAAGTGTGGGTCCCAAGGGCCCTTGGTAATAAGCATCCTGCATGTTAAACTCCATCTCAGTCTGCTCTCTGGGGATCCCGACGTGCAATAGGAAAAAATGAGGTCATTGTCATCCCTGGGAGAGGAGACAGCCTCCTCTGCACTCTTGTTGACCCCCTCAAGGTGGGTGCTGAGGCTGCCAGGCTGAGCAGATCAGGCTGACCTGGATTACCAGTCAGCAGCTGGTCTTGTTTCTCACCCAAATCAGCTCATTGGCATTGCCGGGCTAGAAGGCCAAGGGCTTGACCCTGGAGGCAGCCCCAGAAAGGCCTCCCGCCTGCCCTGTGAGCACAGTGACCTCACCCAAGTTAACACATGCACATAGATTATTTTAGCATAGTGTCCCCCACAGGACAGTTTTCCTTCAGCTGTTCAACAACTGTCATCTGAAGATGCACCAGGTCCCAGTACAGATGCTTGGAAACATCAGTGATACAAACAGACAAAAATCCCAGCCCTCAGGCGCTTATATTCTAGTGGAGGGGGAGAAGCAAGAAACATATTTCAGTGGGTTAGGAAGCAGTAAGTGCTATGGAGGAAAAGGTGGGACTTGTTGCAGTTTTCCTGAGGTGCTCAGTCTAGGTCTGTTTGTGAACATGACATCTGACATTTGAAGGAGGTGAGGAAAGAAGCCATGTGGATATCTGAGGGTGGACTGGTTTTCTATCGCTATGTCATAAGTTACCACAAATTTAGCAGCTTAAAACATCATCTACTTATTACCCCACAGTTTCTGTGGGTCTGGGCACGGCTCAGCTGGGTCCTCTGCTCAGTGTCTCACAGGGCTGCAGTCAAGATATCAGCCAGGCAGCATTCGTTTCTGGAGCCTGGGATATTGTTGGCAGAATGCATTGCCTTGCAGCTGTAGAACTCATGTGATTTGCATCTTCAAGGCCAGCAACAGAGAGAAAGGGTCTTTGGTACTTCAAGTCTCTAAGTGCAGGCAACCCTCTTTTATTTTATTTTATTTTTTTAATAACTTTTTAAACTTTATGTATGTTTTCTTTTTTAAAATGTAAATTTATTTATTTTTGGCTGTGTTGGGTCTTCGTAGCTGTGTGCGGTCTTTCTCTAGTTGCTGCAAGCAAGGGCTACTTTTCGTTGCGGTGCGCAGGCTTCTCATTGCGGTGGCTTCTCTTGTTGTGCAGCACGGGCTCTAGGTGAGTGGGCTTCAGTAGCTGTGGCACGCGGGCTCAGTAGTTGTGGCTCTCAGGCTCTAGAGTGCAGGCTCAGTAGTTGTGGTGCATGGGCTTAGTTTCTCCGCGGCATGTGGTATTTTCCCAGACCAGGGCTTGAACCCATGTCCCCTGCATTGGCAGGCGGATCCTTAACCACTGCGCCACCAGGAAAGTCCCCAACCCTCTTTTAAAAGGGCTCACCTAATTAGGCCAGGTCCACCAGGGTCATCTTCTAACTCAAAATCAAAGTGATTAATTTGGATAATTGGGCCCTTAATTACATCTGCAAAATCCCTTCATCTTTAGCTTATAGTATAATCATGGGAGTGATCCCCCAACACTTTTGCCATATTCTTCTATTGGTTAGAAGAAAGTTACAGGTCCTACCCACATGCAACTGGAGGAGATTACACAAAGGTATGGATACCAGGGGTGGGAATCACAAGACTATTTTAGAATTCTGGAGGGAGACTATTCTAGGCAGGAGAAAGAGCAAGTGCAAAGGTCCTGAGGTGGGAATGTTTGACATGTTCAAGGAATAGCAAGGAAGCCAGTGGGACTGGAGCAGAGTGACCGAGTCCTGAGGTCAGAATGGTCACAAGGGACTGGGTCACATAGGCCCAAATGAAATGGGGAACCAGAGCAGAGGCATGATGTGATTGGGTTTACATGTTATTAGCACAACTTTGGATATCTTGTTGTGAAAAGGCTGTGGGAAAAAGGTGGAAGCAGGGAAGAGGAGGCTACTGCAGCAATGCCTGCGAGGAATGACAATGGGCTGGACCAAGGTGGTGGGCAGAAGTGACCCATTTCTGGGTGTATTTAGAAGGAAGCGCCAGTTGAGGTTTGCTGATGGGTTGGATATGGGTGGGAGAGAAAAAGAGGAGTCAAAGACAACTCCAAGGCTTTTGGCCTGACAAGTGGGAAGAAAGGAGCTGCCATCAGCTGGGATGGGGACCCTGAGGGTGGCTCAGATCGGGGTTGGGAAGGGCAGGAGCTCAGTGTGGACATATGACATTTGAGGTGTGCATCACATATCCAAGGAGACTGTGAGCAGGCATTTGGGTTTTAGAGTCTGGAGTTCAGGAGAGAGGGCTGGGCTGCAGATATGTAAATGTGGACATCATCAGTGCCAATATGTAAAGGCACAGACCTGAAGGAGGTCACTTAGGGGGAGTGAATTGAACCCTGAGTAAGGTCAGAGAAAACAAGAGTATGAAGACGGGATTTCAAGGAGGAGGAAATGATCAGTTGTGCCAAATGCTGCTTGACATAAAAGTTGAAATTCTTTATTTAAACAATTTCAATAAGGTATAATTTATATGGCATAAAATTCACCCATTGTAAGAGCACAGTTTGATGATTTTTAGTAAACAGTTGTGCAACCATCAGCACAATCCAATTGTAGGACGCTTCCATCCTAGGAAAAGTCCTTCGTGCTTGTTCGCCATTACTCCTTGTTCCCATCGTCAGCCCCAGGAAACCACTGATATAGATTCACCTTTTCTAGAAAGTTCCTATAAATGGAACCACACACAGTACATAATCTTTTGTGTCTTGTTTCTTTCACTTGCCATAGTGCTGTTGAGGTTCATCCAAGTGATTGTGGGTGCCAGCAGTTTGTTCCTCTGTATTGCTGAGAAGTAGTCCATGGATGGACCACATTTTGTTTATCCATTCATCAGTTGATGGACATTGTTTCTAGTTTTGGCTATTACAATAATCTTGCTATGAATATTTATGTACAAGTCTTTGCATGGGCATATGCTTCATTTCTCTTGGTTAGTTACCGAGGAATAGAATTGCTGGGTCCTATAGTAAGTGTTCAATGAACTATTTAAGAGATGAGCAGTGGGCTTCCCTGGTGGCGCAGAGGTTACGAATCCGCCTGCTACTGCAGGGGACACGGGTTCAAGCCCTGGTCCGGGAAGATTCCACATGCCGTGGAGCAACTAAGCCCATGCACCACAACTACTGAGCCTGCGCTCTAGAGCCCGCGAGCCACAACTACTGAGCCCATGTGCCACAACTACTGAAGCCTGCATGCCTACAGCCTGTGCTCTGCAACAAAAGAAGCTATTGCAATGAGAAGCCCATGCACCGCAATGAAGAGTAGCCCCCACTCGCTGCAACTAAAGAAAGTCCGTGTGCAACAATGAAGACCAAATGCAGACAGAAATAAATTAATTAATTAAAAAAAAAAAGAGGTGAGCAGTATCACCTCCACCTAAGTGGAAGTGCTGCCTGATGGTCCTGGTGCAGAGCCAGTCAAAGCCCACATGAAGTGGTCCCCCAGCAGCAGCTGGATGGAGAGTAGGGCTGAGAGAATTTTGGTGCATAATGGTGTCCCACACAACCTTGATCTTCAATACTGCAGCTTCCTTCTCTATTCTTATGTCAGAGTGACTGAGTACTGCTAATGGGAATCTCACAGCTACAAAGAGTGAGCAGTTTCTAATTTCAACTAGTCTCTCAGTACTGTTCACGAATTATTTTCCTTTGTTGAGTCAGCTATTTTTTCCCACACCACTGCCTATGTGGAGACAGTCCCACACACTGATTGTAGATTCAGAAAACAATCTAACCCCAGGTTAGATATGATACGCATTAGATTAGATTGTTTTCTCTGAGCTGATACCGTAACTCCATCTTCAATAGGCTGTTCTGGTGTTCTCCAAGGCCAGCTGCTTCTGATGAATAGGTGCATGGTAAGACCAGGAAAATCCACTGCCCTCTTTCTTTTCCTATAAAGGGAGCTCTTTGGTCAAAAGCAATTTGGTGGAATATCCATCATGCTGTATTTCAGTGTGTCTATAAATGTTGGTGCTAGCAGTGACTGGCTGAGCCCCAGGGGATGGTGCCCAACTTGGTCTCTGCTGTTGGTGGGTTAGATTCTCAGTGGTGCTGGTAGCCAGGTCAGCCTTCGCAGTTGAGCCCACACACAGTCTCAACCCCCGCCACCATGACCACTTTGTTCATGAGTCCACTGAGCAAGAATTGGGGTGGATGGGATAGACGATGTCTGACATGCACAAGTCACCTTGTTCACCTGATTCCTGACAGCCACCTCTGCAGTAGGTCCCTTTGGTGAGATTCAACAGATATTCCACAAATATTCTCCACTTCAGATCCATTCTGAGAGGTCCATCCACATACTTTTCCACAGGCCTCCACGTCACCAACCTCCCATCATATTCCTTCTAAGTCCCAAGTCCCTTATCATGCAGCCAAAACATTAGCTACTTATCTGTCCCTAAGGCTCTCTCTAGCTCCAGGTTAAGTGGTTGTGATATAATTTATCAAGTACAGCCAATTGGAGAAAATTCATCTCCTTACTGTCTTTCAGGGCCACTTAAGCAAGACAGCAACACTGTAGCCATCTGCCACCTGGACATGAGCTGTCTGAAAACTGGACTTCATTTTTTCCTCTTTGGTCAACTGGACATATAAGACTCCCCATGAGATCACATGTATGGGCTGGGGAGGGAACATGAGCTCAGGAAGAGTCCATCTGTCCATGAAGCTAATCTGACCCACAGCTGACCACACACCGTGAATGAGCCTGGCCAAGAACAGAAGAATCATCCATAAGACTTAGGGACTCATGAGCAGTAATAAGTATTTATTGTTTCAGGCCAATAATGTTTGGGTGGTTTGTGTACAGCATAAGCTAACTGATACACCCTGGAGTCTCAGCATCAGGTAGTCTCCGACAAGGAGCTAGTGACTTGTCAGAAAGGGTCATAGCTTTGTTCTAAAACCCTAGGGACTTCTGATGTGAGACCCCACTGGGGCTTGCCACAGGCTTCCCCAGCATTCTGGTCACCCGTGGGCATCTTGAGCATGGGGGGTCGGCTGGGTCCTAAGGCCTAAAAGGCAGAGCTGCCTGCCTTACAGCTGGATCTCCTGTGGTGTCCTCTTGCCCTGGATGACCTCAAAGCCCGCAGCCCTTCTGGTTCTGCTAAATGGGTCAGAGTAGTACATTCAAATGTGGCCAATGTGGATTCCAGTATCTGGAGGTCCACTGTTCGATGCATCTCTTTTTCGGGGATAAAGGGCTCAAGGTATAGCAACTTGTCCATTGTTTTTTTAGGGGTAGAAAGACATCTGTTTTGCTGTTACTATAAGAGCAACACACTTATCTACATAAGAGAGGGTTATTCATGTGATGCGCTCTCTGTTTTCTTGGCCAACAAATTTATGCAGTCATTTCTAGCTATGTCACCTTGTCTCATGATGGAAAATATTTCTCCTTCACTTTTACTTATCAGAGTAAAATTTGCATAAAGTGCATAAATCTTAAATGTGCAGCTCAGTGGATTCTTACCCATTTATACTTTGTAAAACACTACAATGATCAGCACCCTAGAAGACTCCCACATGCTCTCTCCTAGTCAGTATCCTCTCAGAGACAACCTCTACTCTAATGCGTATCACAATAGATTAGTTTTGCCTGTTTTTGAACTTCATATAGATGTAATCATATATCTGGCTTACTTTGCTCTATATACTCTCATTGAGGTTCATCCATGAATATGCAATAATGCATGCAGCAGTGGTTTGATTCTTTTTCATTGCTGAGTAGTATTCAGTTGTAAGAATATACTAACATATTTATCTATTATTCTGTTGATGGACTTTTGGATTATTTTCAGTTGTTAGCTATTGTGAATAAAGCTTCTGTGAACATTCTCCTACATGCGCAAACACAAACATCACTTCTCTTGGGTATATACCTACAAGTGGAATTGCTAGATTCAAGAAATTTTTTACGTTTAGCTTTTCCTATCAGCACAGTGTGGAAATTCTCTTTCACTTTTGACAGGATATCCCAACATGGCCCAGGCCACTGCATTTCTAGAAACTTCATTGACGTGCAAGCCTTTGTATTTTCATGAGATTTATCTCCTGCCCTCTAACACACATACATTTTATAAAGGTATGATGTTACTTCCTGATACCTACATCCTACTTACCTCCTGACTACCACAAGCTTTGGCTCTGATCACTGGACCACAGTGGAACTCTGGGTCTCTGTGGATTAGTCTACGTTCTAGGAAGGTCTTGGTATTTTTTCCCCACTCCAGTTACACAGGTCACAGGTCTCTTTGGCAAATGCCAGGAGGAAGATTTATAGTACAAATATGTAACGTTATTGCAGGGTTCTTCCTTCATCTGGTCTTTCCTTCATCCAAGTGGCTCTGGGTCTGTAACCAAAACAGAGGTCTGGCAACTGGATAAAGGACTAGGATGCTATGTTGTGGTGGCTTAGGTTAGGCCCTGATTCACCACAGATAGAGTACTTTTGGTCATATAGAACAAGTGGGACCTCAATGGGCTTCCTGATTATCTCAGTCCTTAGGAGACTCATGACCACTTAGTGCCTCCCAAAGATCACTGTGGATCAAACCATTTTTATTACCCAGCATATATACTCAACAAAGGGTTTGTAGTCAAAATCTAAAATAAATGCCTACAGGGAATTCCCTGGCAGTCCAGTGGTTAGGACTAAGCATTTTCACTGCTGAGGGCCTGGGTTTAAATCCCTGGTCAGGGAACTAAGATTCCACAAGCCGTGTGGCCTGGCCAGAAAAAAAAAGACACATGAACCAGAAAAAAAAAAAAAAAAAAACATGAAAAAAGCTACACAATTGTCTAATAAGAATGAAAAGGTACTTATCCCATTGGTTATTGGGGAAATTAAAATTAAAACCATCATGAGATATGCACCCACTGGAATAGCTAAAATTAAAAAAGGCTGGTATTCGCATAGCACAGGGAGATCAGCTCAGTGGTTTGTGACCACCTAGAGGGGTGGGGTAGGGAGGGTGGGAGGGAGACGCAAGAGGGAGGAGATATGGGGATATATGTATATGTATAGTTGATTCACTTTGTTATATAGCAGAAACTAACACACCATTGTAAAGCAATTATACTCCAATAAAGATGTTAAAAAAACAAAAAAGGCTGGTATTACCAAGGGAATATAGAACAATGGGAACCTTCATACACTGCTGGAAGGAGTGTAAGTTGGTACAACTACTTGGGAAACCTGGTTCGCAGTATTACGCAAGCTGCACATGTACATACCATGTGGTCCCACAATTATGCTCCAGAAATACATACATGTGAGCGAGCATCAAAAGACATGTCCAAGAATGTTTACCATAGTGGCACTATTTGTAATAGCCCCCCCTGGATACAACCCAAATGTCCATCACCAGTAAAATGGAATAAGTAAAGTTATACAACAGAATACCATAAAGCAATGAAAAATGCAGAAACTACTATTACATATGAAAACATCTCACAGACTTTATGTCAAATGAAAGAATGTGTTTGAATAGAAATGTATGATTTCATTTATATAAGGTTCAAAAAGAGGCATACTCAATCTACTGAGCTGGAAGTAAGAGGAGAGTGGCCACTAGCAGTAGGTAGTGATTGGGAAGGGCATGAGAGGTGCTTCTATTTCTTGATCTGATGTTGACTTCACAGTATGTTTACTTTGTGAAAATTAGGTAAATACTGAAGATTTGTGCACTTTTATGTATGTATGTTATACTTTAATTTAAAAGTTTAAGGGACTTCCCTGGCAGTCCAGAAGTTAAGACTTGGAGCTTCCACTGCAGGGGGCGTGGGTTCGATCCCTGGTTGGGGAACTAAGGGATCTGCTGCACAGTGCAGCCAAAAAACAAACAAACAAATAAATAACAGTTTTAAATAAAAAAAGTTTCTTGTTCTGCAGAAGATGGAACAAGCATACTCCACCTGGTCTCTCTCGTTGAATGTAAGTATAAATTTTGGACACAGAGTGGCTACATGAGGACTCTGAAATGTACATGGTAGCAGGCAGATAAGTAGACTAGCATTCAAAGTTCCCAGAACTGGCGGTGGGTTTACTATTTGTCTCCTCTAGTATTGCCTAGCTAGAACTCAAAGAGTGCATCAGACGTTGAAAAGAAATTATTCCAAGAGAATTTCTCCTCTCTTCCTGATCTGAGGAGTGGAAGGTATCTCCTAAAGCTCAGAGAGAGTAATTTCCCCTTTTTCTACCCCTCCCATCCCCCCTTATCACAGTGCAGCCACCAGGCAATGCTGCTATGGCCACAGAAATGGTGGCAAAGGTGGCAGCAAAGCAAAAGCAGTGACATCCAGACAGGCACCCAAACCTCTGAGGGAGGGAAATGCTTCCTCTCTGACCAAAGAGCATGGGGTCACTCTCCATTGCTTTTCATCTTTCTCTGTCTTTCTACCACTTGGCTCTGGACACAGATATAGTCACATGAAGGGTGTGGCCTAACAGGGAATGTAAAACTCCAGCTTTCTGACCAGAGGACCAGGAAGGAAGGCCCTTAGAAGCTAGAAAGTATCAGGGAGACTGTTGAGAGTGAAGAGAGCAAATGTAAAGTTGGGTATGTGTAAAGTGTAAAGTTGGGTATGAACTCCTGAGCCCATCTTCAAGCTGCAAAAGCAGATCTGACGCTATACACTACACCACAGGCTTTAGAATTCAGCTAGACCATAGTGCAAATTTGAGACCGGTCACTGAGTGGCACACGTGAGGGTCTGATCCAAATAGCATTGCAAATGCTTTGAAAACTGAACAAACATTAGAACCACAGCCCACAAAAGGCAGGTCAGAAATTGTGACCTGAACCTAACCCAGTCAACTGTTTGCTAAAACAAACAAACAAACAAATTCTTAGGATTGAAACTAGACCTAGAGTCTCATCATAATATTCAAAACATCAAGATAGGAACTTCCCTGGTGGTCCAGTGGTAAAGAATCTACCTTCCAATGCAGGGGACGCGGGTTCAATCCCCGGTCTGGGAACTAAGATCCCACATGCCTGGAGCAACTAAGCCCGCATGCCACAACTTCTGAGCTCATATGCCTCAATGAGAGAGCCGGTGTCCTGCAACTACAGAGCCCACACGTTCTGGAGCACACATGCTGCAACTAGAGAGAAACCCATGCACTGCAATGCAACAAAGAGCCTACACACCACAACAAAAGACCCCACATGCCTCAACGAAGATCGCACATGCTGCAACTAAGACCCGACTCAACCAAATAAATAAATAAAGTAAATGATGATAACAAAGTATTAAAAAAAAATCAAGATGCAATCCAAAATTATTTGGCTTATGAAGAATCAAGAAAATCTTGACTGACAAAGGAAAAGACAATCAACAGATACCAACAATGAAATGACATAAATGCTGGAATTATCAGAAGAAGACACTAAAACAGCTGTTATAACCATGTTCTATGAAATAAAGGTGAAATCACTTGAAATGAATGGAAAGATAGTCTCAGCAAAGAAATAGAAGACATAAAGGAGAAGGAAATGGAAAATTTAGAACTGAAAAACACAGTAACAACAACAAAACCCTATGGGCTCATGTATGATCAGGCCACCCAAGATGGCTGTTCTCTTGCTTTCTGTATATCCCCTGTTTGACCAGTCCCTGCTTCACCTACACACTACTCACATGACTGACCTTCCCTTTTAATCATAGAGCCTAATCTGTAAATGCCTACGTACTTGCCTCTAGCCCCAGCTACTGATTGTTCTAATCTTTAGTTAAGAACATCTACACCATGATAGCTTCTCAAAGGGGCAGTGAGGGGCATGCTGCTCTGCTGGTTTCCCTGGTAACTGATGAGCCAACCTGATGTCAATTCCCCCCTCCTCTCCCCTGCGTAGTGAAGACTGCTGCCATGTCCTGTCCACCATCTGCCACACATGGTGGGGTGTCACTTCAGGGCTTTGCTTCAGACATGTAAGATCCCTCTATCCATTAAACCATTGATGTCTCTGTCACTGACTCTGGGCTCTTTCTTCAGTCTTGAGGCTAGGCAAGTACAGGGCTTGCTGGCCTGCAGGGTGCAGCCCAACAACTCAGTAACAGAATGGAGATAGCAGAGGAATAAGTAAATAAGCTTGAAGATAGAGCAACAGAAATTATGTAATCTGAACAACAGAGAGAAAACAGATTTTTAAAAATGTTTATAGAGCCTCAGGGACCTGTGGTATAATCTGAAGAGATTAGCATTTGTTTCATCAGAGTCCCAGAAGGAGAGGAGAAGAAGCATGGAGCAGAAGAAAATATTTGAAGAAATAATAGCTGAAAATTTCCTAAATTTAGTGAAGGACATAAACTCACATATTCAAGAATTTCAGTGAAACTCAAATAGGATAATGTCAAAGAAATTCATGCCCAGACAAGTTATAACAATAGTGCTGAATACTAAATGCAAGCAAAAAATTTTGAAAGCTGCCAAAGAAAAACAATCTATTACTTAATTGGGGAAAAAATTACATGACCGTGGATTTCTCATCAGAAACTATGGAGGCCAGAAGGAGGTACAGCTTTTTAAAGTACTGAAACAAAAGAGCTGTTAACTCTGAATTCTATTCCAGTTAAAATATCATTCAGGAGTCAAGAAAAAAGAAAGATATTCTCAGTGAAGGAAAACCAAGAGAATGCATTACCTGCTCTAAAATAATTGCTAAAGGACATTTTGCAGATAGAGAAAATGATACCAAAGGGAAAATTGGAACATTAGGATTGAAGGAAAAGCCACAGTATAACATCGTCTAATGGAGTTTTAACGTATGTAGATGTAATAATAAGACAACTACAATATAAAGGAGGGTAAAGGGACATTTACTGTAGTAAGGTTTCCACTTGAAGTGGTAAAATGTTGATTCTAAGACAACTGTGAAAAATTAAGTATTAAGTAATCCCTAGAGTGAACAGTAAAGGAAACAATATAAAGATATAAGCAAATCACAATAGACTAATTAAAATGAAATATGAAAAAAAATCCAAATAACTCAAAGAAGGCAGAAGTGGGGAAATGGTAGCCCTAAATCCAAAATATCAAAAAATGCATTAAATGTAAATGGTTTAAGCACACCAATTAAAAGACAAAGATTTTCAGAATGGATTTTAAAAAACCATGCCCCAACTATATGCTTTCTACAAGAAACTCACTCAAAATATAATGATTTATGTAGATGAAAAGTAAATGGATGGACTTCTGGATTTATCTCTGATTTGTAAAGAGCTAGGAAATCATCACTCCCATCCTCACAACAATAAAACTGTTGAATAAACTGAAAATTAATGACTTTTCTTAGATCCATCAGAGACTTGAGGTCACAGGGCAAACTGCCACCTTAAAAATTAGAAAGACTCATGAATATAGATAATCAGAGCCAAAATCAGCTTATTGGGGGGCAGAAGCCCCTGAAGCCAGCAATTTTTAGGAACACTCAAATGGTAATTGACTAATCCTGGAGGTGGAGTATGGACTAGTGATAGAAGAAATTTTCACATATTGAGGTATGGGGAAGTCATTTTGGCTTACAAATGATTTAACTTGAACTTTATGTTAACTAGAACAGCCTGTTTTGTGGCCTATCAAACATGAATTATACATCTGCTTTAACCATTAGAGAAAAGAATGCACTTAAAAATCAAAACGGAGTAATTGTGGTTCAGGCATTCAAAATGGAGCTGGGTGGCCATTGTGGATATCGTTTCAGACACGTTCCAGTACTATTGAGAAGTTGAATTTTCTGAACTGTATCAGACTCAAGGACACCACCAGCCATTCTCAAAACAATATCTGCTAGCAGCTGCCAGCTGCAGCCTTATAAGTCTTGAGACAGGCTGAGACCTGGGACCCTTTGCAGCAGTGCTGCAATGCTTGCACCTGGACACACCTCTCCTCAAGCAACAAAATACAAAGAAACAGAAAATAACTGCATGCATGCACAGTTGGGGCAAATTATGGACAAAAAGATACAAAAGACCAAAAAAACCCGTACTGCCACTTTGGAAGAGCCCGGAGCATAAACAGGGTGTTGGGAGCAAAAGCAGGGTACTGAGCATGCCCCTCTGCACACACTACCTAGTGGGTGAGCAAAACACCTAAGCCACCCCTCTGGCCTGACCACTCGACACATCCCTACCCTCACCCCATGTAAGGAACAAGCTTGCCCGCACTCAGGGAGCCAGCAAGCAGGGAACCTGTTGTTTGTTCTCGCTACCCCCTGCTATAGCAGGGGTCCCAATAAAGCCTTGCCTGAATTTCTTGTCGAGCCTCTAGTCAGTTTCTATTGATTGGGGAAGGCCAAGAAACCTGGTCGGTATCAGTCTCAAGGTCTCCCCTTGTGAAACTGAGTGGGGCCCTGTGGGACTCTCAGGCACGGAGGCCTTTTTGTTCCCCATTTCTTGGAGGAAAGACTCCAGCCTCCATGACCTTCCCTGAGTTCCAAAGGGGAACAGTTGCTAATGAAGGGAGAAACAGCCAAGAAACCACTTCAGACAAGATTAAGGGAGTGCAAGCCCTGCACATACCCTAATCTTGTCAGCAACACCACACTTGAAGTATTGCTATAAAACCCTCATCAAATCCTCCCAGTTTTTTGGGGCAGGAGCCCACTGTGTCCCCCTTTGCCTAGTAAAGCAGTAAAGCTATCCTTTTCTGCTTCACCCAAAACTCTGTCTCCAAGATTCAATTTGGCACCAGTGTACAGTGAAGCTGAGCTATCACTTGTAACTATGCAACAATTTCAGACCCCAAGCAATCCTTGCTTAACAAGCACGCTTACTTCTTGCCAGCTCCAATCCTAATTCTTGACAAACAATTTATGTAATTTCATCTTTGTAAGCCTCCCCCATTTTATAGTCCAGCGGGACACAAGTGCTTCTTGAATCTGTGTCTCCTGGGCTATAGTCTTCAGTTTGGCTCAAATAAAACTCTTCTATTCTTTTTATAGATTGGTTATTAATTATTTCTGTCCACACCAACTTGAGAGTTAACTCCTAAGGGACCAGTCTTAGGAAAGACCCTTAGAGCTCTGTTGGTTTTGCCTTCAGGAAAACCATCAATTCTCAAAGTGAAGATTGGAGAAAAATCCTGTAAAGATTTTGAAATACACCCAGAGCACTGTATATAACAAAGGCTTGCCCTCAAGGGAAACTACTTTATCAAAGCCTTATCTGACCTGTGGGAAGAACAATTAGACACTTCCAGCCCCCTATAGCCTTCCTGCCTCAATTAAGGGGAGGAAAAAAAGAAAGGCTAAAATAGGCTTCTGAAGGTCACAGCCTAGGGATATAGGCCCATTAAAAAAACAACAAAAACCTGAGATTAAATCATAAGACTGTAGAATGCCTCTCCTCTCCACACTTTACCACTACATCAATAGGGCTCCAGTATAATACAGTGGATTACAATTGATTGAGAAAGCTGCAAGACACCAACTCTATGTAAGAAGAAATCCTTAAAGAAAAGCAAAGATAACAGGGGAGAAAAGCAAAACAAAACATTGAAACTAGAGAAAACATATGCCCTGGGAACCTACAGCTACAGCAAAGATCTACACACAGTCCAGATTCTAACCAGATTAACATAAAAAACCTCATACTAAAAGCCTGGTTACCTCAGTTTCTATTACCAGACATATGTCCAGCTTTCAAAAGTAAATGGATAGAAAAGGATTTGACATGAAAACATAAATCAAAAGAAAGCTGGAGTGGCTAAATCAGTATCAAAGTAGATTTCAGAGCAAAGAAAATTACCAGGGATAAAGAAATTTATTATATAACGATAAAGTGGTTAATTCATCAGGAAGACAACAATTCTAAATGTGTATGTGGGACTTCTTTGGTGGTGCAGTGGTTAAGAATCCACCTGCCAATGCAGGGGACACAGGTTCGAGACCTGGTCTGAGAAGTTCCTACAAGCTATGAAGCAGCTAAGCCTGTGTGCCACAACTACTGAGCCTGCACTCTAGAGCCCGCGAGCCACACTACTGAGCCCATGAGCCACAACTACTAAAGCCTGCGTGCCTATAGCCTGTGCTCCGCAACAAGAGAAGCCACTGCAATGAGAAGCCCATGCACCACAATGAAGAGTAGCCCCCGCTCGCCACAACTAGAGAAAGCCCGAGCACAGCAATGAAGACCCAACGCAGCCATAAATAAATAAATAAATATATTTATTAAAAAAAAAATGTGTATGTGCCAAGCAACAGAGTTTCAAAATACTGTAACAGGGAAGAGCAAATTCTGAGTCCGTGTTGGTTCTGTTTCTTTTTTTTTTTTTTTTTTTCATTCATCCATTCTTTCATTTATTTATTTATTCATTCTTTTTTTTTTTTTAACATCTTTATTGGGGTATAATTGCTTTACAATGGTGTGTTAGTTTCTGCTTTATAACAAAGTGAATGGTTCTGTTTCTTTTAATTTAACCTTTGCTTTTCATTGCTTTTGTTATTGTTATAATCACTGTCTATAGATGTAAGCATAGATAATGGCCTGCCACAGGGACCCTGCGCTTCTGCCTGACTGTTAAAATAAAAGACCTTTGTTCAGCTCACAGAGAGACATTCTGACCCTGCCCACCTGTGAATGGCTGCAGAAAAGAAGAAATTAACTCATCCCCTCCCTGATGTAGGCAGAGCGAGGAGATTTTGCAAGACAAATGGCCTTTTTACTTTACTTTCTCACCTCTTCCCCATCTCTGTTTCTATAAAAGAAACTGACATGCAGACCCTGATGAGTTTTTTTGGGTACACTAGTCTGCCATCTTCTCAGTCTGCCAGGTTTCCGAATAAAGTCACTATTCCTTGCCTCAGCACCTCTTCCCCCGATTCACTGGCCTGTTGTTTGGTGAGCAGAGTGAGCCTGGACTTGGTAACAATTTGGTGAGCCAACCAGGAGCCTTGCTGCTCGTGGCTAGCAGGCCCTGGTCAGGGAATATTTGGGCAGCCCTAGCAGCTGCTGGGACAATTTGTCCTGAGGATCTTCCCTTCATAATTCCCTGAAGCGTCATCGGCTACCCCAGTGCTTGGCAGTTGAAATAAGGAAACGACAAACTTCTGAAAGTTGAAGGCCTCGATTTTGTAGGGTGAGTCTCTCAGGTGTGCACACTGGGAACATGTTCCCCCCTCAATTTGGGCTTTTCCTTTATGGGACAAGCCAATTTGTTTGATTGGGGACCCTGTTGGAGAGGGAATTGTTGTTGGACTCTACCTAATTTGGGAACCGGTTAGTTGGTGTTGGTTTTGGTTTTGGTTTTGTGTGCATCGATGTTGGAATTTGTTTGGGCCTTTTGTGTTGGAATTTGTTTGTATCTTTTATGTTTTGGTGTTATCAAACTTATAAAAATGGGAAATACTCCATCTATCCCGAAGGAGAGCCCTTTGGGGAGTGTATTAGATAAATGGGCAAAACATAGCTGTGAGCCTATGACTAAGAAAGACATGATATACTATTGTAATAGGGTGTGGACCCAATATATGTTAGGATCAGAAGAGCAATGGCCCCGAATGGCTCACTCAATTATTATACAAGCTCGCAATTAGAGGTGTTTTGCAAAAGAGCAGGGAAAAGAGATGAGATTCCATATGTAGAAGCATTTATGCTACTGCACCAGGAGGAAAAGGAGTCAGAGGACTGCCACCTTATGGTGCAGTGGTCTGAAAGGAAAACCAAGGGGGGAACCTATTCTACAAGGGGAAGAGGGAGAAAATGAGAGTGGGTACATGTTACTTCAAAATTTAAACCCCCCTCTGGCATATCCAGCTCCCCCACTGGCTGAGCAGGCTGCACCAGCAGCTGTTCCAACTGCCCCTCCATGCCGCCAACATAGTCACTCCTTTCACTGCCTCCTGTTTCCCCTATCCATGGGGATCAAATAGAAGTTTCTATGTTAACTCCTGGAGCACAGGGACCTGGTTTAGTATCACCATCTAAGACCCAACAGGGCACCCAATTTGGACCGGGAGCCACTTCTTCTGCAGGGCAATTTCCCTTGTGCTGGTATCCTGTAAAAGGCCAGGGGACTCCCTTGGACTTGAGGCATCCAATTCTAATTTCCCCACAGGAGCCCTGGGTAACTTTCACAGTGGGGAACAAGTTGATTGACTTTCTAATAGATACTGCTCCCCAAACCCTCCCTATTTATCTTGAGAAGTATTAAACAAAGGAGAAACAAAGTCATCCTAGGAGAAACTTGCCTGTATTGAGATGCAAATGTCCTATCTGGTCCTCTCAGGAACCCTCATCTCTGCCATCTTTTTAAAATGCAAATTTTGGGGGCTCCCCTGGTGGTGCAGTGGTTAAGAATCCACCTGCCAATGCACGAGACACGGGTTTGAGCCCTGGCCTGGGAAGATCCTACATCCTGCCGAGAAACTAAGCCCATGCGCCACAACTACTGAGCCTGCTCTCTAGAGCCCATGAACCACAACTACTGAGCCCGTGTGCCACAACTACTGAAGCCCATGCACCTAGAGCCTGTGCTGCACAAGAGAAGCCACCGCCATGAGAAGCCCATGCACCACAATGAAGAGTAGCCCCTGCTCACCACAACCAGAGAAAAGCCCGCGCACAGCAACGAAGACACAACGCAGCCAAAAATAAAATAAATAAAATGTAAATTTTGAAAAGAGGGTAAAGTAATTTAGAAATTGACTCGTCAAAGGTAAATAGAAGTCCTAAGTGTCTTTTCTATAAATATTTAGCCATCTAGACAAGTGAGCTTGATTTTTTCCACCTGCCAAAAACCTAATTTTAATCCAACCTCTTTTGTAAACTGATGGGTTTTACAGTGCTGTACCCAACTCAGGGCTGAAACTTTGAAATGAGAACTATGAGGTCTCTCTGTTTGTGTGTTTGTATGTATCTTTGTCTTTGGATAACATTGCTGAGGTTATTTGTGGATGAGCTCTGTGTTTTTTTCCTGCAAAAAGCTTTATTGTTTCCATTTGGTCCAAGGCTTGGGAGAAGGCTCCAGGATGGTTAAGAAGTTGCCTACTGGCTGCAGAGGGGGGCTTCAGGTAGAGGCCCTGACACCAGAGGGGGTCCTCAAAGGCCGCTGGGCTCCAGAGGCTCCTAGTCATGCTTGAGCATGAGCCTCTCAAAGAGGTACTCGCCCAGCCCATCCTGGGGACCAGCCAGCCTGCAGAGGTTGGTCAGGTGGTCACCCATCTTCTTGATGAGTTTCACCTCCTCATCTAGGAAGTGGTTGGATGAGCTCTGTTTAACTGGCTTAAAGAAAAGTAAGTGCTTACAAACCAAACAATTCTAAACACAAGAGAAATTGAGATAAATGAGTTTCAGGTTCATGTGAACTGGAAAATAGTATTAAATTAATGTTTTTGTTGATCTAATTAATATAGACATGTCTTTAGGGTCATCAACATTAAGTATAATACTTTCACTGCACCTAGGTTTAATAGAAGTTAAATGAAATCTTGTTATACCTGTTGCAAATTTGTCAGCAAGAAAAATAACTTGAGATGATGAAACCTTAAAGTAAATGTAAATGAGATAAGAGCGTTAGGTAAACTCTATATGAATAATTATGTTCTGAAGATTATCTAAAATAGTCTCTCCAGATTTTGGTAACTATTACTTGCCTCTTGGTTTTCACTAGAAATTAAGATTTTTAAGAGTTGGGGATTTTAATTTAAATATATAATTAAAGCTACTGAAAATAATAAAACATTTCAGTATAGTAGAATGTGTGCTTTCAGATAAGAAGGTATGAGGGATGGAATTACATTTTTTTTTTTTTTTTTTTTTTTTGCGGTACGTGGACCTCTCACTGTTGTGGCCTCTCCCGTTGCGGAGCACAGGCTCCAGACGCGTAGGCTCAGCGGCCATGGCTCACGGGCCCAGCCGCTCCACGGCATGTGGGATCCTCCCGGACCGGGGCACGAACCCGCGTCCCCTGCATCGGCAGGCGGACTCTCAACCACTGCGCCACCAGGGAAGCCCTGGAATTACATTTTACTGAGAAAGTATTATACATGGTCAGGATTAACTAAATTTAGATTGAATTTAACTAAGTAAATGCATTTTGTTAAGTAAGCTAATATAAGACTCGAATTTGATCTCTCTGTTAGAAGTGCTCCTTTTTGATAATAGATGTATGAGTTTCTGTGCCCTTAGGTGATCCGTATTTGCTTTCTTTTAATTGTTTTGTGACTTTGGTTAAATGAATCAGTATTGTTTCACAGTGACCTATGATCCTGTTTTGTTTTAAAGCGTTTTTGATATTTTTAACAAAATTCCCAAATATCAAAATCTGACAAAAGTTTTTAAGCCTCCAGATGACTCTGGGTTACTTGGAAAGAACATCTCTGAGACATCTCAGAGAGGAATGTCAAACTAAGTTTATTTGGTATGTTAAATTACTTCAAAAACATTGTCAAGTGATTGCAGATGAACCTTAGTTTACAGTGTATGGATAAATGTTATTAATATAGATATTCCAAAATTTATATAGAATCCTTAACATCTGATATGTCCTGATATGTTATCAATCATAATCCCAGTTATTCTAAAATGTTATATGTCACACAAATATCCAAGTTTCCTGCTAATTGCATTGTACACAAATCTTTAGATTGGAACCAAGATGGCCGAGTAGAAGGATATGCTCTCACTCCCTCTTGCAAGAACACCAGAATCACAACTAGCTGCTGGACAATCATCGACAGGAAGACACTGAAACTCACCAAAAAAGATACCCCACATCCAAAGACAAAGGAGAAGACAAAATGAGTCAGTAGGAGGGGCACAATCACAGTAAAATCAAATACCATAACTGGTGGGTGGGTGACTCACAGACTGGAGAACACTTATACCACAGAAGTCCACCCACTGGAGTGAAGATTCTGAGCCCCACATCAGGCTTCCCAACCTGGGGGACCAGCAACGGGAGGAGGAATTCCTAGAGAATCAAACTTTGAAGGCTACTGGGATTTGATTGCAGGACTTTGACAGAAGTGGGGGAAACAGAGATTCCACTCTTGGAGGGCACACACAAAGTAGTGTGGGCATCGGGACCCAGGGGAAGGAGCAGTGACCCCAGGGGAGACCAAACCAGACCTACCTGCTAGTGTTGGAGGGTCTCCTGCAGAGGCAGGGGGTGGCTGTGGATCACCATGAGGACAAGGACACTGGCAGCAGAAGTTCTGGGAAGTACTCCTTGGCGTGAGCCCCCCCAGAGTCCGCCATAGCCCCACCAAAGAGCCCAGATAGGGTCCAATGTTGGGATACCTCAGGCCAAACAACCAACAGGGAGGGAACCCAGCCCCACCCATCAGCAGTCAAGCGGATTAAAGTTTTACTGAGCTCCACCCACCAAAGCAAGCTCTACTGAGCTCTACCCACCACCAGTCCCTCCCATCAGGAAAAGTGCATAAAAGCCTCTTAGATAGCCTCATCCACCAGAGGGCAGACAGCAGAAGCAAGAAGAAGTACAATCCTGCAGCCTGTGGAACAAAAACCACATTCACAGAAAAACAGACAAGATGAAAAGGCAGCAGGCTATGTACCAGATGAAGGAACAAGATAAAACCCCAGAAAAACAACTAAATGAAGTGAAGATAGGCAACCTTCCAGGAAAAGAATTCAGAATAATGATGATCCAGGACCTCAGGAAAACAATGGAGGCAAAGATCGAGAAGATGCAAGAAATGTTTAGCAAAGACCTAGAAGAATTAAAGAACAAACTAACAGAGATGAACAACACAATAACTGAAATGAAAACTACACTAGAAGGAATCAATAGCAGAACAACTGAGGAAGAAGAACGGATAAGTGACCTGGAATACAGAATGGTGGAATTCACTGCTGTGGGACAGAATAAAGAAAAAAGAATGAAAAGAAATGAAGACAGCCTAAGAGACCTCTGGAACAACATTCGCATTATAGGGGTACCAGAAGTAGAAGAGAGAGAGGAAGGACCCAAGAAAATATTTGAAGAGATTATAGTCGAAAACTTTCCCAACATAGGAAAGGAAATAGCCACCCAAGTCCAGGAAGCGCAGAGAGTCCCATAAGGATAAACCCAAGGAGAAACACATCGAGACACACAGTAATCAAATTGGCAAAAATTAAAGACAAAGAAAAATTATTGAAAGCAGCAAGGGAAAAACAACCAATAACATACAAGGGAACTCCCATAAGGTTAACAGCTGATTTCTCAGCAGAAACTCTACAAGCCAGAAGGGAGTGGCATGAAATACTTAAAGTGATGACAGGGAAGAACCTACAACCAAGATTACTCTACGCAGCAAGGATCTCATTTAGATTCGATTGAGAAATGAAAAGCTTTACAGACAAGCAAAAGGTAAGAGAATTTAGCACTACCAAACCAGCTCTACAACAAATGCTAAAGGAACTTCTCTAAGTGGGAAACAAAAGAGAAGAAAGAACTTACAAAAACAAACCCAAAACAATTAAGAAAGTGGTAATAGGAACATAAATATCGATAATTATTCTAAACGTGAATGGATAAATGCTCCAACCAAAAGACACAGGCTTGCTGAATGGATACAAAAACAAGACCCATATATATGCTGTCTACAAGAGACCCACTTCAGACCTAGGGACACATTCAGACTGAAAGTGAGGGGATGGAAAAACATATTCCATGCAAATGGAAATCAAAAGAAAGCTGGAGCAGCAATACTAATACTAGATAAAATAGACTTTAAAATAAAGAATGTTACAAGAGACAAGGAAGGACACTACATAATGATCAGGGGATCAATACAAGAAGAAGATATAACAATTATAAATATATATGCACCCAACATAGGAGCATCTCAATACATAAGGCAACCGGTAACCGCTATAAAAGAGGAAACCGACAGTAACACAATAATAGTGGGGGACTTTAACACCTCACTTACACCAAGAGACAGATCATACAAAATGAAAGTAAATAAGGAAACAGAAGCTTTAAATGACACAATAGACCAGATAGATTTAATTGGTATTTATAGGACATTCCATCCAAAAACAGCAAATTACACTTTCTTCTCAAGTGCGCATGGAACATTCTCCAGGATAGATCACATCTTGGGTCACAAATCAAGCCTCAGTAAATTTAAGAAAATTGCAATCATATCAAGCATCTTTTCTGACCACAATG
Source organism: Leucopleurus acutus (assembly GCF_964270905.1). NCBI lineage: Eukaryota > Metazoa > Chordata > Mammalia > Artiodactyla > Delphinidae > Leucopleurus > Leucopleurus acutus. The sequence continues at coordinate 58,209,342 of NC_139158.1, forward strand.
CTATGAGATTAGAAATGAATTACGGGAAAAAAACGTAAAAAACACAAACACATGGAGGCTAATCACTACGTTATTAAATAACCAAGAGATCACTGAAGAAATCAAAGAGGAAATAAAAAAATACCTAGAGAAAAATGACAATGAAAACACGACAATGAAAACCTATGGGATGCAGCAAAAGCAGTTCTAAGAGGGAAGTTTATAGCTATACAAGCCTACCTCAAGAAACAAGAAAAATCTCAAATAAACAATCTAACCTTACACCTAAAGGAACTAGAGAAAGAAGAACCAAAAAACCCCAAAGTTAGCAGAAGGAAAGAAATCATAAAGATCAGAGCAGAAATAAATGAAATAGAAAGAAAGAAAACAATTGCAAAGATCAATAAAACTAAAACCTGGTTCTTTGAGAAGATAAACAAAATTGATAAACCATTAGCCAGACTCCTGAAGAAAAAGAGGGAGAGGACTCAAATCAATAAAATTAGAAATGAAAAAGGAGAAGTTACAACAGACACCACAGAAATACAAAGCATCCTAAGAGACTACTACAAGCAACTCTATGCCAATAAAATGGACAACCGGGAAGAAATGGACAAATTCCTAGAAAGGTATAACCTTCCAAGACTGAACCAGGAAGAAATAGAAAATATGATCAGACCAATCACAAGTAATGAAGTGGAAACTGTGATTAAAAATCTTCCAACCAACCAAAGTCCAGGACCAGATGGCTTCACAAGTGAATTCTATCAAACATTTAGAGAAGAGCTAACACCATCCTTCGCAAACTCTTCCAAAAAATTGTGGAGGAAGGAATACTCCCAAATTCATTCTATGAGACCACCATCACCCTGATACCAAAACCAGATGAAGATACTACAAAAAAAGAAAATTACAGACCAATATCACTGATGAATATAGATGCAAAAATCCTCAACAAAATACTAGCAAACAGAATCCAACAACACATTAAAAGGATCATACACCATGATGAAGTGGGATTTATCCCAGGTATGCAAGGATTCTTCAATATACGCAAATCAATCAACGTGATACACCATATTAAAAAATTGAAGAATAAAAACCATATGATCATCTCAATAGATGCAGAAAAAGCTTTTGACAAAATTCAACACCCATTTGTTATAAAAATTCTCCAGAAAGTGGGCATAGAGGGAACTTACCTCAACATAATAAAGGCCATATACAACAAACCCACAGCAAACATCATTCTCAATGGTGAAAAACTGAAAGCATTTCCTCTAAGATCAGGAACAGGACAAGGATGTCCACTCTCACCACTATTATTCAACATAGTTTTGGAAGTCTAGCCACGGCAATCAGAGAAGAAAAAGAAATAAAAGGAATCCAAATTGGAAAAGAAGTAAAACTGTCACTGTTTGCAGAAGACATGATACTATACATAGAGAATCCTAAAGATGCCACCAGAAAACTACTAGAGCTAATCAGTGAATTTGGTAAAGTTGCAGGATACAAAATTAATGCACAGAAATCTCTTGCACTACTAATACACTAATGATGAAAAATCTGAAAGAGAAGTTAAGGAAACACTCCCATTTACCATTGCAACAAAAAGAATAAAATACCTAGGAATAAATGTACCTAAGGAGAAAAAAAGACCTGTATGCAGAAAACTATAAGACACTGTTGAAAGAAATTAAAGATGATACCAACAGATGGAGAGATATACCGTGTTCTTGGATTGGAAGAATCAATACTGTGAAAATGACTATACTACTCAAAGCAATCTACAGATTCAATGCAATCCCTATCAAATTACCAATGGCATTTTTTACAGAACTAGAACAAAAAAATCTTAAAATTTGTATGGAGACAAAAAAGACCCCGAATAGCCAAAGTAGTCTTGAGGGAAAAAAACAGAGCTAGAAGAATCAGGCTCCCTGACTTCAGACTATACTACAAAGCTACAGTAATCAAGACAGTATGGTACTGGCCCCAAAACAGAAATATAGATCAATGGAACAGGATAGAAAGTCCAGAGATAAACCCACGCACCTATGGTCAACTAATCTATGACGAAGGATGCAAGGATATACAATGGAGAAAACACAGTCTCTTCAATAAGTGGTGCTGGGACAACTGGACAGCTACATGTAAATGAATGAAATTAGAACACTCCCTAACATCATACACAAAAATAAACTCAAAATGGATCAGAGACCTAAATGTAAGACTGGACGCTATAAAACTCAGAGGAAAACATAGGAAGAACACTCTTTGACATAAATCACAGCAAGATCTTCTTTGATCCACCTCCTAGAGTAATGGAAATAAAAAGAAAAATAAACAAATGGGACCTAGTAAAACTTCAAAGCTTTTGCAAAGCAAAGGAAACTATAAACAAGGTGAAAGGACAACTCTAAGAATGGGAGAAGATATTTGCAAATGAATCAATGGACAAAGGAATAATCTCCAAAATATATAAACAGCTCATGCAGCTCAATATTAAAAAAACAAACAGCCCAATCAAAAAATGGGCAGAAGGCCTAAACAGACATTTCTCCAAAGAAGACATAGATGGCCAAGAAGCACATGAAAAGCTGCTCAACATCACTAATTATTAGAGAAATGCAAATCAAAACTACCATGAGGTATCACCTCACATCAGTTAGAATGGGCATCATCAGAAAATCTACAAACAACAAATGCTGCAGAGGGTGTGGAGAAAAGGGAATCCTCTTGCACAGTTGGTGGGGATGTAAATTGATACAGCCACTATGGAGAACAGTATGGAGGTTCCTTAAAAAACTAAAAATTGACACACGGCCCGCCACCGCCATCTTGAACTGCTGTGAGGTGCTCAGCATGTCTGCACGTGGCTCTGCACATGCGTCTGCACATGGCCCTTGAAGCTACAGTGTTGGCTGAAGCCAGTTCGCACTAGGAACTCTGGTGTGAAGGGCTGGGCGCGAGGCCTCTGCACGCAGCCCACTATGAGCAAGTGCATCTAGACCAAGCACAAAGGAAAAAGAAAAAGATACATCAGAAATACATCTGCACGTGGAACAACTCCTACAGAACAGCCACTGAACACTGGCAGAAGTCCTCAGACCTCCCAAAAGGCAAGAAACTCCCCCACGTACCTGGGTAGGGCAAAAAAAAAAAGAAAAAAGAGACAAAAGAATAGGGAGGGGACCTGCACCAGTGGGAGGGAGCTGTGAAGGAGGAAAGGTTTCCACACACTAGGAAGCCCCTTCGCAGGCGGAGACTGCGGGTGGCTGAGAGGGGAAGCTTCAGAGCTGCGGAGGAGAGCGCAGCAACAGGGGTGCAGAGGGCAAAGTGGAGAGATTCCCGCACAGACGATCAGTGCCGACCGGGACTCACCAGCCTGAGAGGCTTGTCTGCTCACCCGCCAGGACGGGTGGGGGCTGGGAGCTGAGGCTCGGGCTTTGGTCGGATCGTAGGGAGAGGACTGGCAGCGCGAACACAGCCTGAAGGGGTTAGTGCACCACAGCTAGCCGGGCGGGAGTCCGGGGAAAAGTCTGGACCTGCCGAAGACGCAAGAGACTTTTTCTTCCCTCTTCGTTTCCTGGTGCGCGAGGAGAGGGGATTAAGAGCGCTGCTTAAAGGAGGTCCAGAGACGGTCTCGAGCCGCGGCTATCAGCACGGACCCCAGAGATGGGCATGAGACGCTAAGGCCGCTGCTGCTGCCACCAAGAAGTCTGTGTGTGAGCACAGGTCACTCTCCACACCTCCCCTCCCGGGAGCCTGTGCAGCACGCCACTGCCAGGGTCCCGGGATCCAGGGACAACTTCCCTGGGAGAACACACGGTGCGCCTCAGGATGGTGCAATGTCACGCCGGCCTCTGCCGCCGCAGGCTCGCCCCGCACTCCGTGCCCCTCCCTCCCCCCAGGCCTGAGGGAGCCAGAACCCCCGAATCAGCTGCTCCTTTAACCCTGTCCTGTCTGAGCGAAGAACAGACACTCTCCGGCGACCTATATGCAGAGGCGGGGCCAAATCCAAAGCTGAACTCCAGAAGCTGTGCGAACAGAGAAGAGAAAGGGAAATTTCTCCCAGCAGCCTCAGGAGCAGCGGATTAAATCTCCACAATTAACTTGATGTACCCTGCATTGGTGGAAAACCTAAATAGACAACAAATCATCCCAAATTGAGGAGGTGGACTTTGAGAGCAAGATATATTTTTTCCCCTTTTCCTCTTTTTGTGAGTGTGTATGTGTATGCTTCTGTGTGAGATTTCGTCTGTATAGCTTTGCTTTCACCATTTGTCCTAGGGTTCTGTCCATCCGTTTTTGTTTTTCTTTTACTTAAAATTTTTTGTCTTAATAATTATTTTTTATTTTAATAACTTTATCTTACTTTATTTTATCCTCTTTCTTTCTTTCTTCTTTTTCTCCCTTTTATTCTGAGCCATGTGGATGAAAGGCTCTTGGTGCTCCAGCCAGGAGTCAGTGTTGTGCCTCTGAGGTGGGAGAGCCAACTTCAGGACACTGGTCCACAAGAGACATCCCAGCTCCACGTAATATCAAACGGCGAAAATCTCCCAGAGATCTCCATCTTAACACCAGCACCCAGCTTCACTCAACGACCAGCAAGCTACAGTGCTGGACACCCTATGCCAAACAACTAGCAAGACAGGAACACAACACCATCCATTAGCAAAGAGGCTGCCTAAAATCATAATAAGGCCACAGACACCCCAAAACACACCACCAGACGTGGACCTGCCCACCAGAAAGACAAGATCCAGCCTCATCCACCACAACACAGGCACTAGTCCCCTCCACCAGGAAGCCTACACAACCCACTGAAGCAACTTTAGCCACTGGGGACAGACACCAAAAACAACGGGAACTACGAACATGCGGCCTGCAAAAAGGAGACCCCAAACACAGTAAGATAAGCAAAATGAGAAGACAGAAAAACACACAGCAGATGAAGGAGCAAGATAAAAACCCACCAGACCTAACAAATGAAGAGGAAATAGGCAGTCTACCTGAAAAAGAATTCAGAATAATGATAGTAAAGATGATCCAAAATCTTGGAAATAGAATAGAGAAAATGAAAGAAACATTTAACAAGGACCTAGAAGAGCTAAAAAGGAAACAAGCAATGATGAACAACACAATAAATGAAATTAAAAATATTCTAGAAGGGATCAATAGCAGAATAACTGAGGCAGAAGAACAGGTAAGTGACCTGGAAGATAAATAGTGGAAATAACTACTGCAGAGCAGAATAAAGAAAAAAGAATGAAAAGAACCGAGGACAGTCTCAGAGACCTCTGGGACAACACTAAACACACCAACATTCGAATTATAGGGGTCCCAGAAGAAGAAGAGAAAAAGAAAGGGACTGAGAAAATATTTGAAGAGATTACAGTTGAAAACTTCCCTAATATGGGAAAGGAAATAGTTATCAAGTCCAGGAAGCACAGAGAGTCCCATACAGGATAAATCCAAGGAGAAACATGCCAAGACACATACTAATCAAACTGTCAAAAATTAAATACAAGGAAAACATATTAAAAGCAGCAAGGGAAAAGCAACAAATAATACACAAGGCAATCCCCATAAGGTTAACAGCTGATCTTTCAGCAGAAACTCTGCAAGCCAGAAGACACTGGCAGGACATATTTAAAGTGATGAAAGGGAAGAACCTCCAACCAAGATTACTGTACTGAGCAAGGATCTCATTCAGATTTGATGGAGAAATTAAAACCTTTACAGACAAGCAAGAGTTAAGAGAATTCAGCACCACTAAACCAGCTTTACAACAAATGCTAAAGGAACTTCTCTAGGCAAGAAACACAAGAGAAGGAAAAGACCTACAATAACAAATGCAAAACAATTAAGAAAATGGGAATAGGAACATACATATCGATAATTACCTTAAATGTAAATGGATTAAATGCTCCCACCAAAAGACACAGACTGGCTGAATGGATACAAAAACAAGACCCATACATATGCTGTCTACAAGAGACCCACTTCAGACCTAGAGACACATACAGACTGAAAGTGAGGGCATGGAAAAAGATATTCCATGCAAATGGAAATCAAAAGAAAGTTGGAGTAGCAATTCTCATATAAGACAAAATAGACTTTAAAATAAAGACTATTACAAGAGACAAAGAAGGACACTACATAATGATCAAGGGGTCAATCCAAGAAGAAGATATAACAATTGTAAATATGTAGGCACCCAACATAGGAGCACCTCAATACATAAGGCAAATACTAACAGCCATAAAAGGGGAAATCGACAGTAACACATTCATAGTAGGGGACTTTAACACCCCACTTTCACCAATGGACAGATTATCCAAAATGAAAATAGGTTAAGGATACACAAGCTTTAAATGATACATTAAACGAGATGGACTTAATTGATATTTATAGGACATTCCATCCAAAAACAACAGAATACACATTTTTCTCAAGTGCTCATGGAACATTCTCCAGGATAGATCATATCTTGGGTCACAAATCAAGCCTTGGTAAATTTAAGAAAATTGAAATTGTATCAAGTATCTTTTCTGACCACAATGCTATGAGACTAGATATCCATTACAGGAAAAGATCTGTAAAAAATACAAACACATGGAGGCTAAACAATACATTACTTAATAACGAAGTGATCACTGAAGAAATCAAAGAGGAAATCAAAAAATACCTAGAAACAAATGACAATGGAGCCACGACGACCCAAAATCTATGGGATGTAGCAAAAGCAGTTCTAAGAGGGAAGTTTATAGCAATACAATCCTACCTTAAGAAACAGGAAACATCTCGAATAAACAACCTAACCTTGCACCTAAAGCAATTAGAGAAAGAAGAACAAAGAAACCCCAAAGTTAGCAGAAGGAAAGAAATCATAACGATCAGATCAGAAATAAAAAGAAATGAAGGAAATGATAGCAAAAATCAATAAAACTAAAAGCTGGTTCTTTGAGAAGATAAACAAAATTGATAAACCATTAGCCAGACTCATCAAGAAAAAAAGGGAGAAGATTCAAATCAACAGAATTAGAAATGAAAAAGGAAAAGTAACAACTGACACTTCAGAAATACAAAAGATCATGAGAGATTACTACAAGCAACTCTATGCCAATAAAATGGAAAACCTGGAAGAAATGGAAAAATTCTTAGAAATGCACAACCTGCCAAGACCAAATCAGGAAGAATTAGAAAATATGAACAGACCAATCACAAGCACTGAAATTGAAGCTGAGATTAAAAATCTTCCAACAAACAAAAGCCCAGGACCAGATGGCTTCACAGGCGAATTCTATCAAACATTTAGGGAAGAGCTAACACCTATCCTTCTCAAACTCTTCCAAAATATAGAAGAAGGAGGGACACTCCCAAACTCATTCTACAAGGCCATCATCACCCTGATACCAAAACCAGACAAAGATGTCACAAAGAAAGAAAACTACGGGCCAATATCACTGATGAATATAGATGCAAAAATCCTCAACAAAATACTAGCAAACAGAATCCAGCAGCACATTAAAAGGATCATACACCATGATCAAGTGGAGTTTATTCCAGGAATGCAAGGATTCTTCAATATACGCAAATCAATCAACGTGATTCACTATATTCACAAATTGAAGGAGAAAAACCATATGATCATCTCAATAGATGCAGAGAACGCTTTTGACAAAATTCAACACCCAATTATGATAAAAACCCTGCAGAAAGTAGGCATAGAGGGAGCTTTCCTCAACATAATAAAGGCCATATATGACAAACCCACAGCCAACATCGTCCTCAATGGTGAAAAACTGAAACCATTTCCACTAAGATCAGGAACAAGACAAGGTTGCCCACTGTCACCACTATTATTCAACATTGTTTTGGAAGTTTTAGCCACAGCAATCAGAGAAGAAAAAGAAATAAAAGGAATTCAAATCTGAAAAGAAGAAGTAAAGCTGTCACTGTTTGCAGATGACATGATACTATACATAGAGTATCCTAAAGATGCTACTAGAAAACTACTAGAGCTCATCAATGAATTTGGTAAAGTAGCAGGATACAAAATTAATGCACAGAAATCTCTGGCATTCCTATACACTAATGATGAAAAATCTGAAAGTGAAATTAAGAAAACACTCCCATTTACCATTGCAACAAAAAGAATAAAATACCTAGGAATAAACCTACCTAAGGAGACAAAAGACCTGTATGCGGAAAATTATAAAACACTGATGAAAGAAATTAAAGATTATACAAATAGATGGAGAGATATACCAAGTTCTTGGATTGGAAGAATCAACATTGTGAAAATGACTCTACTACCCAAAGCAATCTACAGATTCAATGCAATCCCTATCGAATTACCACTGGCATTTTTCACAGAACTAGAACAAAAAATTTCACAATTTGTATGGAAACACAAAAGACCCCGAATAGCCAGAGCAATCTTGAGAACGAAAAATGGAGACGGAGGAATCAGGCTCCCTGGCTTCCGAGTATACTACAAAGCTACAGTAATCAAGACAGTATGGTACTGGCACAAAAACAGAAATATAGATCAATGGAACAGGATAGAAAGCCCAGAGATAAACCCACACACATGTGGTCACCTTATCTTTGATAAAGGAGGCAGGAATGTACAGTGGAGAAAGGACAGCCTCTTCAATAAGTAGTGCTGGGAAAACTGGACAGGTACATCTAGAAGTATGAGATTAGAACACTCCCTAACACCATACACAAAAATAAGCTCAAAATGGATTAAAGACCTAAATGTAAGGCCAGAAACTATCAGACTCTTAGAGGAAAGCACAGGCAGAACACTCTATGACATAAATCACAGCAAGATCCTTTTTGACCCACCTCCTAGAGAAATGGAAATAAAAACAAAAATAAACAAATGGGACCTAATGAAACTTCAAAGCTTTTGCACAGCAAAGGAAACCATCAACAAGACCAAAAGACAACTCTCAGAATGGAAGAAAATATTTGCAAATGAAGCAACTGACAAAGGATTAATCTCCAAAATTTACAAGCAGCTCATGCAGCTCAACAACAAAAAAACAAACAGCCCAATCCAAAAATGGGCAGAAGACCTAAATAGACAGTTCTCCAAAGAAGATATACAGATTGCCAACAAACACATGAAAGAATGCTCAACATCATTAATCATTAGAGAAATGCAAATCAAAACTACAATGAGATATCATCTCACACCAGTCACAATGGCCATCATCAAAAAATCTAGAAACAATAAATGCTGGAGAGGGTGTGGCGAAAAGGGAACACTCTTGCACTGCTGGTGGGAATGTAAATTGATACAGCCACTATGGAGAACAGTATGGAGGTTCCTTAAAAAACTACAAATAGAACTACCATATGACCCAGCAATCCCACTACTGGGCATATACCCTGAGAAAACCATAATTCAAAAAGAGTCATGTACCAAAATGTTCATTGCAGCTCTATTTACAATAGCCAGGAGATGGAAGCAACCTAAGTGTCCATCATCAGATGAATGGATAAAGAAGATGTGGCACATATATACAATGGAATACTACTCAGCCATAAAAAGAAATGAAATTGAGTTATTTGTAGTGAGGTGGATGGAGCTAGAGTCTGTCATACAGAGTGAAGTAAGTTAGAAAGAGAAAAACAAATACTGTAGGCTAACACATATATATGGAATCTAGGGGAAAAAAAAAAGGTCATGAAGAACCTAGGGGTAAGATGGGAATGGAGAAGCGACCTACTAGAGAACGGACTTGAGGATGTGGGGAGGGGGAAGGGTAGGCTGTGACAAAGTGAGAGAGTGGCGTGGACATATATACACTACCAAACGTAGAATAGATAGCTGGTGGGAAGCAGCCGCATAGCACAGGGAGATCAGCTAGGTGCTTTGTGATCACCTTGGGGGGTGGGATGGGGAGGGTAGGAGGGAGGCAGATGCAAGAGGGAGGAGATGTGGGAACATGTGTATAGGTATGACTGAATCACTTTGTTATAAAGCAGAAACTAACACACCATTGTGAAGCAATTATACTCCAATAAAGATGTTAAAAAAGAAAAAAAAAGAAAATTAAGTTAAACAAGCCCCTGATTATAGACTACAGACCATAGGAAAAACAATGAAAAGGATAACAATGAACCCCAAGTCTTTGGAATACAGCCAAACTCAGAAAAAATGCATATAATCTCAATAATGTTTAGTATTAAAGAAGAAAGACTAAAAAACAAGGAATTCAGGATCTAAAGAAATTATAAAAGAACAACAATAATAAAATAAGAGAATGTGGAAAGAGGGAATTTATTATTGTGTGGCTGGACCGCACTGACTCTATTTTGTCGGCTCCATCTTAGGTCCATGGTCTTCCCCCCTGAGCATGTGCATTTCTAACAAATTCCTAGATGCTGCTGAGGCTCCTGTTTGGGGCCACACTTTGAGAATCATTGACTTCAAGGCCAGAGAGAGAGAGGACCTGAGGCTGAAGGTCAAGTGGCTGCAGCTGTGAGGAGAGTGGGCTTCAGAGACTAGGAACCATGCAGGCCCTGATGACATGATTTACCTTTTTGAGTTCTTTTCACTATCAATCCATCTACCTGCCAACTCCCTCTAAAGCCAGATAACCTCACCTACTTCAAAAGGGATTTAAGTATCATTAGTTGTAATGAGATTTTATACTAATAAGACTTTATTGCTACCTATAAAATATATACTCTGTTGGTATGCTACCATGCAGTCTGTCCTAAATGAGAGGAACCCAACTTTGCCTGACAGAATAAATGGACCCAATACATTTTGTAAAAAAAAAACACCAAAAACTAAACATCGAATTACCATATGACCCAGCAATCCCACTACTGGGCATATAACCAGAGAAAACCATAATTCAAAAAGACACATGCGGGCTTCCCTGGTGGCGCAGTGGTTGAGAGTCTGCCTGCTGATGCAGGGGACGCAGGTTCGTGCCCTGGTCCGGGACGATCCCACATGCCGCGGAACGGCTGGGCCCGTGAGCCATGGCCGCTGAGCCTGCGTGTCCAGAGCCTGTGCTCCGCAACGGGAGAGGCCACAACAGTGAGAGGCCCGCATACCGCAAAAAACAAATAAACAAACAAACAAACAAAAAGACACATGCACCCCAATGTTCATTGCAGCACTACTTACAACAGCCAGGTCATGGAAGCAACCTAAATGCCCATCAACAGACAAATGGATAAATAAGTTCTGGTACATATATACAATGGAATATTACTCAGCCATAAAAAGGAACGAAAGTGGGTCATTTGTAGAGACGTGGATGGATCTAGAGACTGTCATACAGAGTGAAGTAAGTCAGAAAGAGAAAAACAAATATTGTATATTAATGCATATATGTGGAACCTAGAAAAATGGTACAGATGAACTGGTTTACAGGGCAGAAAATGAGACACAGATGTAGAGAACAAACGTATGGACACCAAGAGGGGAAAGTGGCTGGGGGGGATGGTGGTGGTGTGATGAATTGGGAGATTGGAATTGACATATATACACTAATATGTATAAAATGGATAACTAATAAGAACCTGCTGTATAAAAAAATAAAGTGAAATTCAAAAATTCAAAAAAAAAAAAAACTAATGGAAAGCCTGATTACTTCATTCAGATCAACAGGAATTAATTACATGGACTGAAGGGACTGGTAAATATGATTTATAACTTTATGACTTTGGGAAATATACTAGCTTTAATCTTAGTTTTTCAGAAAAAAATTTTTCTCTTAGGCTATTACCTACAACAGGTTGATAAAGTATGCCTTTGTAAACAAAGAGAAAACATTTATCTTCTTCTCTCTACCTGGTTGATCCTGCTAGTAGTATATGCTTGTCTCAAAGATTAAGCCATGTATGTCTAAGTATGCATGGCTGGTACAGTGAATCTGCAGATGGCTCATTAAATCAGTTATGGTTCCTTTGGTCACTCATTATTGCAACTGGATTACAACTAGTTATACCAATCATTGTATTAATTTGTTCTTTGTTTCCAGATTGTTTGTGCTTTGTACTTTGTCAATGTTACTAACTGCATTACTTATATTCTATTTTATAAGATTGTTGTCTCTTACAGTACCCAGTGTGAAACAAGGTCTCCAACAAAACTTTTATGGCTAAACATCTTGAGGAAACAGATCACATTTATAACATAGAATAATTGTAATAATGTGATTCTAAGTATGGGAAGAAGCAACAAGGGAAAATGTCTCCTGGATCATAATTGACAGAGGATCCAGAGAATCTTTAATTATTGATAGGGCCTAATCCAACAATTAGCACCTGGAGTTGCATTTTAAGAATTTTTGCCTGATCTGGGATGAGCCTCCCAGTGCTGTGGGACAAAATTTGATCATGAAGTGTCTCCCAAATATTGGTCAAATTCCTGACCAAGAGGAGAAGATCTAAGAAATGGAATGTTTCCTGCCATATCAGCCATTAGACTGCAGCCACTCCCTATGGTGAGCCCCGAGGAAACTCAGGATTTGAAAATACAGGATACAGGCCCCAGATAGCTGAGGTGCATATCAAAGGAATGACTTTAGTGAGCCCAGGCTCTTGCATCTTCCCATACATAGAAAAGCACTAAATTCCTTAACTTGAGATGTTGCCTCCTGGGCTTGAAGTCCTCAAAATTCCCGTTGAATAAAACATAACTCTCAACTTTTAGGCTGTGAATATTCTTTAAGTCTACAGGTGTAAAGTAGACACTTTCCAAAGAGGAACAAGAGAAGCAACATTTGGAACACTGGCACTGATGGTGGACATTCCCAGAAAGATCCATTTGACGAGACACAACAAGAAGCAGTTACAACGGTCATCGCCCCTTTTTCCACAAGACTGTGGAATGGACATTGACAGTGGGGAACTGTAACAGGAAAGAGCAAATTCTGACTCCATGTTGGTTCTGTTTCCTTTACTTTAACCTTTGCTTTTCGTTGCTTTTGTTATTATTATAATCACTGTCTATAGCTGTAAGCATACAAAATGGCCTGCCACAGGGAACCCTGCCCCTCTGCCTGACTGTTAAGCTAGAAGGCCTTTATTCAGCTCAGAGAGATATTCTGACCCTGCCCACCTGTGAATGGGCTGCAGAAAAGAAGAAATTAACACATCCCCTTCCCATGTGGGCTGAGGGAGGAGATTTTGCAAGACAAATGGTCTTTTTACTTTACTTCCTCACCTCTCTGTTCTATAAGAGAAACTGGCATCCAGACCCTGATAAGACGTTTTTGGGGTACACTAGTCTGCTATCTTTTCGGTCTGCCAGCTTTCTGAATGAAGATGCTATTCCTTGCCTCAACACCTCGTCTCCCAATTTATTGGCTTGTCGTGCTGCAAGCAGAGCAAGCTTGGACTCAGTAACAATACACGAAGCAAAAACTAACAGAACTAAAAGGAGAAATAGACAAATCCACAATTATAATCAAAGACTTTAATATTCCACTCTCAGTAATTGATAGTAGTAGACAGAAAATCAACAAGGATACAGAACTGAACTCCACCACCAACCAGCTGGATCTAATTGACATTTATACAATACTTCACTCAAAAACAATATACACGTCACTCAAAAACAAAATATACATTCTTTCTTTTTGTTTTTATTCCTGTTGGGATTTTATTTTTAACCATTTAAAAATATTGAAGTATAGTTAAGTTACAATGTTGTGTTAGCTTCAGGTGTACAGCAAAGTGATTCATATATATATATATATATATATATATATATATACACACACACACACTTTTTCAGATTTTTACAAGACATTGAATATAGTTCCCTGTGCTATACAGTAGGTCATTGTTTTTGTTGCTTCTTTTTATTGAAATATAGTTGATTTACAATGTGTTAATTTCTGCTATACAGCAAAGTGATTCAGTTATCCATATATATACATTCTTTTTTTAATATTCTTTTCCATTATGGTTTATCACAGGATATTGAATACAGTTCTCTGTGCTATATAGTAGGACCTTGTTGTTTATCCATTCTATATATAATAGCTTATATCTGCTAGCCCCAAACTCCCACTCCATCCCTCCCCTAACCCCTTTTCCCTTGGCAACCACAAGTCTGTTCTCTATGTCTGTGAGTCTGTCTCTGTTTCGTAGATAGGGTCATTTGTGTCATAACTTGTTTAAAATATACATTCTTTACAAAAGCACATGGAACACATTGACCAACAGACTATACTGTGGGTTATAAAATAATATCTAATTGATAAAACAATATCACAACTTTAATCAAAATTCCAGCAGGAATTTTTGTAAATACAGACAAGCTGAATCTAAAATTCAAATGGAAAGCAAAGGAACTGGAATAGCCAAAACAATTTGGTAAAAGAAGAATAAAGGTGGAGGAATCATACTACCTGATTTTAAGAATTACCATAAAGTTACAATAATCAAGACACGTAGACCAGGGGGACATAATAGAGAATCTAAATATAGGTCCACACAAATATGGCCAACTGATTTTTTAAAATACTGTATTTTAAAATATTTAAAGACTCACAAAAAGTTGCAAAGAATAATACAGAGATTTAACCTATACCTTTTACACAGCTTCCCTCAAGATCCCCCATTGATAGTGTTTTACATAACCCAAAACCAGGAAACTGACAAAGTCAGTTTATTTATTTATTTATGGTTGCGTTGGGTCTTCGTTGTTGTGCGTGGGCTTTCTCTAGGTGCAGTGAGCGGGGGCTACTCTTCGATGTGGTGCGTGGGCTTCTCATTGTGGTAGCTTCTCTTTGTTGCAGAGCATGGGCTCTAGGCATGTGGTCTTCAGCAGTTGTGGCACGTGGGCTCAGTAGTTGTGGCTCATGGGCTCAGTAGTTGTGGTTTGCGGGCTCTAGAGTGCAGGCTCAGTAGTTGTGGTGCACGGGCTTAGTTGCTCCGTGGCATGTAAGACCTCCTGGCCCAGGGCTCGAACCCATCTCCCCTGCATTGGCAGGCGGATTCTTAACCACTGCGCCACCAGGGAAGTCCCAAGTCAGTTGATTTTTGACAAACGTTCAAAGGCAATTCAAAGGAGAAAAGCTAGTCTTTACAACAAGTGGTTCAAGAACCACTAGGTATCATATGTAAAATAATGAAACTTGACTTAAACTTCACACCTTATACAAATATTAACTGACATGGATTATAGATCTAAATGTAAAACTGAAGACTATCAAACTTTTAGAATAGTAGGAAAAAATGTTTATTACCTGTGATTAGGTAATGAGTCTTAGATATGACACCAAAAGCATGATCCATGAAAGAAAAAAAATCGATAATCTAGGCTTCATCAAAACTAAAAAATTCAAATAAAAATCACAATGAGACACCCACTGGGATCTATCAAAATCAACCAAACAAACAAAAACAGAAACAGAAAATAACGTGTTGGCAAGGATGTAGACAAACGAACCTTTGTGCACTATTGGTGGGAATGTAAAATGGTACAGCTGCCATGGAAAATAGTATGGTGATTCCTCAAAAAATTAAAAATAAATTCCCATATGATCCAGCAATTCTACTTCGGGGTATATATCCAAAAGAATTGAAAGCATGGTCTTGAAGAGATATTTGTATACCCATGTCCATAGCAACATTATTCACAATAGCCAAAATGTGAAAGCAACCTAAGTGTCCATGGGTGGATGAATGGGTAAACAAAATGTGGTATATACATACAAAGGAATACCATTGTATTTCAATGATCAATGTGACTTTTTTAAAAAGGAAGGAGGGAATTCCCCCGCAGTCCAGTGGTTAGGACTTGGTGCTTTTACTGCTGGGCCTGGGTTTGATCCCTGGTCAGGGAACTAAGATCCCACAAGGTGTGTGGCATGCCCCCCACCCCCCCAAAAAAGGAAATTCTGACACATGATGCAACATGGATAAACCTTGAAGACATCATGCTAAGTGAATAACCCAGTCACAAAAAAGACAAATACTGTATGATTTAACTTATATGAGATATCTAGAATAGTCAAATATATAGAGACAGAAAGTAGAATGGTAGTTGTCAGAGGCTCGAAGGAGGGGGAAATAGGGAGTTGATTTCTTGGGTAGATAATAACATTAGAGTTACTTTGGAAAATGACCTTGTTCTGAAATGATATATGTTTAAATGTTTAGAGATGAAGTGTTGTGATGGCTGCAACTTACTTTCAAATGAGAGACAGAGAGAGGCAGACTGCAAATGTACAGAGAGCAACAGATTTAAGAGACAGAGTGATGTTAGAGGAAACAGACTGAGAGAACTACCTAGGTTCCTGCTGCCTTTCCTTCTTTCATTTCTTTGTAAAAATAATGTCAAATTTACCAACTTTTGAAGGCCCTGTCACTGTCTTGGTGAGGCTGCCCTCTGCTGGAGGTAGGGGAAGCTGCAGAGTGGATCTTTTCTTCCTCCGGCAATTGATTCCCTATTTTACTGTATTTGGCATGTAATTCTTTTGAGGAATCACCATATTGTTTTAGTTCGTGGTATGAGTTTAAGGCCATTCTGTAGTTTCATTAAAAAATAGCATTTAACATGTATTGAGCACCTACTAAGTCCCAAGCACTGAACTTTAGCTTTACATGAATGTCTCATTTAATTATAATAATCTTATAGGTAGATATCACTATTATTCCTATTTTACTTTTGAGGAAACTGAGGCATAGAGAGACTAAGAAATGTTCCCAAAGACATTGGGAACAAAGTAGTATGAAGGGGAGCTGGGATTCAAACCCAGGCAGATTGCACCAGGTTTGTAACCACTAAGCTATGTAGCCTCTCACCACGCTTTCTCTATTTTTAACTTATTCATATGGATTTCTGGATTGAAGCAGTGAGCAGGAAAATCATGCAAACACTCCCATATCTCTTGGAGATTTTTAATTTCTACTATAAACTCACAAAAGGGTCCCAGAAGCCACAAGTGTGACTCAATCATCTCAAGTCATCCCCAAATTAGTTTTCTGGAGCAGATATTCTACTTGCAAAGATCATCCAAAAACAAAAACTTAAATTTTGCCAGGTCAGGAAGTAACTGAAATACTGGAAATTGTTTGTTATTATTGGCTATATAATTTTTTTTTTTTATTGAAGTATAGTTGATTTACAATGTTGTTAGTTTCAGGTGTACAGCAAAGTGATTCAGATATATATATATGTATATATATATATATATATACACACACACATACATACAAATTCTTTTTCATTACAGGTTTTTTACAAGATATTGAATATAGTCCCCTGTGCTATATAGTAGGTCCTTGTTGGTTATTTTATGTAGAGTAGTGTGTACCTGTTAATCCCAAACTCCCAATTTATCTCTCCCCCTGACCTTTCCCCTTTGGTAACCATAAGATTGCTTTCTATGTCTGAGTCTGTTTCTGTTCTGTAAATAAGTTCAGTTGCATCATATTTTTAGATTCCACATATAAGTGATATCATATATTTGTCTTTGTCTGATTTACTTCACCTAGAAAAATAATCTGTAGGTACATCCATATTGCTGCAAATGGCATTATTTCATTCTTTTTTATGGCTGAGTAATAGTCCATTGTGTATGTACACCACATCTTCTTTATCCACTCATCTGTTGATGGACACTTAGATCGCTTCCGTGTCTTGGGAGATTGTAAATAGTGCTATGAACATTGGGGTGCATGTATCTTTTCTCATTAGAGTTCTCGTCTTTTGCAGATATACGCCCAGGAGTGGGATTGCTGGATCATACGGCAACTCTATTTTTAGTTTTTTAAGGAATCTCCATACTGTTCTCCATAGTGGCTACACCAATTTACATTCCCACCAACAGCGTAGGAGGATTCCCTTTTCTCCACACGCTCTCCAGCATTTATTGTTTGTAGACTTTTTTTTTTAAATGTGGGGGAATGATGATTTATTGAAGGCCAGTATGGGCCGAGTGATTTATTTGTAGACTTTTTGATGATGGCCATTCTGACCATATGAGGTGATCCCTCATTGTAGTTTTGATTTACATTTCTCTAATAATTAGCAATGCTGAGCATCTTTTCATGTGCCTGTTGGTCTTCTGTATGTCTTCTTTGGAGAAATGTATACTTAAGTTTTCTGCCCATTTTTTGGTGGGGTTGTCTTTTTTTTTGATATTGAGTTGTATGAGCTGTTTGTATATTTTGGAAATTAAGTCTTTGTTGGTCACATCGTTTGCAAATATTTTCTTCCAGTCCATATGTTGTCTGGGAAATTTGTCATTTAAAAAAATTTCCGAAGTGCTGAATGTCACAGGCAGCAATAAAATATTCAGAGGGAAAAAACCATGTGTCTCACACAAAGAAGTGACAATCCTGATAAATGATGATAAAAGAGACGTATATAGAACAGCTGCTTACAAACTGCTGTTTTCAAAAATATGTATTTTAATGACCTTTGCCAAACAATAATTTGAAGATATTTTACATGAAACTCTTCTTGACAAATTAAATTTGTCTATTATTAAAAGTTAGAATTAAACTATGTTTTTAGACAAAATTATATTTGAAAGTATCACATTTTTCAGATTAAAAAACAAGCTAGTGATATGCTGTTTGTTGCTATTGATAATTTTTGCAGAATTTCAGAAAGTGTGAATCCCTGATTGCCAAAATATATGACTGTCTCAAATTTCATTTCGCCTTATTTTAAAGAAGTCCCCACAAAACAATTCTGCCTATCCCATTCTAAATACTGTAAGTTGTGAGAAACAGTGCTTCTAAAAAAATTGGTTTGTACCGGTTATTCATCCATAGCTCTCAGTTCCACAGGAGGCTGGAGGCCTGCACACATTTCCCAGCCTTCCTTGCCAGCTGGCTTCCATTATGACAGTAACATAGGAGTCACTGACAAAAGATTTGTTTTTAAAGCCAGAGGAAGGGCAAATCCACATTTCCCCTCAGCTTCTGGTACTTCTGGCAGCTGCAGCAGCAGTGGCGGCGGTTAAGCGTGGCTCCTGGGTTCCTTCCTGCACAGGCACTGCAGTTCCAGCAGCAGCAACGGGTCAGCCAGCACCAGCACTTGCGGGCTTGGCTCTGGCAGTGACGGGCAAAGGTGCAATAGTCATGGTTGACGTTTATACCTCAGTTATGGGTTTCCCAGACACAAAGTCCCACTCTCAGACCATTTTCTCCCGCATGAGCCAGCATTAAAAAAGAGTGTGAATATAACACTTCCCTCAGCGAGGGAAAATGCCCAAAGAATGGTGGAAGATTATTAGGTATCAGTGACCCACAGAGCCACTGTAGAGTACTGGTGAGGGTGGGGCTTATGCAGCTCTGCCTTTCTTTATGTCACTTTATTGGGCCCCATGGCAGTATGGTGTTCTTCCTTACAGGTTCTTGATCTCAAGGCTTTGTAAACTGCACTATGAATTTACCCAGACATGGATGTTCACATTCATGGCTTATGCATTTACCTGCATTGAGGAAATAATCATTGGAGCACCCCTTGGGAGAAATGCCTGTTTGTCTCAGGATTTGGGATTGCAAATATCGCTTCTGATTTCCTATTTGGGAAGGAAAAAGAGTTCCAAGCTTGACTCTTCCTACCAGAATTCAGAATTGCCCTCATTTTAGCAGTTAACTAGGCTTGTTTCCTAGGTATCCATTTCACTTCTGTACTTGCGTCAGGAAAATAAACACAGGGTAAGTTCAGGGGGAAATTTCCCAAAGATTTCAGGGAACATTGTATACACACAGAAAATTTGGAGTATACTGCAAAAATATGGGGAATGAGTTTAGGCTTACTGAGGTCTAGGTGGTCTCCTTGACGGAACAGACTGAGGAGGCACCCGGCACCCATTCATGTGGCAAATACATTCTTTTCTGTCCACTTGGACTACTACTAGCAGTATGCCTTGCCTTGGCAGCAGTGTATCACCACAACCCAGCCTAAGAGGTGAATAACTCTGCACAACCTAATCCTCAAGACCCTGACCACCCAACCCAAGGACACAATGGTGGTCCACTTTGCTGACATCATGCTGCTTTTCCTAGAGAATTGGAAGCGGAAAGAATCGTGCGTGTTTTGGTAAAACACCTATGCTTTTTTTTCCTGGCCATATCACGAGGCTTGCAGGTGCTTGCGGGATCTTAGTTGCCTGACCAGGGATTGAACCCGTGCCACAGCAGTGAAAGCACCAAGTCCTAACTACTGGACCACCACGGAACTTCCCAAAACACCTATGCTTGATTGGGGACATAAATCCTGGGAAAAAAGTGCTCACTCGACCAAGTTTTTGGGGGTCAGCATACCTCTCCCAACAAGTGAAACACAAATTCTACTTGTCCCCTATCCTCTCTATCCTACTGTGCACAAAGCACAGTAGGCCTCTTCAAATTTTGGTGAAAGCATTTACATTTGGGTATTGTGCTCCAAATGCATTTATTGGGTAGCCCTCAAATCTACTACTAAGTGGGGCCTTGAGCAAGAGAAGATTCTCTCTAGGAGGTACAAGCTCACGTTGTCTGTAGCAGATCCAAACCGTATTTGGAACTTGAGGTAAGAATCAGAAGAGATCCTGGTGTTTCTGAGCAAGACTGCCCATCAGGTTAACTACTAGGGTTCTACTGGAGATTAAGCATTCTTCCATGGGACACCACATAACTCTGCAACCTGGACTGGGTATGATCTGACAGCTTACCTGTGCACCTAGCAGCACCTTACAATCCATTAAATGCAGGTACAGATGGCATTAGGCTTGAATTAACCCTGAAGTTACTAAACTGCCTATTTGTGCCGAAACCAGTAAGATGGCCGTGGGTGGAGAACAAGAATGTTCAAGCTTGGTTTACAGGTAGCTCTGCATGACCTGCTGCCATCAGCAGTGAATGCTAAGGAATTATAGCCCCACGCAGGACACCAGTGAAGGAAAAACAGCCCAAAGACAGAGTTTCAAGAAGGTATGACACTGTCTCCTGTACCTGAAGACAGATGGCTTGTCTGGATCCTGATAGACGAGCAGGGACTTCCCCAAACAGGCTCAATGTCCCATGTGAAAGCTCACCAAAGGCTTCCTCTGCAGGGGACCAGATGGCCCACTCCTCACCATAACAAAGCCCAAGGCTGTGGGCATAAACCATGGCCCACAATGTGTGCCTATCCTCTCACCCTAGAAATTACGCTGAGCACCTGAAATCCAGGACTCCACTGTGCCTGGGCTCAGTGCCAGGGAAGAGAAGAGCTATTACTAGCCTGAGGAGGGAGGCCACTGCCCTCAGGGATGCGATACCCTGATGGGGACTGTGTCCTAGGCACTATGATAACCATGGCCCTTTGCTTGCATCTCTATTACCTGCTTCCTTACCTGAACGTGAGGGATTGCCCATATTCCCTAAAAGGTTTTCATTTCTTGAGGGTCTCAGGTCCTATCTACAACATGGGAATTAGGGAAAGAAGCAAGGATTCTGTTTTGTTTTTTCCTCTGCTGGTATCTAGGCAAAGTTCAGTGAATGGTGGCAAAGGGACATAAGCTCTGGCTCAGAGAAACATGTCTCTTTCTCACCCTGGATGCTCTTGGAGGGCCTGCACCTGAGTAGGGGCTGTGGATCTGTATGCTCACTTATTCAACCTCGTGAACTTTATTTTAATATTTATTTAGGCTGCGCCGGGTCTTAGTTGAGGCCTGCGGGATCTTTTAGTTGTGGCATGCGGACTCGTAGCTGCGGCATGCATGCAGGATCTAGATTCCCAACCAGTGATTGAACCCGGGCCCCCTCCATTGGGAGCACGGAGTCTTACCCACTGGACCACCAGGCAAGTCCCTAAGCTTGTGAACTTTAATCACAAGTATTTCTGGTTTGCTCCAAGTGCTTGACAAGCCACACTGACCTTATAAAGGTCAATCAAGCCTCTGCCAGCACCAGTCTGGTGTGTGGTCCAAGGAAGCTGCACTGCCAGGGTAAATGTGGGTCATTGAGGCCAAGGGTGGAGAGGGCCACCAGAAGAAATGGGGTCTTCTTGCCTTCTGTGTCTTGGGCACACCAGACCCTGGCCAGTAAAACTCAGGGTCAAGCAGAAGCATATCTTTGGCCAATGGCTACTTTGTGGCTCAGTTACTGGGTGATATCTGCTCCTTGCTGGAGCCTGAAAGCCCTAGATCAGGGGTCAACAAACTTTTTCTGTAAAAAGTCATATAGGACTTCCCTGGTGGTCCAGTGGTTAAGACTCTGCACTTCCACTGCAGGAGGCACAGGTCTGATCCCTGGTAGGGGAAGCTCTGCATGCCGCATGGTGCGCCCCCCCAAAAAAAGTCATATAATTGGGGTGGGGCAGCTAAATTAGGAGTTTAGGATTAAAATATACACATTACTATATATAAAACAGATAACCAGCAAGGACCTACTGTACAGCACAGGGAACTATATTATCTTGTAATAACTTATAACGGAAAGGAATCTAAAAAAGAATAGATGTATAACTCAATCACTCTTCCGTACACCTGAAACTAACAAAACATTGTAAATCAACTATATTTCAATTTAAAAAGGCATATAACAATATTTTAGACTTTGCAACTCATAAGGTCTCTGTTGCACCTGCTCATCTCTGCCATTGTAGTATGAGAGCAGTCAATGAATAACTGTGGCTGTGTTCCAATACACTTTATTTACAAAAAGAAGCAATAGGCCAGATTTGGCCCAAGGACTGCAATATGCCAACCACTGACCCTGAGGATACTCAGGAGATGACCTGGCTGCCGAGGGGACTATGCTCCTCTGTGAGATGGAAACTTCTAAGGTCCGGTGCTTTGCTAAGAGTTGTACATGGGTGCAGAACAGGGCACTGTGTGTGTGGAGTTTCTGACCAAGTGGTGGGTGCTGAGGCCCAAAAGTGAAGGCTGCATTGGAATAGGTAGAGCCTCCTCCTTCATAAGAAACAACTGCTTTATTCCAGATCAGGCCCAACCCCCCTACCCCCACGGTCCCTGGGTGGACACTGTCCTTACTGGGCCCTCAGGAGCCCTTGTGCTGTGGCCTGACCACCAGCCCCTCTCTGGTGATGGCCCAATTGTAGCTCTTGGGGGAGTCCAACGCTTCTTCCACCCGCGCCTCCAGGTTCTCTCGGGTGATGAAGTTTTTTGCCTCCTCCTATTGGAAGAGAGAAGGCCAACTGAATGGAAGCCCTCAGAACATGCCTGCTAGCCTTTAGCCCACTGAGGGAGGGGCTCCAGCTCTGTGGGAAAGATGTCTGCAGCCCAGGTCTTCTCTGAGCACCCCGCTGACCTTCCAGTGGAAGAATATCAGGCAGCTTTGCCACATTCAGTTCTCTTAGACAATCATCCCCTGGACATTTCGGCCAAAACCCAGACACACCAGCTGTGACAATTCACTGGGTGGAATCAGTCTCTCAATATTGCCTAGATCTCTCAATCTCTCTCAAACTGTCCTCCCTCTATTACTTTAACTCAAGCCTCATCCATTCTCGCTGGATCACTTCTAACTGATCTCCTTGCTTTTAAGTCTCACACCTGGCATCCCAAGCCAAAATGTTTAAACCCTTCGGTGACTTTCCCACTCTCACGGCAAAATATAAACTCCTTGGGGAACGTGGGGGCCAGTCTCACAGACAGTGGCTAGCCAAGTGGCTAGCCACGTGAACACTACTGCATTGTCAACTCTCACCTCCGGGTCTTCGCGCCTGACAGACACTCTCCCTGTACGCCTCCTCTTCCAAATCCTCACCTGCTAACCCCGTGTCAAGACTCAAGGCTACTCTCTTCCAACTCTGCATGTAGCCGCGGCCCCACCTCCCCCACCTGGCTGCGCGCAGGACTCGCGGCACCGGCAGAGTTCGCGGCCTGCAGCCCCACCCTCTGGAGACAGGGCCCACCTGCAGCTGCAGCACTTCACGCTCCTTGAGCTGCACCCAAGCCTGCGCCTCTCGGGCCTGCCGGGCCTCCTCCTCCGCCTGCCGCCGCTCCTGCTCCCGCGCCTCCTGCCGCAGCCTGGCCATCCTGGGAGGAGTGAGAGGACGAGGTTGAGCGTGGCTGGGTGTCTCCGGGCCGGCAAGGCGTCCCCGCCCCGCCTCCCGCCCCACTCACCGCAGCTCGCGCAGCCGCTGGTTCTCCGCCTGGTTCCAGGCCATCAGCTCGCGGTGCTCAGCGGCGTCCTCCAGTGCCTTGCGCTCTGCCAAGACACCGGTCCGGGCCTCGTGCACCTTCTTGCGCACCTCGGACACGAACTCCAGCCTGGACGGAGACGCGCCCAAGGTCGGCACTCTCTTCGCCCGCCCGCCCTAACACACACGCCGGACGGCACCGCTTCCCCCTCCGTCACACACACCTGAGGGCGCGCACCGTCTGGCGGTACTGCCGGTAACGCTCCGTCAGCACGAAGAATTCCGCAGGATCCACAGCGGGTGGGGTCGCCACGCGCCCAACCTTGGACTTGGCCGGCGGGTCGTGGCGGGTCTTGCGGCAGCGCGCGGGGAGCAGAAACGGGGCTGGGGGCCGGCCCATGGGCCGCGCACCCAGGGCGCTCAGCGCGCGAAACATGGCCAGACCACCTAGCGTCCGGCGCGCCGCAGGGCATCACTGGGGCCCGGAAGTGGCCGCGGGGCACCACGGGACGCGTAGTCCGCGGGCTCCGACCCCACCCTCTGTTGCCCGCTGACATTTGCGTCCGCCCCGCCCCCCGGAACCTGGCTGTGTCCCCCCTGGGGGACCGGGTTCCGACCTGCATCCCTCCAGCCCCCACCCGGGGAAGGGTCTCAATGGAGAGAGAGGGGACAAAGGATGCAACAACTTCAGGGACCTCACACCTTTACTGGAGGGCAGCGGGGCGCGGCGCTCGGGGTCGGGTTTGCGGGAGGAGGGCGCGATCATTCCCCCGGACGCTCTGGTCACCTGACCGCAGAGCTGCGGCCTTACCCGCCCCCTCCTCTCCTCCCCTCCTCTTCCCTCGCCTCCCGGCTTGGCCTCGCTGCTTAGGATTGGCCGACGGCCGGTATTGTGGCTCCCACGTCCTGCGGACGCCCCCTAGCCTCCTAGAAGACCCAGCCTGTGGGTTCTCTAGCTCATTGGGCTTAACGGGCGTTGCCCACCTGATATCTAAAAACCCGAGCTCACACCGACTGAAATTAGGCGATAAGGTCTTGCCTTATAGGAATTTACACTTTCTCCTTTAGTTATTGTGCTCCCGTGGTGCACTTTAAAATACAATTTGCAAAATAATAAACCATCTCCCTACACCTGTCTTCCGCTATTGGCCTTGGGGAGCTCTGCAATCACTGAGTCATTCCCAGTGCACGTATCAATGACCACCTGGTTATCGGGGCCGTACTGTAGAGTGTGAGGTCGCACCCCTCACCTCTGTCCACTGGCTGTGGGCCTGCCCACCTTGAGCCACACTGGCTTCCCTTGGCTATCTAGAAGCCTAGGGGACTTCACAGCCGCCACTGTCCTATTTATGGAGGTTTGTAGTACCTCCTTCTACTCCACTAGTGACTTCTAATCTTTTACTTTAATCTAACATAGTATTTCATCATAAATTGTCTAGGATTGGGGCTTCCCTGGTGGTGCAGTGGTTAAGAATCCGCCTGCCAGTGCAGGGGACACGGGTTTGAGCCCTGGTCCGGGAAGATCCCACATGCTGAGAAGCAGTTAAGCCCGCGAGCCACAACTACTGAGCCTGCGCTCTAGAGCCCGCGAGCCACAACTACTGAGCCCATGTGCCACAACTCCTGAAGCCCGTGCGCCTAGAGCCCGTGCTCCGCAACGAGAAGACACCACAATGAGAAGCCTGCGCACCGCAACTAAGAGTAGCCCCCCCCTCGCCGCAACTAGAGAAATCCCGCACACAGCAAAAAAGACCCAAGGCAACCAAAAATAAATAACTCAGTGGTGTATCATTCCCCCTCACCCCCAGCCAGTTCTTAGCTTACTTACCAGCAGTGTCTGCACCAGGTGCTGCTTCCTGTGGAGGAGCCACCGGGCCATGGTCCTACTCTCCCAGGGCACACTGTCCTCAGGGGGAGCCAGAACATAGCTTGGGAGGTTGGGGACAATTTGGCCTGGGCTGTGAGCTGCAGTGCCCAGAACCCTTCCTTAGAAGGGAACTGAGGCTGCAGCCTGCCCTCCCCACCTCCACCCAAGGCTTGAGGTAGATGAAAGAGCCCCAGCCAGCACCTTCTTCTCACTTAGGCTGGGGAGACCCTTCAACTCACCTGGGGGCCCAGGAGTATGTTGGGGGTCATGGAGTGAGCTGGAGGCTTGCTTTCCTTCAGGGTGCCAGCTGTGGGAGCAGTGCTGAGCCTTTGAGGGCTCAGGGTGGGTGGTCAGCAGCAGCACCAGGAGGCCTAGCCCAAAGCTGGCCATGGCAGGGCTGCTCCCATGGACAGTGGACAGCACTCAGGGAGTGCTCCCATCCATACCCCCTTCCTCCTCCTCCGGGGTCCCCTTGGACAACTGGCGTTTCAGGGGCAGCTTCAGTGTCTCCTAATGTTCTTCTCTCTTCTGCTATTGCTCCCTACACCAGGACTACAGGGGTCTGGACCCTCAGGGCTCCTGGCAACTAGCCACCTCTCAGAACCCCTGGGGCACAGAGGCTCCCCGCTTTGCCAGTTGAGGGCCTTCCCCAGTAGGGCAGGACTACCCTTTCTTCCCTCAGGGATCCCAGAAGTGAGAGAAGGTTGGAGAGGGGAACAGGGGAGTTGTTCAAAAGACAGGCAGCAGTGTGGGGGAATCTGGGGCACCCAGTGCTGGGGGACGTTATTGGCAGGCCCTCAGCTCCTTTTCCCTGTGGGTTGCTATCTCTCTTCCATGGCAGTTGGGGATGTGTGGTGGTTACAGGGGCAAGGGTTTCTACCCCTTGTCCCTCCCATGCTAGGGGCAGCAGGCACAGGAATAGTGTTGTTGGGGAAAGATGAGGGAAAGGGGGCTTTTCTGGGCGTGGGTCAGGGGTAGAGGGACTTGGGAGGGGGAAGAGGAGCAGTGTACCCAGAATAGAGCTCCATCCCGGAGCCCCAGCCCTGGGGAGGGCAGCCTTTTCACTCACCGAGGGAGAGCTGTGGATGAAGTGGCTCCTCCAGGCAGCAGTGGAACCCAGGCAGCCAGACCCAAGATTTATTGCTCAGGTAGTTCCACCCACTGCTCTGGGCCCACAGACTCCAATGACGTCTCAAAGAGGGGACGGGTGGCAGCTCGCCACCAACTCTCTTCCCTTCGCAGTGTATGTTCAGCTGCTGGCGCTGGGGTCACCAGACAGATGCCTCCTCCTTCCACCTTCCCAGGGATCTGAAGTCACAAGCCTG
Organism: Leucopleurus acutus; assembly: GCF_964270905.1. NCBI lineage: Eukaryota > Metazoa > Chordata > Mammalia > Artiodactyla > Delphinidae > Leucopleurus > Leucopleurus acutus. The sequence goes on from NC_139158.1 coordinate 58,236,604, forward strand.
GCCTGTGCCCCTGAAGTCTCATCTAGCCACTTCCCTAGCTGCATTCTCAAGCTCCTGCCCTTAGGTCTAGAAAGCCCTCACAGCCCTCTCTGACACAGCAAATTATGGCCCTAAGAGAGGCAATGCCTGGGGTCTTCCTGAGTCCCACCCAGCTCAGGGCTTTCCCTGGTAGAAAAGTGGGGGCCTAAGAGTGAGGAGTCCAGCAGCCTGTTAAGAAGTCTGGGGAGAGCTATGACCACTCTTCCTGAGGGCTTGTTTGCCCACTTGTAAAATGGGTTGGGTGGGATGTCCTTAACCACACACTTGGGCACCAGGACTGGGTCACTCCATGTGGAAGTAGGTTTGGGTGGGGCATAGCTACCCCACAGGTGGCCTCTCTCTCCTCCAAGCAGGTCCCTGACAGGGGGCCCAGTTAAGGAGGCAGTGCAGCCTTTGTGGGCCTATCCGAAGGTGGTAGGAATAATTTTGTCCCTCAAGGTTCCAACCCCTCCTCATCCTGTACTTGGCCCAGGACCATTCATGGATTTGGGCACAGCCCCTGGAATGCCAGAAAAGGCTCCCGCCTTAGTCTGCATCAGCTCAGCTTTCCGCTGCCAGCCACCAGCCTCTGGGGGGCAGAGGCCAGTTTATAGGGTTAGCCAATCTCCGCCTTTGGACAGCAATTTGAACAGCAAGTGCAAGGGCAGGGTCAGGCTGGGCATCGCAGTGTCTGGTCACTGGGAGAGCAAGTGTGTCAAATTCTGTGGCAGAGATGGGGGAGATGACATCATGGGCACCTCGACTTCAGCTGCCCAGGCAGAAGGGCATGGGTGAATTTCCAAACTGACTTACCTGAAATGAATATTTCGACTGTATGATCAGTTAAACTGTTTTGGGAAACAGGTTTTGTCCCTTTATGTACCGGTTACCCAAGTAAATTTTAGGAAAACATTTGCTTTGTGGTTTAGTGAAAACAACTGAGTTCAATAAACTAGCTTAGTTCTGGTTTGGGTTTACAGAATGTTTTATTCAAAGGCCCTGGTGTTTATTTTAAAAAAGGAATGGGGTGCCTTTATTTTTTCTGTAATTTGATTGTGGTTTTTCCTGAAAATTCCAAACAAGAACAAGCTTCCCAGGGGAAAGCTTCCCTTTCTTTCTGGCCACATAGTTTGACTTTTAGGAATATTTGCTTTCCCCTTCCAGATTATAAACTCTGGAATTCATCCTTGTATCCCTCTCAGCAGGACACAGAAAGCCATTTGTTCACCACTGAGCTCTAGCTCACACTCAGCCCTGAGGCCACATTATTCCAGTCTGGGGGCTGCTGTAATCAGTTGGGAAAGCAGAGGTTTTGAGTTGAATGCTCAGGTGCTGTAGGAGCACAGAGGGGCACACCCCCTGAGCAGGTGGTCTGGGTGAAGGATGGAGAGTTAGCTAGTCTCGGCAATAGGGCTGCAGTGGGTGCTCTAGGGTAAGAGACAAAATGGAGAAGAGCTAACACAGGAACTACGGGGGGGATCTGTGGGGGGGGGCAGGCCTGTGGGTTTGGTGCTCAGTGGGAGTAGGGCTGGGACGGGGTGGGTGTGGGCAGAGAATGCTGGAGGCTGCACGAAAGGGCAGTGGGCTTTAGAGACTGGGCAAACTGCTGGGTGTGTGGAGCCTGAGACTGGTGCCTCTGGGCCACTCTGTGGAGTCACAGTAGGAAGTGGGGTGTGTGGACCAGGAGCTCAGGGCTGGAGGAGGGCTGAGGGTCCACACCACACAGACTGCAGGAATGCCTGACCTCTGAGGAAGGGGGCTGTGGAGGAAAAGCTACAGAGTGAGGATAAAAGTCAGGAGGCAGTCATTACACCAAGCGGGTGCCAGTGGACAGGGAGACAGTGGATCCCTCGGGCTCAGCACTGAGGATGAAAGGGTAAGGAAGGAATATGCGGGAATGGAAGAACTTAGGCATGGGGGAAGTGCTTTTTTTCTCTTCTTTTAAATGAAAGATGAGCATATTGGGCAGGTGGGGGTAGAGGATGAAGGAAAACCCAGGACAGAGACAATTTGATGAAGTGAGGTCTCTGCAAGTGTGGCAGGCCCCAGAAGTTTGGGTGTGCAGTGGGCACAGTCACAGCTGACTGACTGAGGAGTGGGCACTAGATGAAGCAATCTCCTCTGCCCTTCCCACACAATTGTGCTACGTGAGCTTCAACACACTTCCCTTTGAGCCTATGTCGCTTCACACCATGTAAGCTCTGAATAATACAAGAAAAGAAAGAGGTGAAGAGGGAGTGATGAGCCATACCTATAAGCTGAGGGAGAGAAGGGAGCAAAGAGCTGGGGTAATTCCTGCTTGAAGATGTCTGTTTAGCAACCAGGGGATATGTTCGTTGCACGGCTTGCTGACCCAAGGCTTGCCCTCCTCCATCTGCCTGGACATGGTTACACAGAGGCGCCAATAGGTAGCTTGCAAAGAGACAGGGTTTCCTTCCCAAGCATGGCAGCCCTCACCCGAAATTCTTTAGATTCTGTCTTTGCTTAATTTATCCATGCTTCTTTTAAACCTACTGACTTTTTGAGTTTATCGCCCCTTACAGTTCCTTGGTTCCTACAGAAGGACCACAGTACACCTACTGACTTACACGACTTCACCCCTTGCAACCTTCCAGAAGGTGGTCTGTCGTGGCACCCGGGCTTCGTGCATACACCCTGAATATGTGGTGCAGAACTTGGCTTCTATCTTGGAGCCACTGCGTCTTTGCTTGCCTGGAATCTGAGGCCCTCTGTGATGCTGCTCCGCTGATCTTTCCTACTTTCGCTCATCTAAACTTCCAATATCCTGCAGGTCCAGTTCAAGTCCTACCTCCTCCAGCAAGCACGGCAGTGGTGATCTCTGTGCATTCCTCCATGGGCCAGACGGGGGTGCCACCTCTCACTCCTGACAGCCCCGAGGTGCCCCTGGCCCCTGATCCTTAAGAAAGGCCCCGAGGGCTGCGAGGTTCTCTCAGCCCTGAACTGACAGTCATGGCAACCGGTTTCCTCTCCTGTTCCTGTGTTGGGCTGATCATGAAGAAAGGAGGCCATGAACAGACACACCCTCCCAGCTGTGCCCTCAACTAAAGACCACATTTCCCAGCACACTTTGTAGCTCAGTGTGGTCTTATGACTAGGTTTTAGCCAATGGGGTATGAGTGGAAGTGAAAAGTGCAACTTTTGCTTCATGTCTTTAAAAATGAATTTGTTTGCCCATGCTCTTTTTGCTTCTCCATGGGAAAAGACAGCGACCTCAACCATGAGGATGAGAACAACATCCTAAGGGACACTGGGACCATGAGATGGAGGATACTGGGTCTCTGGACTGGGCAGACTGTTAACATGAAACATAAATGAACATCCACCTTATTTAAGACACTTTGTCTAACATGTTAGGCTCAAATTCGAGTTGGGATCTAAGACTCCCACCATCCTGGCCTCTGGATCTGAGGCACTTCCATATAAAAGTCCTGGAAATAAGGACAGATATGAAAGGAAATGGAAGCGGTTTAACACAATAAATGTAGATATAAACACTTGCTCTGGACAGAGCGACATGATCCAGATAGTTTTGCAGCAAAGCACCAAGGACTGGAGAGGTCAAACTGACTCAAACCCGAAAGCCAAGCCACCCCTCTCTCCTCCATGCCTCTGTACTTAGGGAAGCAGTGAGGACCCTGGCCATCTTCCCCAGGGAGCAAGGCTGGCTAGGACCACTGCACCAAAGATATGCTGGGAGTGAAAGAGTAGTGCTGATAACTACCTAAGGGCTAGAGGGGCTGTGTTTGTTGGAAAGAAGGAGCTAGGGAGACTGTGCCCTCTCTGCAGCCAGCTAAGACAGAACAGTAACGGCAGGGACGGGAGTGGCCCAGGAGAACCCCAGCCCTGGTATGACTGCCCCAACCCAGACAAAGGGAGAGACGTTTCCTCAGGGAGTCAAAGCTTTTATTACCTGATAATCCCTAGTGTGGCGCCAGAGATAACACTCTGGTCCCTCTACTCGCCATGGTGGGATGTAGGCGGTACGAGAAGGTGGGCAAGGGTGGAAAGGGGAGAGATTATTTACAGAGCAGGGAAGGGAGAGCGGTCTGGACTGGGGGCACTGGGACAACCAATTTCCTCAAGAGCTCTGATAACTTTGTGCTTTTTTTCTTAGTTAATGCCTAGCTACCTGGAATGAGTTTTGTGTTTCTTCTTTAGGAAAAGATGTATAAACCAAAGAACAATAGAGCCCAATTTCCAGGCAGAGGATTTCATGATATCAATCCAAACATCACACTATTTAATTCCCCAATAAAACATTGGAAAAAGGACTATCAGTGCTAACACATTTACATATAAAATCTCCACCTAATAGGTAATAGAAGCCTATGTACCAATTTCTAAAACAGTTGTAAGATATATACACAATTTTGGGTATATTAACAAAACAGAATATTACAAAATATTAAAGGCAATTCTCCTGTCCACGGGGCCTCATCGCTTCTCACTTGAAGTTGGCGTAATCTGAGAATGCATCAATATATTCCTGCACCACCTTGTAGCAGAACTCATACTGTTCCTGCAGAGTGAAAGGTGGGGGAAAAGGCCAGGGTAGTTACGGAAGAGAAAAATGTACCTGCAGCTCCTGACAAACCCATTTTTTAAAAAATGGAAAATTCACAGGAAATGAATGTTTTTGGATTTCCACCTGAGCCCTGAGCTGCCTGCCAGAGTTCTGACAGCATTCCCCTCTGGGCTGAGTGCAGCTATCTTCTACAGATAGAAGTGACTAGACATGCAGATGGCACTCCTAGGCCTGCAGAGGTCAGACACGAGCTCAAGTCTGTCCACATACTCAGTGGTTACTGGTTATCTAGACTGTCAGGAGACCTGCTGAAAGGGAGCCTGAGGAGAGGAGAGGAGGTACTTCTGAGTCTTCCCCACCTTGGACCCATGGAGAAGTGAAGAGCCCCATGGGGCACCTGGGCACCCTCTTGTAGCCTTCACAGAGGCCACTTGCATCTCTTACTGGTGTGGGGCTAGGCTATGCCCCCACTGCTCTCCTGCCTCCCAAAGCTCATTCTGTTTGCCTGAGGCACCTTGAGGAAGGATGAGTCTGTGGTTACACAGTCTTCTGACTATCAGATGGGCCCCTCAAAAGAGCCTCCCCCCTGAGCTGGCTTTGGCAGAGGAGCTGCAGATGGTGTGGTGGCATGGATAAATACGCAGGGCAGCATACCAGTGTCTGGACCATGTGTGGCCTCTGCAGCCGCAGGCTCTTGACGGTCTGGAAGACATCCAAAATCCCCTCTGCTTTCACCCGTTCCAGGACTGTGCTTAGGGCACAGAAGGTCCCTGTCCGTCCTGCCCCCGCACTGTAACAAAGCAGATACACTTATCACACCTGCAATGACTCCCTGTGCCAAGAAGGCGAGTGACAATGACAATGAGCAGATAAAGGCCGAGGCTGGTGCTCCTGGGAAGGTCAGTCATCCGGTGGAACTGCTGGGGGTGGGCACAGGAGCTCACACAGCTCTGGGGAGGCGGGTGCACCCCTGCTGCCCTTCTTGTACGACCCATTCTGCTTGCTGAGGGGCTCACTCATTGGGCAGTGGTGAAGAACCTCACCCCCACCCCCAGCACTGAGGCTTCGCTGTCCACCTACAAACAAGCTGGGGTTGGGGTGGGGGTGGGGGGAATCCCCTGGAGGTCCAGTGGTTAGGACCCCGCACTACCAATGCCAAGGGCACGGGTTCGATCCCTGGTTGAGGAACTAAGATCCCACATGCTGCGTGGCGCAGCCAACAAACAAACAAAACACACAAAAAACAAAAACAGCCCTGCGGGGCCCTGGCCTGCTGCTCATTCATGTCAAGAGTTCTGGCCCCCTCTTTCCTGCCCCTCTGCACTGGTATATGGTTGCTGATGCTTTTCCATGCTGCTCATTTTCTTCCGAAATCCCAGGAATCCAGACTCTCACCTTGACACTGTCCACCTGTTCAATGTGTCATCACCAGACCCTTACTGAGTGCCTGCTGTGTGGTAGGGGCTGAGGTGGGTGGCAGTACACCCAGACAATAAGATATGCAGTATGAGCAGGAAAAAGAGAACAGCAGTTCTAGTCAGTGTGGGAAGTGCTATTGTGAACAGGGTGGTCAGGGAATGTGAGCAGAGACCCTGAGAAGGTGAGGACAAGGCCCTTGGAAATGAGCATCTCAGGAATGACACAGGAGTGTGTCTAGGTGCTGAAGCCACTGTAGCTGCATCTGAGGGAGGGAGGGAAGTGGGTGGGGTAAGGTCAGGGCCCTCAGGGAGAAGGCCAGACCCCCGGTTCACTCCCTGCCTAGCCTGAGCAAGGAGCCCTCAGACATGTTGTACCTCGTGAGCCAGTGTCTGGATTCTGAGTAAAGGAGTGATGTGGTCTGACTGAAGTTTTAGAAGGAGCTCTCACGCTGCTGTGTTGAGAACAAACTACAGGAGGAAGGGTGGGAGCAGGGAAACCAGTGAGGCCAGTATAGTTACTGAGGAGAGGGCATGGTGGCTTGGACAGAGGGCCATGGTGGGGGGAGTGATAAACACTTGATTCTGAAATTATTTTGCAGGTAGAACAAATGTACATGTGTGAGAAAACGAATTGTTCCAGTCTTCTTATCTGAGTTAAGTGAAATACCACTTCTTGATGTGGGGAAGGCTGTGAAACAGCAGGCTTGGAAAGAAAGATAGGGAGTTCTGAAATAACCCTTTAAAACTGAAGAGGCCCAAGTGGAAATGTTGAGTAGGTAACTGGATATATAAATCTGGAGTTTAGGGGAACTGGTGATAAAGATTTGGGAGTTGGTATTAAAGCCAGGAGATTGGATGAGTTCACCTAGGAGAATGACTGTCAGTTGACAGAGGTCCAAGGACTTGGCCCTTGACCACAGATGGGGAGGAATTAGCAAAGGAGACAGAGAAGGAACAGCCAATGAGGACAAAAACCCTGGAGAGAAGCTATGCTAAAAGCATTCCACAGAGAACCAAATGACCAACTGTGTCTAATGCTGATGAAAGTCAAGGATAATGAGATTAGGAAGTGATCACTGGACTCAGCAATGTGAAGGTCACAGGCGGCCCTCACAGGGCAGTTGCAAGGGAGTATGTGGGGGGTTAACTGAAATGGGCTCAAGAGAGGCTGGGAGGAGAGGAACTGGAGAGTTAGTATGAACAAATATTTTGAGGAATTTTACAATTAAGGAAAACAGAGAAATAGAGGATAGCTGGAGGGGAACTGGAGGCAAAAGTTTTTAAAAAATATTAAAATGGGAGAAATTATAGCACATTTTTATGAAGGCAGTAGGTATCCAGAAGAAAACCTGATGATGTAGGATAGTGAAGTCAGGTCCCTGAAGATACAAAAGAGGATGGAATTGGTATCCAAGTGGAGGGTGGGTGTGGCAGACTTTAGCTTGACTCCCAAGATCCCTGCCTCCTGGTGTTCACATACTTGTGTGATTCCCCTCCCCTTGAGTGTGGGCAGGACTTGTGATGTACTTCTAACCAACAGAATGTAGCAAGGGTGATGGAGCGTATACAATTACATGAATGTGATTATGTTACGTGGATCATAATGTCTGTCTTGTAAGGAAATACTCTCTCCTTTGTTGGTTTGGAAGAAGCAAGCACCCATGCTGGGAAGGTCCACCACGTGGCAAGCAACTTCAAAATACAAAATTTCACAAGGAACTGAATGCTACCAACAACCAAGTGAGCTCAGAAGTGGATCCTTCCCCAGGCAAGCCTCAGATGGGACCACAGCCCATCTGGTCAACACCTTGACTGCAGCCTTTTGAGACCCTGAAGCACAGGACTCAGCTAAGATGTGCTCAGATTCCTAACCACAAAGACTGCAAGATAAATGTGTGTTGTTTTGAGATGCTAAGTGTGTGGTAATATTATTACACAGCAATAGAGGACTAATGTAGCTGACTTCAGAGAGAGTTCAGACAACTCATCCACTGAACAGGAGGGATGCAGGGTCCACAGCACTAATGCAGGTAGATGGGGAGCTGTGGTGGTTAAGAGCAAGTGGAAATTCTCTGATTGCTTCTTTTTTCCTAGGCAAATAGAAAACATGGTCATTTCTTAAATATGAGGATGGGAGAGGCACTGGAGGTTTGAGGTTTGAGAGGAGGATGAAATGATCATCCAGGACAAAGGCTGGCAGGCTTTTCTATAAAGGGCCAAATAGTAAGTATCTTAGGTTTTGCTGGGAAGAGAGAAAGTCAAGTTACAACTGTACAGCTGTGCTTCTTGTGTGCTGAGCAGCAGTGTGAGGTAGTAAGAGTAACACGAATGGTCTCAATACTGCTGCTGGAGCAGGACAGCAGCCACAGATAATATATAAGCATAGCCGTGTTCCAATAAAACCTTATGTATGAACACAAATGTAAATTTCATGTAATTTTCACGTTATGAAATATTCTTCTTTTGATTAAAAAAAATTTTTTTAACGTAAACACAAGTCTTACCTTGCAGGCCCCACAAAACCATGTGGCAGGCCAGCTCTGGCACTGGGCCCTAGTTTGCCTAGCCCTGGTCTAGAACAGTGGGAGATGCAGAAGGACTGCAGGGCAGTACTAATCGCCAACCATGAAGTCATCAGAAATGTAAAATGAGGCTTGTAACATGGTGCTTTCCTTTAGCCATATTCAGCTGCATGGTGCAGGGTAGCTAGAGAATCTGGGGTTTGCCAAGAGAGGGTGACTAAGGGAGAGAGCAGCATGGGAGATTTAAAAGTGTGGGCAAGGAAGTGTTTATTTTTGTAGTTCAAGGAATCCTTTTAATTTGCCAATCCAATGGACAAAAAGCCATGTTGTACTGTTTTCATCCCCATTTCTCATATTGCTAATAAGGATTAGCATCTTTTCATGTTTACTGTACACTTGTATTAGATGATGGACTTTGCCACTTTTTCTTCTTAAAAACATTTTTTCAAATGAGTTATTTTTGTACGGGTAACAAATTAGCATAGTTCAAATTTCAAAAAGGTCAGAAACAGTGGAAAGTCTCCTTCCTACTCTACTTCTTCATCCTTTTAGTTTCTTCCTGGGAAACAACCAACATCATCAGGTCCTTGTGTGTCCTTCTAGAGATAATTTATGCATATACCGACATGAACATATTCTTTCCCTGTCTCCCACTGCTTTTCTCACTAAGCAATAAATCTTGAGGATTACTGAATACCAGTACATAAACAGATTTCTAATTAATTATCTGAAGCTCTATAGTATGAGATATATCAGAGCTTACTGAACCAGTTCCCTATTAATATATGCTTAGATTATTTACCATCTTTTTTTCAATTTTTTTTGGCTGCACCGCATGGCATGCCAGATCTTAGTTCCCCAACCAGGGATTGAACCCATGCCCCCTGCAGTGGAAGCCCAGAGTCTTAACCACTGGACCGCCAAGGAAGTCCCTACCATCTTTTACTATTATAAACGGTACTTCGATTCTTGTAATTACATATTTCATTTTGACCATTTGAAGAACATTTACTAGATACATTTCTAGAAGTTCCTTTGCTCATTTTTCTATCTTCAAAACCAATTTGTAGGAATTTAAAATATATTCTTCCTTCCCTTTTAAAAGAGATTCCCTCCCCCAATTATAAAAGCAATACAAACTCAAGGTAAAATTTTTTCTAAAATGCAATCTCATACAATGTGCCCCAAACAAAATCCACCCCCTGCCCCATGGGTCCCCTTGCTATCTTCCTTCTGTCAGTGACACCAGCCATTACCCAGCCTCGAACTTAGGAGACTCCTCTTTTTCACAGCTATGTTTATAGTCTTGTTCATTTTTCTTCTAACTGTTTTCAAAATAGTTGCCCTTTTCTCTTTTCCTGTGTTTCTTAGGGAAACAGCCCTCATTCCCATGTTGCCCAACTGGTCTTCTCCACTGTCAGTCTCCCCTGCTGTTCCCCTTCTGCATCACCTCCCCTGGCCAATATCTTAACATTAGGGACTGCTGTTCCCTAGCACTTAAAGTATGAAGTTCTTATCATCTGGGCCTGTCCTGGTCATTAAACTTGATTGCCACGTGCTCGCCAACATCCCACTCTTGTCTGGCTTTCCTCACTGTCTGATACAGGCTCCCATCACACCCCTCTGCCTGCCTCCCATGCCTTTCTCTCTCTTCCCCCTGAGGGTTGGGGTGGGCATACCTGCAGTGCACGGTGATGGGGTGGTTCCCTGACTGCTGCTGCTGCTTCTGCACGGCTGCAATGATGCTGATCATGCCCTTTCCATCACTGGGGATGCCCACTTCAGGCCAGCCATGGAAGTGGAACTGCCGGATCTGCCGGCTCTTGTTCTCCTTTGGAGGAAGGAGGATCAGAGAGGTAGGTGCAACCCTGCTTTCCCTGTGGGAGAAGGCCACCCACCAGGCATCTTACCCTGGTGTTGGTGACCAGGAGGTCTCTGACGGTATAGCTCTCACATTCCTCCTCCTTCTTCAGCTCCACTGTGATGTCTCCATAGGACACCAGTCCATCAGAGGGCCAGTACTGGGCACACTTCTCCTGGGGGACAAATGGGAGAGGTGAGGGGCTCAGAATACCATGTGTGGTAAAAGCAGGGCTGCCCTGTGAGCAGACTGCTCCTTTCAACACAGCCACTTCTTACACCGACACACTTCTTCCCCAAGGTATCAAAAACTCAGAGGGTCCTTCTACTACTTAACATCAGTCCAGTTTAACTTCTGATCCTCAGCAGGACATCCATATTTAACAACTTAAGTCCACTAATCACTTAACCTTTTGTTATTATTTATAGTCTAATTTGCAACACTGACAGGGTCTGTGAAGAACTCTGACCATCAGCTCATAGCTGCATCTAACACTCAATGGCAGGGTGGAGTGAGAGGAGGAATCAGTGTCTTTGTTCCAATTCCTTTTTCTCTGCTCCTTTGAGGTGTTCCCACATTTGTAGTTACTTATGTATATCAGACTGCTAATCCAGAAAAACTGAACCCAATTACATTCTCACCCAGCCATGGTGCTTCACCAAAGCCCAGTCCACAGTATGCTTTCATTCTTTTCCTCTTTAACACTTTTTTTAAAAAAAATGTGTAACTTCTTTTTTTCTGTTTGTTTTAATTAATTAATTTTATTTTTGGCTGCATTGGGTCTTTGTTGCAGTGCGTGGGTTTCTCTTGTTGTGGAGCATGGGCTCTAGGTGCGAAGGCTTCAGTAGTTGTGGCACGCAGGGCTCAGTAGTTGTGGCTCACTGGCTCTAGAGAACAGGCTCAGTAGTTGTGGTGCAGGGGCTTAGTTGCTCCACGGCATGTGGGATCTTCCCAGACCAGAACTTGAACCCGTGTCCGCTGCATTGGCAGGTGGATTCTTAACCACTGCGCCACCAGGGAAGTCCCTCCTCTTTAACTCTTTAATCTGCAGTGGCACCTTAATAGTTGCTAGCTCTTGTGTTTTTGTCCTTATTAGTGAGCACAAGATGGTTTACTGTTGTCTCTGCTTGCACCTGGCTCAGTTCCTTCTACAGCTCCTTGCGGGCAGGGGCTGCCTCTTTTCATCTTTGTTTTCCCAGCACCTTGCACACTGCCTGCATCTGGTAGGCTCTCAATAAGTATCTGGTAAATGAATGTGTTTAATGTCTGCAGAACAAGCCAGGGTATAAATACATAAACAAAACAAAATACGGTTATGCTGTCCTTTCTTTAGATCATTTTAGGGGAGATCTTAGATACTTCACTGTTGGCAATTTAAAGACACTCAACCATATGGGACTTCCCTGGTGGTGCAGTGGTTAAGAATCTGCCTGCCAATGCAGGGGACACGGGTTCGAGCCCTGGTCTGGGAAGGTCCCACATGCCGCGGAGCAACTAAGCCTGTGCGCCACAACTACTGAGCCTGCGCTCTAGAGCCCGTGAGCCACAACTACTGAAGCCCGCGCGCCTAGAGCCCACGCTCCGCAACAAGAGAAGCCACCACAACGAGAAGCCCGCACACTGCAACAAAGAGTAGCCCCTGCTTGCCGCAACTAGAGAGAAAGCCCATGCGCAGAAATGAAGACCTGATGCAGCCAAAAATATAAATAAATAAATAAATAAATATACTCAACCATAAATGTACTCTATGTTCATTAGAAAAGATTTGGGGAAATTAAATACAAAAATAAAAATCACTGATAGTCTCTCAGTCCAAATAAAATCAGTATTATAAGTCCCTTTTAATGACTTTTCTTGCTTTTCATGTGTGATCATTCATTACCCCCTTTATAAATGACACTGAGCTCATTTTAAAATACGGGATTATTAAAGTAGTAGATCAAGGAAATGTCACAGACCACTGCTTTTCAATGTGTGCCCACTAGGAGCCCTGGGGATACCCTGAGGGTCAGAGCTCTGGGCCCTCTCTTCAACCAGAACAGCTTTAGAAAAATCTAATTACGGCTCATCTTAAACAGAGACTACATTGGTTTTCAGGGTTTGGTGGGTGGAGTGAGTTTTGTTACCACAGTTCCTTCCCAACACTGCCTTTATGCAGTTTTATCAGTCAGAACTAAAGACTGGGGCTTTAAAACCATTAGAACTGCTAAGATCAAAGAGCTTTACAGCAACAGCATGTAGGAGCTAGAATCACACTATGGCAAGAAAAGGAAATATTAATGGTCCCACACTTAACAGCCTTCAGACATTTTAGATCTCCTTAGTTTAGGAAAAGAGGCATAACAGAGAAGAAAAGGGGCAGATTGCAAGGAGGACTCCCAGGGATGCAGAGTTGAACCATTAAGAGTCCCCTCTTGGCTTCCCTCGTGGTGCAGTAGTTAAGAATCCGCCTGCCAATGCAGTGGACACGGGTTCAATCCCTGTTCCGGGAAGATCCCACATGCTGCAGAGCAACTAAGCCCGTGCGCCACAACTACTGAGCCTGCGTGCCACAACTACTGAAGCCCGTGCGTCTAGAGCCTGTGCTCCGCAACAAGAGAAGCCACTGCAATGAGAAGCCCGCGCACCGCAAGAGTAGCCCTCGCTCACCACAACTAGAGAAAGCCAGCGCACAGCACAGAAGACCCAACGCAGCCAAAAATAAAAAGTAAATAGAATAAAGATAAATTAAAAAAAAAAAAGATTCCCCTCTTTAGGGAATTCCCCAGTGGTCCAGTGGCTGGGACTCTGCACTCCTACTGCAGGGGGCATGGGTTTGATTCCTGGTCGGGAACTGAGATCCCGCAAGCCACGCGGTTTGGCAAAAAAAAAAAAAATCCCCTCTTCAAACTCTGGACAAGGAGTTGGTCAACAGTGAAAGCATGTCTGCTCTGGCTGCCTAACCAGCCAAAATGATTACCTGTGGTAGGACCAAGAAGTTAAATCAGTGCTGTTGTAGGGTACATTTCAAGGTGACACAGCTATTGTAGGGAAGCAGGTATGGTGTGCTGAGAGAAAGCAAGCCTGGTAAACTTATGGGGATAGGATTTAAGGGACTACATGAAATAAAGAGAAGCCACATAAGATGATCGCAGATGTTGGACCGACGGCAGGAAATTACCCTACTCAGCCAGGTGAAGGCTTATTTAATTTAGCCCTCTGTGTGGGCCCAACAACACAAACAGAAAAATCAGGTTGGGCTTAAATGGGACTTGACTCCTGAGGTGCCTCTCATGGCTGTGGGGAGGGATATGGCAAAAAGAGCTGTAACAGAATCCAGAGCAGGGGCCAGCAGTGGCTGTACCCACTGTCGCCCAGGGCTAAAAATGCCTTGGTATCCTGCTGAGGATGGAGACGTGAGAGCACAGAGCTGGAGACTAGGCCTGTGGGGAATGCAAGGCTGTGACAAATGTGGGACACAACCCTCAGGGAGTAGAGGCTGTGGCTCATCTCAGAATCTATGCTCCACTCTGTATGTGGAGGGCAGATGGGGATGAGGGAAAATGGAAACTAGGAGACTTAAAATAAGCAATAGAAACAGGAGAGGAAGAAGGACCCAATTCAAGTCTTGGGACTGGATATTAACAGGAAAAGGTTTCTAAATTTTGTTGTTTTTTTCTTTTTTTTTTCGGTACGTGGGCCTCTCACTGCTGTGGCCTCTCCTGTCGCGGAGCACAGGCTCCGGATGCGCAGGCTCAGCCGCCATGGCTCACGGGCCCAGCCACTCCGCGGCATGTGGGATCTTCCCAGACCGGGGCACGAACCCGTGTCCCCTGCATCGGCAGGCGGACTCTCAACCACCGCGCCACCAGGAAAGCCCTAAATTTTGAATGCATGGGTAGATTTTCCCTCAAGACGAGGAAGCCCAAAGAGGATTTTAAGACAAGGAGTGATATAATTAGATTTATATTTTCAAAAGGATCACTGGCCTCCATGTAGAGAAGTGGCTAAAAGGGGATGGGAATGGAAGCAGGCAGACTGGCTGCCAGACTACTTCAGTGATGCAGGTGAGAGATGATGGTTTGCATGCGGGTGACAGGAGTTACACTGAAGAGAAGTGGATATGCTCAGCATACATCAGGACTCACTGACAGACTGGCTGTGGAGAGTGAGAAAAGGAGAGGAATAAAGGTAACTCCTAGACTTCTGATACGAGCATCTGGGTGGAAGGTGGTACAATTTACTGAGATGGGTAGGGTGGGATGAACCAGTATGAGGGAAAGGAGGAAACCAAATTTTATTTGGGCCATATGAAGTTTGAGATTCTTAACAGACATCCATGAGAAGATATCAAGTAGCTATGTGGATACACCGGTCCACAACTGGGAAGGTGGGGGGTAACTGGGCTAGAGACATAGATGTGAGAGTCCCTGACATATAGTATTTAAAGCCACAGAGTTGGATGAGATCCTCAAGGAATAGTGTATCAAAAGAGAACAAAAGTGGGTTAAGACCTGAGTGTTGGACACTCCAATGATTAGAGGTCATGCAGAGGAGGAGGAGGTCACAAAAGAAATAACAAAGGAGTTGCCAGGCCAGTGAGCGGGGAGGGGGTGACATCATGGAAGTCAAGGGAAGAAAATGTCTTGGGGAGGAAGAAGTGTGTGTTGACGGTTTCACACGCTGCTACAAAGGTACAAGAAAGACAAGAAAAGAGAAATAACTTTTGCATTGGGCAGACGGCGGTCACCGGTGATCTTGACTGAAGCAGTCCAAGGAGTCAAGGCTAGAAGGAACAGGATGAGAGAATGTGAGGGGAGAAAGCCAACGCTTTTTAAAGGAGTTTTGCTAGGAAGGGGTAGAGAGAAATGGGATGGCACATGGAAGGAAATGTGGGGTTAGGAGATCTTTGGTTTTTAAAGATAGGAAAGTAACAATAGGCTGATAAGAGTATAGAGGAGAGAGGGGAACTATTTACGGATGGAGGTGAGAGAAGATAATGAGAGCAGCAACATTCTTGAGAAGACAGGAGAGGAAGGGATCAGGGCACAGTGGATAGTTCGACTGAGAAATGTAGGAACACTTTTCTACTGCAACCAGAGAGAAGACAAGAGAATGGACGAATGGATACAGATTCATCCAGCCCCAGGCTGGCTGCTTGGGGGTAAGAAGATGAGAGCATTCTTGTCTGCTTTCTTGGAGAAGAATGAGATCAAAAGATAAGGTGTGAGTGTGATGGGATAGGCAAGAGGGAATGTTGAAGGTCTGAGGAAAGAGAAGGAAGGGAAGTAGGATTGGTAGGTGACACTAATTACCCATATTAGATTTGTGGTCACGAATTCAATGTGAGACCACGCAGCACCATTTTGCGTTTTCTCCCAGTAATGTTTGATACCAGATGCAGGCATATAATTGAGTTTAATAGGGTAGAGACCTTGCCATGAAAGTAAGAGACCATGAGGGAATAGTGCATGTTAAGAAGGGAGGGATTATAATCATGTCAAGTCACAAAAACTCTTAACAGAGTAAGAAGGAAGGTGGGGACATTACTGGGGTGATTGAGATTGAAAAATGGAGAAGCCAATGGCTCTAAGGACCTGATGAGGACAAAGAATTACTGGAGTAAGAAAAGAGAAGTAGTGAGGTGAAAGGACAGGAGATGGTAAACAGGGTGGGATGCCTAATGTTGATATTCCAAAGGCAGTGCAGATATGGGGGGATGACAAGGTTGTGGTTTGACCATGGAACTGGATGGCTAAGGAGGCTGAGAAGCAGAAAGACAAGAGTAGATGGATCACCCACATACATACTTTTGCTTCCAAGAATAGAAACAGAAACAGGAATCAAAAAAGGGGCAGCAAGCCAGGTGTTGGAGTCATCTGTGGGTGATCGGAGATGAGGAGTTGGTGTTCAAATCTAGTAGAAGAATGCTTGGGAACTGGGGTTTAATCTAATATTTATATTTTCAGGTTATGGACTCTAGATATTGGTATCCCTAAAGAAGCTGAAACAGAGAAGCTTTTCAGTCTTTTCTCTTGCTGTCTTTGTTTACCCCCCTTTCCCCTAGATAGCACTAAGTTTCTTGCTATGGTCTGGGGCTGAAAACAGTGATGGTGATACAGAGCTTTGTGGGCAAGGGTCTAACAAGGGTCTATCATGTTTTATTGTCTCTCTGGAGAAGTAGAATGTGGCCTTGGGTTGAGGTGACACCATGCAGAAACTGCTAGAGCTGCTCTGCCCACTCTGATGATGATGGTGGATGCATCAAGCTGCAGCTGATAAGACGAACTCAGGCCTTACCAAGCCTCTTGGTGCACCCCCCCCGGTTTAAATGGTGCAGAAAAATAAAACAGGGAGAAGAGAATTTTAGGTTTTAATTCCTTTGGAATTTTAATGAATACAGAATTTACATTTTTGGATCAGACTTTTTCTTGGAATTTAAATTGGGGGTAGGGAGTGGTGTCAGAATGTATAAATGGAGACACCCTTCATTGTCTCACTTAGGCTTACTGTGTTAATATCTCTGGGAGCTACACTTGATAAGATGAATGGGAGGTGGAACAGAAAGTAAAATTTTATCTTAGAGGCCGGTGAGGCTGGTAAAGAATGTTACTATAACCTGTTCTGTTCCACTTCAGAAGCTTCTGTTTCACTGGTCCTAAGACAGAAGCATAGGCACAGTGTTAGTAGGTAGAGGGGAATGGGCCTCATCCAACTGACTGCAGGCCTGGCCAACAGGCAGGAAAACTTGTGTGTGCGTGTCCTCTCTCTCCCCACCTCTACCGGTGAGAAATGCTTCCTGCCCTTCTGCCCTGTACTCTCACTAGGTCTACTTCAAGGACGGAAAAGCCTGACAATCTGACTAGACAGAGTCTGAGGTATTCACTGGGCTGCTTTTTATTACAGGGCAGTGGACTGAGAATGTGCTCGCCATTCCAGCTTTTTCTGCCTGCTCTTTGGACCTGCCCACCATAGATCCAGAGGGTGGAAGTGTGGAGGGAACCTCATGTAGGTCCCTGGTCTATATGTACGTTCCATCACAGCTTATCAGAGAGGGTCAGGAGACATGCACCTAATTCCTGATAACAAAGTAGCTCATCCCCCAACTGGGGGTGACAAAGCGACAACTTTGTCACTCAGGTGTACGCTTCCTCCAAATCTCTCACCTCATCAGTACTGTTATTAATGATAGGTGAAGACCTATAATGTATGTCTGTTGATTAGATACATGATACAAATCCGAGAAGAACAACTAATGAGTTAAACGATTAAATCTGAAAAAAATCTTGACATAACAGTACATCAGGGTGAGCAAATATCAAGGCTGTATCAAGGTTAAAATAAACAAACTGCCCAAGTACAGAATGGGAAAGATGTGGCTTGGAAAAACCAATGTAAAAAACGTATTTAATTCTTCCTCTCCCCCCTTCCCCCAGTCCAGTCCACCCCACCTCTGCACCATCTCTTGGGGCAGATCCCTTCTCACCACCCCTGCTGAGTCCAGGCCACCAGCATTACTGCTGCAGTTTCCTCTCTGCTTCTGGCTTGCCTGCTCATTTCTAATCTGTCCTCCTCACCACAGCCAGATGGATTTTAAAAAAACTACAAATCTGATATTGTCAAGAGTTCTTCAGCTGCTTTACAAAATTCAAACTCTTCACTATGGCTTAGAAGGACCTTTTCCCCTGGGCCCTTGCTAGCCTCTCCCGCTCTTTCTCTCGATTCTGACCCCTGTTAAGCTGCGCACCAGGCATCATGAAGCACCCATTTACTACACTGTGCACCACAACAGAAAGAGTCTGAAGATAATAAGCACTATCTGAACACAGACTGAGCCACAAGTAATACTGAGAGGGGTGGGGTGGGAGGTGGGCAGAGAAAGAGTGACCGCTGAGATTTAAAACGCTCAGTAGAGGCTGCAAGGTTCTGATCCAGAAATAGTGTTAAGAGATTTCCTACACTGAATGGGAGCTGGCCTAGGGGGCCTCTAAGGTCCCTTTATATTCTGAGTATGCTGACAATTCTCAAGGGCTTTTTTCTTTAGAAGATTTCCTTGTTATTGAATGTTAACAAAAGTTATTTCTCAAATTCTATTGTTTTCTTTTGTTTAGTCAGCAAAGTGACCCATCTTCCCACCAGTCTTCTAGTTAATTTCTCTGGCTTGGAAGGCACTCTCTCCTTAGAGACACTCACACAAGCTCCATGTCGGAGCCTCAGTCTGGCTCTGTATCCCTCCTCTCACTAGTTCTGCCCTGCCCGTGGAGGTGGGGTGCAGAGGGTGTGCACAAAGCTAGGCTTGGGGAGACCGTATTCAGGAGAGAAATGAGAGGGTGTGAACTGTCTGGGAACCGAATGGAGGCTCTGACCAGTCCTGAGAGAAGCTGACTATTCAGATACCAAGCAGCTGGGCAATGGCTCTTTGATTAGTTTAAGTCAAAGAAAAAGTCCAAATACCCTCTTAGCACCACCCCCCCACCCCCGCTTTTTTTCATGTGTCTCTTGTCTCCTACAGCCCAGGACCTTTTTGAGCTCACCTGGCCTCTCTCCTCCAGTTCTGTTAGCATCACGATAGAGCAGGATTTCCACTCCCAGATCATTCGCCAGAAGTCCTCAATTGTGTGGAGAAGAGGGCCCTGGCTGGCGATGTAGGAGTCCTTCTGCCGATAGCCCTATACAATCCAGGTCAATGGCAGGAGTGAAATGGTTTGATCAGGGAGGGGCTAGTGGAGAAGACAGGCCACTGGGATGGGACAGGGGCTGCCTGGAGACAAACACATCCCAGGCAGAGCTCCCCTCTGGCCAAGGACCAAACCCTGGCTGGCATGCTGGTCTCTTTGTAAGAAGAAGAGGGAAGTGGGGGCTGGGGCTAGGATGGAGACAGCAGGAATGGGAAGGACCAGAGGTTAGTGTTTTTAGCCTTTGGTCTGTGCTGTGAACTTTTCCTTCCAAACTGGGGCCCTGACAGACCTAGTGTACAGGAAGGGTATCAGTTCTGTATTTGATGACTGACTCAAAGACCACCCTTCCAAGCATTGGGAGGGGAGCACTGCAAGGCCCAGCTGAATCTCCATGGAGTGTTGGGAGCTCCGGGGACACAGCCACCACTTACATCAATGAAGGATGCGTTCACGTAGTCTGTGTTCTCCTCACCCCTCTTAACTGGAATGATCACTCTGTTGAATTCATCTGCAAGAAGGACAGCAGCCTGTGGCACCCCAGCATCACCTGTCGTCTTCTCCCTCTCTTTCCATCTATCCCCCCCAACCTCAGCTCTGAGAAGATATAATTCCAGCTGGGCAACAACACGCCTGTTCCTAGCCCAGGAGGCAGAAAACCTTTGGGCTTCATGCTCTTTCCAGAAGCCACTGAAGAACTGGGAACAATAAGAGACAATGCCATAATTCTTGTCTCCAAGCTGATCATTAACTAGTACCCAAGAAGTTCAAAGGGTGAAGGGAAAGGGGGATGGGGCATTAAGGCTTTGGGTGGGGAGAGGGCTCTTACATGGAATGATCTGTAAAACCCGGTTCTTCTTCATGTTGGCTGGAAGGTTTCCGGTCCGCATCTTGTCATTCTGGATTTTGATTGATGTTAATTTCTGAATTGGGAAGGGGAGGGGAAGCATTACTGATCTCAGTAACTGGACTTGACAAGATTATGTCTGTCACTGGACCTGCATCCAGGGCACACTGGCATACTGCTCTTTTCAGCAGAGCCCTGACCTCCAACATTTTCACATGTTCTTATCAGAACACTGTTTTTCTGTCTTTAATAAGCCAAGAGTGTTTGGGAAACACTGTTTTCCCGGTTCCTGTGATTCCCTTAGACTGAAATTTTATGATCCTGGAACAAAATCTACTCTTATAGGAGACAATGTGCCCTTTCTCCCTCTCTCCCTGCTGTTCTACTCCCAGAGGCTGTCTTAGATTCTTTAGAAAACCTTATTCAAATATATATCCTCCCTTCTCCTTATTCTAAGGTTCCTTCTTGATTTTTGCTACTCAAAGTGTAGCCCATAAACCAGCATCAGCCTCGTCTTGTTATATATGCAGAATCTCAGGCCCCAACTCAGACCAGCTGAAACAGAACCTGCATCATAATAGGATCCCGAGGTAATTCATGTGTACATTATAGCTTCAGGAGTGCTTTAAGGCAGTTGGTCTTCCCCATCCCAATCCAGAATCTCTTGCTTCTGGGAGCACTTTTATTGATGAGAGTGTGACATGTCCCTTACGTGAGTTGAGAACCACTGTCTAATGGCATACAGCAGGGGTCAGCAATCTACGGTCCATGAGCCAATCTGGTCTGCTGATTGCAAATGAGGTTTTACGGAAACACTGCCATGCTCATTTGCTTATGGGGTGTTTATGGCTGCTTTTGTGCTATAACAGCAGTGCTAAGTAGTTGCAAATAGAGACCGTATGGCATGCAAAGCCAAAAATATTTACTTTGCAGAGAATGTTTGCTCTTGCTGTACATTATAATTACCTGGGAGGGGGAGCTGGGGGACTTAAAAAAAATACCATTGCCTGTTTTTGTTTTTTTTCCCCCCTAAACACAACCCAAGTGACTCTAACATGCAGGATGGGTTGAGAATGACTAGGGTATGAGTAAAGGGCCAGAGACCCACCTCCTTAACCACCCACATGCTTTGCAAGGGGATTAACCATTTGTTGGTAAATCCACAAGGAGTCAAGCATCCTGTATTCTGTAGGTCACATAGATCCTTCATCCTGAAAGAGCTCAGCTCCAATTTACCTTAAACTCCTCCTCTAATCCATTGTTGCTGGACCCTGGGATTTTGTTGTAAATTTTCTGCAGATGTGTTTCTAGAGAGGTGACTTCCAGTTCTGTATCTCCATAGAGATAATGCTCCAGAAGGGCTTGGTATATGAAGACGTACTGCATCTGAAATGCAGATGATGCCCGAGTTCCCAGTTATACACACGGTCCTGGTGGTGCCAGAGCACTCCCTCCCACTCCCATTTCACTTCAGTCCACTTCTTCAATCCTAGCAGAGATAAAATGATTCACTCTTGTCCCAATTCAGGGAGGCAGGACTCAAAAGGCATGAGTCCCTCTGGGGGTGCTTAAACTTGGGAGGGAGGGTCCTACTCTGGTACCCTCCTGGAGAGAAGGACAATTCCAACTCCTGCTCATTCAGAGAGCACAGACTGAGGGGTTGTCAAATTCTGGTGACACACAAAACCTGTGCCAGCCCCCCTCCCCTCCCAGTGCTGTGCCCTTTGAACTCCATGCCCTAACCACAGAGCTGATCTCACTGCTGCTCCTGGACCTGGCTAAGCTGCATCACAACTCTGTGGCAATGGCTCCCTTGGCTGCCCACATACCTACTTCCCTCAGGACCTGTTCCATATCCTTACAGTCTAGTGCAAATGACATCTGCCCCACCTTCCAGATTCCCCTAGGAACAGCCTCCTCTGTGCTCCATAGTTCTTTTAATACGTAATTTATAAGCGCCCTTCATCACACTGTATGATGACCATTTACAATAACCTGGGAGGCTGAGTAATCCATGAGGCAGGTAGATGTTTTGGTCCTGGAATGCCCCCTACCCACAAACCACTCACGTCTGTTTGCACCATCTGGCAGCGCTGTGCCCGGATCCGGCTTACAAAGCCATAAACGTCCACCTTCCGCTCTGTATGCATCATGTCCAGCATGGCATCAATGACGACAAAGGTTCCTGTACGCCCTACACCCGCACTGTAGCCAGAGAGCAGGAGTATTACTGGGATGGCTAGCATGTCTTGTGGGAACACCCAGGGAGGGGGCAGCACAGGGTAGGGCTCTTTCTTCAAGGCTTTAAATTCTAATTCTGTATGGGGTAGAGCTAATTCTGTATGGACTCTCACGGAGCCAACAACTCCACTGTACCCTGAACTCCCTACCTCTAGTTATCAGGACCAGAGAACCCTGACACTTAGAATGGTCTGAAGATTCCAAGTACACAAGGCAGCTCTCAACCTAGCTTCTTGGCTTCATAGCAGTGGTCACCCCACCCCCAATCTTGGAGGATTGCCCTTCCCTCTTTCCTCAAGTGCTTTCCCACCCAGCACCTAGTTTTCTTGAGGAGTCTCTCTGGATGCTGCCCTGGCCCCAAGAGCTCATCTGCTCTGTGCCAGCCTCCTCAGCCAGGGCCCCTGTGCCTTCCCTGCTCTCAGCATGGGAGCAGAATGTGACATGAGTGGGGAGCCAAGGGTCAGGCCACACTGACCTGCAGTGTACCACAATGGCCCCTGCATACTGCGGGTTACAGGCCTTCACCTTCTTGAGGAACTTGAGCATACCAATCGGGGTGAAAGGCACCCCAAAGTCTGGCCAGCTGGTAAAGTGGAACTGAGTGATGAGGCGCTGTGGCTTTCTGTTGGTCACGTCGCCCACCTGTGAATTGAAGAGATCCCTGTGTGTTGGCCCTGATACCCTGGGGTATGGCAGCACCAGGGGAAGGAGGGTGAGGCTTAGGGGCCAGGGCCAGCTATGGCTATCACTGACAATGGGAAAGTGAGAGGATTAAACTTCCCAAGCAAGTTTTAACCATGGACAGAGAACCTTCCCAGAAACCCCATGGGGTAGGCAGGCTGTTACTATTATTCACAGCCTACAGATGTGAAATGTGAAACTCAGAAAAGTTAAATGACCTGGTCTAGGTCCCAGGATTAGTAAAAGGCAAGGTCAGAACTAAAATGCAGGTCTCCTGAGTCTTGGTAAGCCCTCTTTTCATAGCACCACAGTGCCCTCAGCTGAAGGCAACCTTTGCTCAAGCCTCCAGGGTCACCCTGGAGGGTCAGGAGCAGGGCCCACCACATCCTTGATGTCAGGAGCCTTTGGGGTATGAAAGGAGGAGAGGTAAGTCAAGTACCAGAAGATACTGGTGCAATACCTCCTGATGCACTTGGTTCATACCTAAGATGACCAAACTCCATCTCAGTAATACTTTTTCTCCCAGCCATGAAGTCATGAAAATGTTCCCCCCTTAGCTTTGACCGAAAGAAAAAAACAAGAAAAAAAAAAAAAGAAGAAAAATCCCCTGGGAGCCCAGAACTCTGATTTCAGAGTTCGAACATTTTGCACACTCAGCAATTCCTGACCACTCTGAGTAAGATGGGGATGACTCGGCCTGTTCTGCCCTCTTAATGGTCAGCAGATTCTAAATGAGAACCAAGAAAGGAGGTAGGAGACAGTACCTGTTGAATGCAGAACTTCCGCACTGTGTAGTCCACCAGTACGGTCACATCCTCTACTGACACACGGATATTCCCATAGGTCCAGCAGCCTTGGTCTGGCCAGTACTGGGCGCACTTACACTGGAAAGAAACAGACATGCACCCCCCTGACCTGAGACCTCCCGCCCACAACAGGTGCAAAGGACCCTAAAGAAAAGGACCACAAAAGCCCAGACTAAAATCCTCAGAAAGCCCTATGGCCTCTTCTCTCACCTCAGTCAGCTACAGACTTATTTAACTGTTCCTTTTTTTTTGCCATGCCATGCGGCTTGCAGGATCTCAGCTCCCTGACCAGAGACTGAACCCAGGCCACAGCAGTGCCCAGAATCCTAACCACCAGGCCACCAAGGAACTCCCTAACTGTTCTTTTTTTAAGTTCCTCAGCTTCTATCCTGTTTAGCACAATCTCTTAACTTATGCAGAGCCCCAGCCCTATACTTCTCACTCTTTCCCACCTCTAGTCTCTCAGTTCAGGGCAAATCGGAAGCCATTTTACCTACAAAATCTGTACTTCCACAATATCCTAAGTCATGCTCTAGGGGTAAGTCTGTCTGATCCCCTGGAATGAGCAACCTGCTATGAGGGAGTCACCAGGGTGGATTGATGCAGACTGTAAAACCTGCCACGGGAGGCCCAAGGCCTTCTCTGGTTGACTAGGCCTTGGACAGCTCCCAAGAGCCAGAGGTAGGGTTGGAGAAAATGAATCTAAAGCCCAGCCCTAAAGCCATCCCTCCTAAGCCAATCAATACATCCAACAGCCCAGTGTGGGTATCAGGTTGACTCTAGGGCCATCCTGGAGAGAGACTATCCCGAATTGGGATTCCTCTCTGGGGCCTGATCCAGGACTCAGGACTGGTGTTGGCTGTGGCCCAGTGATGGAGCTGACCAGGCATGGACTTGGCAGTCACAGAAAGAAAAGAACCAGTCAGAAGGCTGCCTGAAGGATCAGTTCAGGGGCTCACATTTCCTTGTGCCCTGCAGGGTCTCAGTTCATACGGCTCCCTCTGCTATCTCAGGAGGAGGAACAAAACAAAAACAAAAACAAAAAAACCAAAAAAAAAAAAAAAAAAAACCAGGGGAGTGAGGGACTAGAGAAGCCAGGGGAGAAAAGCCCCACTGTGACTTTTCCTTGTCTAATGGCCCAAGTCTTTCTTCCAGGATGTTTTGGATCTAAGGTGAGCTGTTTGGTCACCAGACACAGGGTGTGCTCTAGGTATACCTCTGAGTTCATCGGAGGCTTCCAGGCCACAGGAAAGTGTAGTAGGCACATTGGCCTGGGTCCTGTCTGGATGAATGACAGGCACAGAAGCCACAAAGGGTGGAAAGCCTAGGCTCAAACACAGAACTCCAGCAAAGCAGTCCCTCTGTTGGTCATGCCTGTATCAGGGGCCATTCTATCTAATTTCTCCACTCACCTCCTTTCTCTCCTTCAGATTGGTCACCATGACAATGGTGGCTGTGTTTTGTTCCCAGATCATCCTCCAGAAATCATTCACTGTTTCTTCTTTTGGTCCTATAGTAGCCAAGAGCAAAGATGAGAACACACACCAAGAGGAAGAAAGATGCTGGGAAACTGGGAACGTTCATTCCTGACTTTTGGAAGCCTGTGCCCACATGCCCCCAGCTAAATATATCATCCATCTACCCATCCACCTACCTACTAACTGAACATTTCCTGTGTATCCACCATGTATGTGCCAGGCACTTCACTAGGGAGTGAAGTGGGGATGTGAGGTTCTTAAAATAAAAAGAGAACACATGAACAATGTTTCCCAAGGATGCTATAGTTGAGGATTAGAAATCACGACCCCTACAGAATACCTATGTTGTGGGCGGGATAGTGAGCTATGTGCTTTATATCTCATTTACTCCTTCTTACCATGCTCTGAGGTGGGTGTCATTAACCAGAGAGGTTGGGTAAATTGCTTAGGCTGAAATTTAAAATTTACATCCCACACAGCCTTTTCCAGAAAGTCACTAGAAGGGCACAAAGAATAAGAAAAAAGTGGGATCTAACACAGGAGAGAGACTAACAGAATTTCCAGGGTGTTGGTAAAGGGAAGGCTCAGGATAATTACTCTGTCAGAGGCTAGATCAATCCAGAATGGAACTGAAGGAAGAAGGTTCTAGAAGGACCCCAAGATAAAAAATTAAACTAAAAAAATTAAACCTCATGTATCTGAGGGTACTGAGAGGAAATATATACTTCTAGCAAAGAGTTTAAAAGAAAAAAAATCAGTGCTAGGTATATAAAGAACTAAGTGAATAAGGAAAAAAGGCAATTATTAACTCTTGGGAAAGAGGGAAACCAAAAACTGTACCAAAAAATTATATAATATTATGTGCTTAAGCTGTGAATAATATTGGCATAGTAATAAGAATGTAAATAACAAGTATTATCTTCACCACAAATTGTGATTTAACTCCACTAGGAGAATGGGGAAAAGGGACATGTCTGTCTGAGTGTGAGGTAGTTTGTAAGAGGATTACATAAGTTATCTATAATAAGAAAAAGTCAACAGATAAAAATGGCTGCTTTAGACTAAAAAAGTTTAGACGAAAGGGGGGAGAACTTTGTTTTTATAGACCTTGTAATACCTTTTGACTTTCTTAAAATTTGTATTCCCTTTGGTAAAAAGAAAAATATTAAAAAGAAAAACAAATAATGACAGAAGTGGACACATAGCGGAAACATGTACAGAGGTGGAATTATTTCACTGCCTGGCAAGGTCAGGAAATATCTCCTGGAGGAGATGACATTTGAGCCATATGTTAGGACAGATAAAGTAGATGGGAGTCTAGAAAGGAGGCATAGGGAGAAGAGGTACTCCAGGCAGAGGTGCAGGGGGCTAGCAGCAAGTAAGAAGCATGAGACATCCAGGGACTGTAAGGAGTTCAGTGAGGTCACTGTGTAGGGTGTGTAGAAGGTAGAAGATGAAGCTAGAAAGATAGGTGAGGTACCAGGATCTAAAGGGATGGAGGCCAGGCTAAGGAAGGCTTGTTTTACAGATAATGAAAAACCATTCTAGGATTTTCATGAGAGTCTGACAAAAATTTTGCATTAAGAAAGGCCATTCTGGTGGAAGGAATCCAAGGAGCAAAGCTAGGATCCAGAGGGATCAGTCAGTAGGCTGCTGCAACAGAGCTGGAAGAAGAGATGAGAGTAAGGAAGTGTGTCAGAGAAGGCAGATTTTGGAGAGAGAAACAAGAGGAATAGCCATATGTAAAGCAAGGGACAGGTAGGAGATCTGGATGACCCCAAATCTGGTTTGGTTGATTAGGTAGATTACATTCCAGTCACCATGAATATAGATTACATTCCAGTCTCTTAAGAACAGAGGAGAAAAAGCAGCTTTGGGGCGAGGAAGAGTCACGTTTCAGTTTCTGATGTTGAATCTAGAGTCTGTGGGGGTATTCAAGCGGAAGAGAACAAAAAAATGTGGCTCTGGAGCTCAAGAGAGGCAGCAGCCAGTCAAACAGAGGTGGGTATTAGATGAGGTCTCTCAAAGAGGATACAGAGGGGGAGGAGCAAAGAAGGGGTCAAACACAGAACGCTGGGGATCTTCAAGCATTATTCAAGTTCAGACAGAACAAAAAGCCCAGGAGGCAGAAGGATGGACAGAAATGTGCCATGAAAGACAAGAATGGAGCTTCAAGGGAAGTAGTTATCCACAGTATTGAAGAGAAACTATACTTAAGGGGCAGAAAGAAGAATAAGAGCTAGAGAAACAATATTTTGAAAAGTGAGAAAAATCAAGAGAACTGAATGGCAGGAAATAACAGGAGGGTTTCAAGGAGTGTGAAGTACTGTGGAGAAGTTCAAGAGGGAGGGAGTCTGAGAAAAGGCTAACAGGGAAATCAAAGGTGAACTTAATTTAAGAACTATTTTAGCATCAACAAGGCCCCATGACTAACAAAGAGAGGATGAGATTATATGTGGTTGTTGGTGCCAAAATCATCACTGAGTAGGTGGTAGCTGAGGTGGGCCTTGAAGGGTGGACCTGAACTGACAGATGGCTACAGAGGGAGGGAAAGTGGGGTCCAGTTAGGCAAGGGCCAGGTCCTGGTGGGAGACTACAAGGGCAAGGAAGATCTAAGACTTCTGACCACCTCTGCCTCATGTTACCTCTATCCCTATTTTATCACGATCACAGTACTGTCCAACAGAACTTTCTGTGATGATGGAAATGTTTCATATCTGCACTAATATGGTAGCCTCTAGCCACATGTAGCTATTGAGCCTTAAAATGTGACTAGCGTGCAGGCTTGCCTGGTGGCGCAGTGGTTGAGAGTCTGCCTGCCGATGCAGGGGAACGGGTTTGTGCCCCAGTCCGGGAAGATCCCACATGCCATGGAGCGGCTGGGCCCGTGAGCCATGGCCGTTGAGCCTGCGTGTCTGGAGACTGTGCTCCGCAACGGGAGAGGCCACAACAGTGAGAGGCCCGCGTACCAAAAAAAAAAAAAAGTGACTAGTGTGATTGAAGAACTGGATTTAAAATTTTATTTTATTTTATTATTTTTTGGCCTCGCCACATGGCTTGCGGGTTCTTAGTTCCACACCCAGGGATTGAGCCCTGGGCCCTCAGCAGTGAAAGCACAGAGTCCTAACCACTGGACCACCAGGGAGCTCCCCCAAATTTTATTTTAAATAGCCACATGTGGTCAGTGGCTACCGTATTGAACACGATAGCCACTTACCAAAGTTCCTGTTTATTTTGCTATAAATTATCCTCTACCAACTAAAGGCTCCAAAAAGGCAGAGACCATATTCTGTTTTATTCCCCTACATATCCCCATCACCTAGGCCAGTGCCTGGCACATAATATTAATAAATGGTCAATAAATATTTGTTGAGTGATTAAATAAATGGGCTTTGATGGACCATAATAACATCAATTACTTTTTAGTGCTGCAAACATCAAGATTTTTATTTTGCTAGGATCCCAAAGGTGAGGACACTTGTTAGAACTTCAGGCTATGGAAACGTGTGCAGAGCATGTATAGGACCATGGCATTGGGTCCCTGCTCTGAGGGTTCTTAGACCACTTATCTGTGTATAATAGTGGAGCTCAGGCCCATGAGTGGGAGGAGGAGATGAGTCAGCCTGGACCAGTGAGGTGGCCAATCCTCTTTGGAGACTAAATCCAAATTCAAATTCTGAGCAGCCTGGTTTGAACTTAAGTTTCCCAAATGACCCCAAGACAGAGAACCTCATTAGACTGTGTTGTATGTGTGTGTATAGCCTTCTCCAGTATTTTTTATGCACATATATAAAAGAATTTCTTTCAAAGGATCCCTGGACACTAAGTCATCAAGATGAAGGCCCTTAGTTATAAACCTGCAAGGTAGATTATATTTTTTTCAGGTGGTAATAATTACAGAAAAGCTAATATATCTGAGTAATCTATTAGCATTTGGAAGAAAAATCCCAAATCCATTCATGGTTAAGCCTAAGAGTAAAAAATTATCTTACTTTACCTTGTGCAGCAATGAATTTGTTCTTTTCTTGGTAGCCCTGGGGGTGGGGTGGGAGAGTAGAGGAGAAACAGAAAGTGAAAACCCAAAAATGGATAGGAATGAAATTCTCCAGACTCCCAACCAGTTTACAAAGCCTTCCTTGTGAAAAGGTCCAGGCAATTAACAAGGATTTCCATTCTAGAAATTTTAATGGGATTAGCTTTGGATAGCAGGAAGCAAAGATTACATGGTCTAGGCAGTCTTCTTAAAGTGAATTATTAACAAACATTAGTATAAGAACATCCAAATAACAACTCCTAGGCTAGACCCTGTTCTGATGCTCTCTTAGTTGCTGACAATCTGGGTCTTGGTGTTACTGGGTAGGAACCCTCCAAGTCAGAAGCATGTGAGGCTGGGCCCACACGAGGAAGGAAAAAGGGTTATTTTCTTGCTGATGCTGTACCCAGGTGCAAAAGTTTTCAGGGAATAGCCCATGGGTATGGTGTAACAGCTCCCAGTGTTTGACAAGAGGGTTCTCCATTACAGGAAGTGGGAGACAAAGAAGCCAAGGAGCCTGGGGACGTCACTTAATAGATAAGGAGCCTCTGAAAAACTGACACTGGCAGTAACTTTCTTTACTGTTTAGTCATACATCTTTTCAACCTCATTGTTTAAATATAGTGTTCACTTGAGACGTCCCAGGTAAGTGAAAAATCATTTGACTTAAGGATTGTAAATCACCTTCTGCCTCTCTCAGACAGCACTAAGATGGGCAATGAGGGAGGCAACTTCATGGATGGGATACCATACCAAGGTGATGATGTGAAATACTAGTCTGCAAGGCAGTGGCAGAATAAAGGAGGGGGCCGAGTCTGAGAAGCCCCTTCCTATTCCAGCTCAAACAAGGGCAGGGCAGGGTTGCTTCCCAGCACTGGAGAAAGCTTTAGGCCTCAATATGGACATGTTTAGAGTTAACAATAAGAAGCTTGTTAAAATTTTTATTAAGAGGAATTCTCCAAAAGTTTTTAACCACTAGAAGATGGAAACTGATAAAGCCTTAATTCAGGATGCTGCATTCTACCTATAGCACTAAACTTGTAATTAAAACTGAGAAGCTCTTAGAGAATGTTACGCCGTATAATACGCTTGCTTCAGGAGAAGCTGCTGCCAAGTTCTCACTGGAGCATGTGGGTCATGAATAGCTTAAAAGCACTGTTGGAAGGCCCAGCCCCAAAGTGCTTCCCGCTCCATCTTTACCAGTAGTGTGTTATATATCCCCCATGAAAACATGCCTACATAGTGATATGCTGACATTGCTCAACCAATCAGGAATAACTAGAATGAGGCAAAACTACTGATTCCTTGTGTTATGTTCAAGGGAAAGATGAAATGTGGCTCCCTGGTTCCTGAGACATCTTTGGATTCTGAAAGTCAAATGCCAAGTTGGCTCTAGGTGGCACCTACATTCCTACCAGTTTAAAAACAAAAACAAAACACTTCCAAAGCCCCTCTATACCCTTAGACACCTCAAGGTGAGAGAGGAAGCTGGTCCTCCTAAGACTCCAGGAGGGAAGCCCAGTTGGCATCTGTACTGTCTATTTCATCTTCTCCTGTTACCAATGTCAGGTTCACTTTCAGACCTTTGTATTCTCCAAACCACAGAACCCATCCCCCGTGCCTACTGCCACCACTCTGTGGTGCCTGACACCACCTCTCTTCAAGATACATGTGTGATCTTGGTTCTGTGTGCAAAAAGGGCTTGGTAAATGATTGTCAGGGGGTGGCAATGGGGAGTAACTGTATATGGACAAGAAGCTTCTTTCTGGGGTGAGCAAAAAGTTCTAAAACTAAGAGGCAATAGCTAAAAGGTACAGCGTTTCTCTTCTGAGGTGATGAAAATGTTCTAAAATTGGTCATAGTTGCATGTATCTGTGAATATACTGAAAACCACTGAATTGTAAATTTTAAGTGGGTGAAAATTACGGCATGTAAATTGCATCAATAAAGCCACTAACAAAGTTCTAAAACAATTATAGTGATGACAGCATAACTTGGTAAACTTACTAAAAATCACTGAATTCTACATTTTAAATGTTTGAGTTTCTGTTATATAAACTGTACCTCAATCATGTTGGGAGGAAAAAAGGGTTTCGTAAGTGTAACTGGCAGCTCACAACAAATGGCTACAATTTGTTTCAGCAAAGGTTATTGCCTGCCCCTATACTCCAAGCCCTAAGGACATCTGCTCCTTCTTTCCCACTGGATCTCTCATCTGCACTCAACCCCGCTGACCACCTAACACTTCTCCATGCTTTACTCTTTGCCCTCTGAGGTGCTCTTCTCTCCTGGTCTCCTTCTGTCTCACTAATGAGCACCTCTTGCCCAGTGTGCCTTGGCTGAGGTTTGTGGGCTCCAGGGCCCACTCTTTCTCTAATGACTTCAAAGGCCATGGCTTTGGAATCTCTCCCCTGAGCTCAGATTAATGATGCCCAACTATGCTGGATATATCCACATGGATTACCCTATACTCTCTTTTTTTTTTTTTTAAAAACAAGAAAGGTATAGGTTGTTTTTTTCCCCCATAATTAAATTTGCACAGCATCTCCCCAAGCATAAGTATTACAAAAGAATGTAAAAAATCACATTTTACACATTTACACAATGTGTATAAAAAAATCACGTCTTCAGCATTTAGCTCAAATCTCACCATCTTCAAAAACTAGATCTCTTGCAAAACTCATCAGCTAAAAGTTCTATCAAAGCACTGCGAAGATGGCCTTTGCTAGCCCATGGCAATCCTTCTCCCATTTTCCCTCGCCAGTTAGGGCTGAATAGCAGAGTGAGGCTCAGATTGCGGACGTGAGGTGGGGAGGGACACAAGGGCTAATTTTCCCCAGTACAAGATGGCATCTAAAGCTTGATGGGAGAGAAGAACTGGAGAGACTGGAGGAAAGGGTCCAGGCCCTGTATTCAGTCAGAGTCACTGCTGGAAGAGGAGGAATGCTTGCCATGCTTATGGTGTTTCTGCTTCTTTTTATGAGCGTTCTTCATTTTCTTCTGCATCTTCTTGTCCATTACCATTCCTGGTCCTACCATGCCAGGAGCCAACGCCAGGGTCAGGTGGTGGGTATGGAGGGGGGTAGGGACCTGAGGGTTGGCATCCTGGATACCCTAGCTGTGGCATAGATGACAAGGCCCACCAGGGGGAAAAGCTGGATTCCCCTGGGGTGCTCCTGGGGGAGTGGGAAAGGGGTCTGGAGGAAAGGTCGGGTTGGCAGGTGGTAGATGAGCAGGATTGCAACCTCCAGGGTACCCGACGTTAGAGGGCTGTGGATATGGCCCTGGCTGCCCAGCACTGGGTTTCCACATGTTCGGGTGTTTCCTCCAGCCCCGAAATGGAGAAAGAAGGAAACTCCACCCTAAATACACTCTACAGAGTATCACCCTATTCTCTCTCATATATTAGTCAATCACCATATCCTGCTAAATTCTACCTCCAAAGTGGTTTTTACTTTGATGCATCTTCTCCAACCCTTCTACCCTCACCATTTGTAGCATGTTACTGTAACAGCCCTCAATCGGCCCTTCCTAAATCCATGTTGCACACGGTAACCCGAGTGATCAATATACAAATGTGGCTATATCGCTCCTTGTCTTTAACACCTTTCAATGTTATCCCATTGCCTAGAAATCAAAACTCTTAGCTGGGGACTTCCCTGGTGGCGCAGTGGTTAAGAATCTGCCTGCCAATGCAGGGGACACGGGTTCAAGCCCTGGTCTGGGAAGATCCCACATGCTGCGGAGCAACTAAACCTGTGTGCCACAACTACTGAGCCTGTGCTCTAGAGCCCACAAGCCACAGCGGCTGAGCCTGTGTGCCACAACTGCTGAAGCCTGCACACCTAGAGCCCGTGCTCCGCAACAAGAGAAGCCACCGCGATGAGAAGCCCACGCATCACAACAAAGAGTAGCCCCTGCTTGCCACAACTAGAAAAAGTCCGCGCGCAGCAACGAAGACCCAATGCAGTCAAAAATAAATAAAAAACAAAAACAAAAACTCTAAGCTGTACTGAAAATTTGTAGATACTGTAAGGTGACTCAATCAGCACCCAGCCCCACCCACTTCTAGCTTGACTTTCTTTCTATAGAGGCTGAAAAACTAAAAGCTAAATTCACTAGACTCTCTTGCAGCTCAGTTCTGCCTAAGAACCCAGTTTCTTCCTAGCAGTCCCACATAAGACTTGGGATAGAAGTGAGCAATGTGAGATGGTGACTGTGCTAGGAAGATCTGGTCTTTGGGCAAGCATGGCAGCGGAAGCATTGAGTTCTTCTGTAGCACCTCTGCAGGAGTTTCACTATGAGAGTCATACGGGGTAGTTGGGTACATCTACGGCTGCTCTGTTCCTGGTGACTCTCCCACGGATTCTGTAAGTCACCCACTATCTTATAATAAACCCCTTCCTGTTGAAAAGAATAGACAGAAAGTGGACTCTTGTCATCTTCAACCAAGAACCCCAACAGACACACTTGACATTCAATGCCTTCTAAGATCGAGTTCCTACCAATCCCCCAAGCCTCATCTCCCATGACTTCCCATCTTGTATCTTATAACTAAGACTACTGTTTCCAGTCTCTGACTTTGTTCATACTTCTCTTTTTGCTTTGAAGTTTCTGCCCATCTTTCTTCTCTTGAATTCAGACCTACCCTTCAATATTCAGCTCTACTGGCTCATCAGGTTGGCTGAATGTTTCTTTCTCTAAGTCCCAAAGACTCTGGGAATACCTCCTTCACACATGTTGCACACTAAAGGTTATGATCTACCTGTAGGTAGATCACACTAGGGACCATATCTTATCTCTGTAACCTTGGAGCGTACCCCCAGTGCTTACCACACAGCAGGTGATCAAAAAATTTTGACTGAATTTAATAAACCTAAATCTTCTTTAATCCCTGACTCTTACTAATGGTTAACCATAAGCTTTTTCCAGCTTCTCTACTTTCACTGAGTTCATAAGTACCTCCAATTTAACCCTCTTCATCTAAACTTTCATATTACCTATTAATAACCTCCAATAACCATCAAGCCTTTATAGGATGCCCTATTGTGAGCTCCAACTAAGAATGGCCAAAGGAGAAGGCTTGTTTCCTTCTAGTGCCTTGCTTATCATGACCATGAATAGACCCATCTTACTTGCTTACCAGCCTTAACATCCAACTTACTTTTGTCTGTCTTCACCTTCAATGTGGGAAGGAGCCAAACTGGTTACGGTGACAGACACTGCTGGTCACTAACTGAAAAGTTATTCCTTCCCTTTCTTTCTTGCCATCAAAACCATGCTTTTGTTCAGACATTTACCTTTCATTGGCTTGGAAGGTGGTCATTCCTCAGCCCCAGAAGGGTAAATCATGATAATTCTCAGCACCCTAGCCAGTGACTGGAGAGAGGGTGTAAGCATGTGATCCAATCCTGGCCTGCGGGCTCTGAAGGGCACTGTACCGGAGAGGCTTCTGAGAAAGGTCATGCCCCTAATAAAAAGAAAAGCATAGGGCTTCCCTGGTGGCGCAGTGGTTGAGAGTCCACCTGCTGATGCAAGGGACGTGGGTTCGTGCCCCGGTCCGGGAAGATCCCACATGCCGTGGAGCGGCTGCACCCGTGAGCCATGGCCGCTGAGCCTGCGCGTCCGGAGCCTGTGCTCCGCAACGAGAGAGGCCACAGCAGTGAGAGGCCCGCGTACCACAAAAAAAAAAAAAAAAAAAAGAAAAGCATATGCAGAAATTCTCCACCTCCTCCTCCTCCTCTATGTTGTGTTTATAAGAAACGTTTGGAACTGCTGTAGCCATCTTGTGAGCAAGAGACAATGCCAACAGGCTGAAGATATGAGTAGAAAGATGGAAACACCTGGTTTCTTAAGGATGTCACTGAGTCACAGACTCAGCCCACCCCAGAACTGCTATACACCTGCCTTCGGATTAAATGAGAAGTAAATGTTCCTGTGTAGACCACTTCTAGCTGAGTATTCTGTTACCTGCAGATGGAAACATTCTGATATTGCTATACTCTTCCATATAATGTTAAACTCAACCTGTTCCTCCCAACTACTTCATCATAATCTTTGATCTAAATCCTGGGACTCTTAGCTGGTTACTAACCTTTTTCCATTTTCCTTATCTACTACATCAATCATTTCTACCAGGGTTCCTTTCCTTCTAACTATAAACATATGACCATCACTAAGAAACATATACAGGAATTTCAGCAAATCCATACTCGTAAGGGTGCCTGCACTACTCCATTTCTGAAGTCCATCTGATAGCCTATTTTTTAGCCACAGCCCCTTGTTCTTCCATCTTTCTCCTTTTCCTATCCCAAGACTGCTCTTTCAATTTCTTGAGACCTAGTCCTTGATCCCTTCCTTTCTCTACTGAACCTGAAGCCCTCGGCTGACTACTTGAAGCAACAACTGACTTCCCTAGCCCTTTTGTCTGAGTACCACATGTTTTCTGCATATCACCAATCCTAGGGTACAACTGGAGAAAATCACACAACTGAGGCCCCTATATATCAAAGATTTCCATCTTAGGTAGTTCCTCGGTGCAGCTAAACATGCTTTTTTCATGCCCTTTTCAGTATTCTTTCTTACTGACTTCAGTACTCTCATGTCACAGTCCCATCCTCTCTTTTCAGCAGATAACCTTGACTTTACTTCTTAGAAAAAACAGACAAGTTCCCTCAGCTTGATTTATTCACACCTACAAACCACCTCTATCTATTCTATATTCCTTTACCATCAGTCTCAGAGGAAAAAACATCCTTTCTTATGTTCAACGCTAATCTCTCCATGAGTATTCTTTTAAAAAAAATTGTGGTAAGGGACTTCCCTGGCGGTCCAGTGGTTAAGAATCCGCCTTCCAATGCAGGGGACGTGGGTTTGATCCCTGGTTGGGGAACTAAGATCCCACATGCTGTGGGCCAACTAAGCCCGCACACCTCAACTAGACAGCCTGCGTGCTGCAAACTATAGAGCCCATGTGCTCTGGAGCCTGCGCGCCACAACTAGAGAGAAGCCTGTGTGCCACAACTAGAGAGAAGCCTGTGCGCCACAACTAGAGAGAAGCCCTCGCACCATAACGAAGTTTCCCACATGCCGCAACTAAGATCCGATGCAGCCAAAAAAAAAAAAAAAAAAAATTGTGGTAAAATATACGTAACATAAAACTGATCATTTCAGCCATTTTTAAGTGTACAGGTCTGTGGCATTAAGTTTATTCACATTGTTGGGCAACCATCACCACCATCCATCTCCAAAACTTCTGCATCTTCCTCAGCTGAAACTCTGTACCCATTAAATGATAATTCCCTTCTCCTCCCTCCCTCTAGCCCCTGGCAACCACCGTTCTACCTTCTGTTTTAATAAATTTGACTACTCTAGGTACCTCATATAAGTGGAATTATACAATATTTATTGTTTTGTGACTGGCTTATTTCACTTACCATAATGTCTTCGAAATTCATCCATGTTATAGCATGTGTCAGAATTTCTTCCCCTTTTAAGGCTAAATAATATTCCATTGCATGTATATGCCACATTTTACCTATTCATTCTTCCACTGATGGAACCTGGGTTGCTACCACCTTTTGGCTATTGTGATTAATGCTGCTATGATCATGGGTGTACAAATTCCATCAGTATTCTCTTCATGCTTCAGTAGTCAGGCTTGCTCTCTCTAGCTCCTTGCTTGCTCTCTCTCTTCCTTTCAAACTCTCTCTTTACTGGTTCCCTCCCGTCAGCCTATAAAACATACTCAAGTCTCGCACACCATCTCTATAAACATTCTCTAAATCACCCCTAAAAACCTTTCAGTTTCAGCTCTTCTCTCAATTCATAGTAGACATGACTAACCAGACTTACCCGGAGTCAGATATTCTAGTCCTGTTTGGAGGACAAAGTGTGCTTTTGTTCTTAGTTATCTGAATAAGCTCAATAAAGGATTCACTGACTCTTACAGAAAAGTATACATTTAGGTTCAGATTTCTGCATGGGAAAATTTTGGGAATGATGACAGGTAAACATAAGAATACATTTTAAACTGTCTGATCTTTAAAAAAATTTTTTCAGTCTTTTAAAAAAATCAGACTCCTCCAGGAAAAACTGAAATGACAAATATTCCTTCTAACATGCAGCTGAGAAGGAATCAAGGAAATAATGAGAAAAGCTCAAGTTCCTTACATTGATGAATGAAGCATTGATGTAATCAGAATCTGGAACTCCTTCAACTGGTGTCAGATGGACTCTAGAATGGTCATCTAGAAAAAAAATTTTTTTTTTCAATTAAATTCAATTTTATTTTTCACTGGTCCCAATGCAACCAGGCCAGTTGTGACATCTATGACTATGTGTAGAGAGACACACAAGTATAAAGTTGTCACTGCAGCACTATTTATAACAGCAAAAATTCGGACACATCTCAACCATCATTAGGGGACTAAGTTAAATAAATTAAGATATATCCATAATATGGAATAGTAAGCAGTTGATAAAAAGGAAAGTGAACACTTCTGTTTCTTGCCAATTACCAGTACATATATCGGTATATATATATACCAATACACCAATACATTTCTCTATATTATAGTCATTTCAGGTATATAGCATTATAGTTCAACATCTGTAATAACTATAGTGATCACCACCACAAGTCTAGCTACCATCCACCACCATACAGTAGAACCCCCCCACCAATCCATTTCACCCACCTCCAACCCCCTTCCCCTCTGGTAACCAACAATCTGTTCTCTGTATCTATGAGTTTGTGTTTGTTTTGTTGTTTTGTTTTGTTTTTTTAGATTCCACATGAGTGAAATCATATGGTATTTATCTTTCTCCATCTGACTTATTTTCCAATATATATTGGGAAAAAAAAGAAAAAAGAGCAATGTATACAGCATACCAGTTATACTAAAAATATATAATATATATACATGCATTTATACACAAATAAGACATAAGTATCTGTAAATGCCTAGTACAGTGGTCTTTAATATATTATGCACCCAAAACTGCACCAGGAATTATTTAAAGGATGAGTTTTTAAAAAAAGCAATTATAAAAGATAAAGCAGGGCTTCCCTGGTGGCGCAGTGGTTGAGAGTCCACCTGCCGATGCAAGGGACACGGGATCGTGCCCCGGTCCGGGAAGATCCCACATGCTGCGGAGCGGCTGCGCCCGTGAGCCATGGCCGCTGGGCCTGCGCATCCAGAGCCTGTGCTCCGCAACGGGAGAGGCCACAACAGTGAGAGGCCCGCGTACCGCAAAAAAAAAAAAAGCAAAGTTCAAATATTTTGCTCTCACATCCCACTAGATTATGCATATTCCATTCTGGAGACCACTAACCTAGAAAAATGTCTGTTAGGTTATAGATAAACTGATTAGCAATGGCTAACTTTGGGAAGGAGTTACGAAGAGAACTCTGAATTGGAATTTCTTTGCAATGAGCAACAAAAAACCCCCACAACAACCATGCACTTGCTGTCTGGTCTTAGTGAAACTGCTCTCCTTAACTTCCCAGAAACTTTAGGCCTGCCTTAAAAAACCTGGTCAAGCACCCCTACTGACTTTATGAGCACCTGGGGTTGCCTGGGGAGCCATAAAGGCTCTTTCAGTCCAAAGGCTTGACTCTATTCTTATTACCAGCCTTCCTATGATCAATTACAAGATTCTTTCCATCCTCAGAAAATCTGGCTACAGATGCAGTTTCAGGTTACATCCCAAGAAACCCTACAAACACTCACAAGGCAAGATGTTTACATATCGATTTTTTTCCTTGTTCTCCTCCTTGGAGGCAGCTTCACAGGTGGCCTGGATAGGACAAGCAGGGAGAGCCTGAAAGGTTAAGAGAAATTACAGAAGTTATTAAAAGGGATAAACACCAAACATGTAAACTGCTGCACCATACTCTGACCTGGCAGCAAGTTCTACCTTTTCTTAGGGGAGAAAAGATGTGCCCAGGTGAATACTTGCACCTAACACAGAGAGTGCACCTCTCTTCTAAATAGCTTCTAAGCTCCTTAGAGTTTGAATGCCCAGAGGGCAGAATGCCTTTCCTGTTACTGTAAGCACAGCATGCTCTTTATATGATTACTATGTGGTTAGGAGCATGTTACAATGCTGGGTCAAAATGGACCACCCCAGTATATGGGACTGGGGACACAACTGAAAGGATGGGCCATTTATCCCCATGCTGACCACCATGCAAAGCTGGAGATGTATCTCAGAGTAAACCACACAGGAGGGGTCTGGATGGTCAGTTGAGTTAGGAGCCTGACAAGGGGGTATGGCAGCCCAGCCTCTAGCATCATGTGGTAAGGAAGCAAGGACAGGTGAGTGGGTGAGAGGGCATTCACATGGATGCAGCAGTTAGGAAGCAGAGGACTTGGATGAGGTAACACTGAATCTGCAGCAGTTTTGGAGCAAATGTAAATCAGCTAGCACTGGGAGGTATGTGGGTAAGTATAAATGGTTTGACATGAGATAGTCTGGATTGTATGAACTTGAGCAAATCGGCCAAAGTTTCCCATAAAATTGGGAAAATAATACCTGCTACATAAGGAGTAAATAAGATAATCTCATGTTTGGCATAGAATAAGCATTCAATAAATTTGTTTTATAGGAGTAGGAAGCTAAATTTTATTATTTGAATTGTTTTCTTCTGTGTTCTATATATTCAAAACTAAGAAAGCAAAAAGAGAAATAGTTTAAAATTACAACCTAGACAACCTTCCTGATAAGTGATTTGGAAATATGTCTTAAAGCTTTAAAAATATTCATACCCTTTGACCTAGGAAATCTGGATTCTAGCCTAAATAAATAAAAATCTCTATGTTCAAATTATTTACTTCATCATTATTTAGAATGACCCCAAACTGAAAACAACCTTAGTATTCAGCAGTAGGAGAACAGTTAAGTAAATTATGGTTCATGTATTACTTTTCATTCATTCCTTCAACAAACATATAATGTGTACCTATTAGGTACCGAGTTAGGTACAGAGCAAACAGTGGTGAATCAAATCATATACACAGTTCTTGCTCTCATGAACAATGCAAACTTGTGGGTGAAAGACAGATATTAAATAAATAAAACAGGTAAATATAAAATTACATACCATGATAAATGCAATGAGAGAACAGGTTATTAGAGAAAGTATCAGAAAGCCCAAGGAATACCCCAATACAGATTAAGGGTAGGTCTCCATGAGGAAGGATGAGTATGGAAAAGAGTATTCCAGGCAAAGAACAGCATGTATGATGACCCAGAGGCAGGAGAAGGCTTGGTTTGTGTGAGGAAATAAAGTGTCAGTGAGGGTGTTATGTATAAAATGTTGCTGGTGGAGATGGCAAGAGGAAGTGGGAGGAGATGAGTTTTTTGACAAGGTTGATCACATATTTCTACATAGGTCCTTGAATAGGAAGTTTGAATTTTACTTTAAGTGCACGAGGAAACCATTCAAGGTTTTTATAAACTGCAATCCACTTTACCTGTTAAAGAATCACTCTGGCTGCTACATGGAAAATGGGCTGGGAGGAAGGCAAGTACAGAATGTGGAAAGATGATGGTACAAGGAAATAGATGCCTTTGAGATATATTATGAAGTCAGAATGACTAGATTTAGAGATGGAATGGACAAAAGTTGGGGAGAGAAAGAGACAGGAATGAAGGATGACTCTCAGGTTTCTAGCTTGGATAAAAATAATAAAAAAGATTAAGTAAAGGAAATGCCAGCCTAAAAGGAACCAATTTTGCCAGAAAGAAACAAGAGTTTTAAGAAGGAGCAAATATACTTCCTAGGAACCAGCAAGATAGTGGTAGGAGAAATTAAAGTGAAATACCCCAAGATAACCGGAGTCAAGGTCTCATAGTCCATCTACCTTCACTTATTCAAGAGATTTTCTTTTCAGAGTTAAAACCCTGGAGGTTCTGCCTGTTATTTTACTAAGAAAGCCAATTTCTTTAGACCCACTGCTGTCAATACATAAAGGGGAAAAAGGAGTTTCCTGGACCGGAAGATTGGAATTTCCCAGTTCACCCAGTTTGCCTTCTCTTCACCCAGATAGGCTAGATTTCCACCTTGATGCAGGGCAGGATGAGATACAAGTTTTTAAAAGCCCTCAAGACTAATCCTGAGGCATTACTTTTCCTCTACATCCCTTGTCTAAAATGATGTAGAACAGATGTAGTGATAACAAGATTCTTGAAAATAGTCCTCAGGGTCAGTAATGACAATGACCACATCTCAAAGTCCTGTCAGCACCCCTAGCTCCCCCAGTCATGATGAAGAAAAATTAGGTCTCCAGGTAGGCTGAGGCTCCTAAAAGGAAAGTTAGGAAGAAACAGGAGTCACTGTTTGACAAGAGAAAATAAAAGATTTGCTTTAGAGAACACTGTACTAGATGCAAAATATCAGATTAAAGAGCTTAGGTCAAGGATGAAAACAAGGGGAATCCTACTTTTAGCTTCTACTCTGAAAAACCCAGCCTTGAGAGCTGGGCAGAAGCAGCTGAACCAGAAGGCTCTAAGATGTTAAATTCTCCACAAACAGTAGGTGGCATCAAAGACCACTTCATCCCTTGCTTAGGCCTTTACTGGAAGCAAGACTGTCATTTTTTAAAAAGTGTCAGCTAAAAAAATTTTTTTTTCA
The DNA here is from genome assembly GCF_964270905.1 of Leucopleurus acutus. Lineage (NCBI taxonomy): Eukaryota > Metazoa > Chordata > Mammalia > Artiodactyla > Delphinidae > Leucopleurus > Leucopleurus acutus. The sequence goes on from NC_139158.1 coordinate 58,278,349, forward strand.
ATTTTTACAATTATTTTTTTAAAAAGTAAGTTCTTATAAGTTTAACCTGTAAGTTCTCTTTGGGCCCTTCCTCATCATGTCCTTTTCCTTCTCCTCTCACAAGTAAACTTGGAATTTTGTATTTATTATCCCCTTATCTGTATCCATATATTCTGTATCCTTAAACAAATATATTTTTATTGTTCAGTCTATTTTTTGATAAAAATGCAATGATAAATGGTGACTTGCTTTTGTTGCCCAACATTATGTTCTGAAGATTCCACTCAGGTTGTTCCATGTAGCCAAAGTTCATTCATTTTAACTACTTTGTAGTCCTCCATTTTTAGACCATACCAACATTTATTTATCCATTCTACTACTGGTGAATATTTGGGTTGTTTACAGTTAACCGTCCCGCTTTGAGCACTAACTGTATGTGTTTCCTCATGCACATTTGCAAGAGTTTCAGGTATGACTATCTTTAACCTTACCAGATGAGGCCAAATTGTTTTTCATAGTAGCTGTACCAATTTACACTCCCACCAGCAATGTAAAGTATTCCAGTTATTCCGTATCCTTGTCAACATTTGCTACGGTCAGACTTTAAATGTATCAAATGTAGGTTTAATTTATATTTCTCTGATTATTAATGAGGTTCACCATCATTTCATAGTTTACTGGTCAACAGGGTTTCCTCTTTTGTGAAGAACCTAGTTGAGTGTTTCCCCATCTTTCTACTGGATTATTTATCTTCTTACTACTTTGTAGAAGTTCTTTATGTGTTCTGGAAACTCATTCTTTATCAGTTATAAGTGTTACAAGTATTTTTTACCAAGTTTTTGGCCTGCCCCTTCATTTTCTTTATAGTATTTATTTATGAACAGAAGTTTTGCATTTTAATGTAGTCAAGTTGATCAATCTTTCCCTTTATAAACATTTTAAGTCTTAAGAACACCTTCTTATGTGAGATCATAGTATATTTTCCTACATTATTGTCTCTACATTTTTTCCTTTAAATTTCAGTGTTTACATCAACTGGGACTGATTTTTGGTATGAGACAGGAATTCAATTTCATTTATTCCCATGGGGTTACCCAATTGTCTGAGCTCTATTTATTGTAAAGACCATCCTCTACCCCAGCAAAACTACAACAGCATTTGTCACAAATAGGTTTCCCTTTACATATGAATCTGCTTCTGGGTTCTCTATTTTATTCCGCTGGTCAATCTATTCCAGTGCCAATACAAAACTGTCTTAATTACTAAACTTTATAATGACTCTTTATACTGGTAAGGCGGGTCTCCTCACCTTGTTCTTCTTCTTCAGGAATGTCTTGGCTATTCTTGAATCTTTTCTCCTCCATATTAATTTTAGAATCAGCTTGTCAAGTTCCACAAAAAACCTGTTGGGATTTTTATTGGAATTGCATTGAATCTATATATCAGTTTGGGGAGAATTGACAACTTTACAATACTGAGCCTTCTAATCCATTGATCCTATTTCTTTCACTAATTTAGGTTTTTTTCTTTAATGTTTTCAACCATTTTTATAATTTTCTCCAAAGAGTTTGTAAATATTTTACTAAATTTATTCCTAGGTACTTCACATTTTGGATGCTATTGTAAATGGCATCTTTTAAAAATTATTAGATTTTCTGATTGTGGCTTATAAACAGAAATGCATTCATTTTTATGCTGTTTTTGTATCTATCAACCCTGTTAAAATAACATTAATTCTAATAATTTATTTGATGAGTCTTTGGATTTCTCTGGGACAATAATCTCCTCTGTGAAAAAAACTGATTTTTGTCTCTTCCTTTCCAATCCGTAATACCTTTCGTTTCTTTTCTTGCCTTACTGTGTTAACGTCTCCAGTATAGTACTGAATCTCATTCACTTTAAAGTTTGAATCCCCTTCCAAATACTTTGGCCACAGTCACCAGTGCCTGAACACTCTGCTGTGATGGGGAGCCTACTACTTTCCAAGGCAGTTCCCCTGATCTTGGAACAGTTCTGTTTAGAAGGACTTAAAACCCAGATACACAATTTGTTTTCCCCTTGTACTGACTAGTGTAAAACCCAGGAGGTCAGCTGGTACCTTCTCTGCCCCTTGGAAATCCTGAACTCCCAATTCCCTGGACTGTTGAATTCTAAAGCCCTTGACATAGGTACTGATAATTCCCATAGGCCTTTGGCTCTGATATATTTATTTGGAGACAACTCATCAATGCAGAGACTATTCTGCCTCTGATTCACTCAGATGCCACACAGTTCTGTCACCAAATTACACATAAATGCTTCTTTACCTGGAAATCCAAGAATTAAGCTGTCTCTACTAAAGATGCAGGGTCCTGCGTGGGTTAAGGGGTTTCACATTTCACAATTCACAGATTATGACCGCCTCACAGCCTCTAGTTCTTTCCCTAGCTGTCTCCTATCCCCTTCATCTCAGAAGCTAACTAAAGTCTATTTATTTATTTATTAAACCTTAAACATGTTTTAGGGACCTCAGTAAGTGGCTTTTCAAAGTGTTTCTTTTAAACAAATTCAGTGCTTTCTTCTGAGACAAATGCTGGTCAGTAAAATGTTCCAGCTTATAACTTTAGGACAAAAGTTCCATTACCCACAACTTTCAACCAGTGGGGTTTCATAGAAATGTTACACACTCCCCATTTAGTCTGTCAGATATCCGAAAACAGCTGTCATTTCCTATGCTTATTGTTTCTTCAGCTGTTCACCCCCACAGTCCAGTTTTTCCTCCAAAACAACTTCCCATTTAATGATATTCCTTTTCACAGAGACCTGACCACAAGACTCTTGGCACAGTTCAAGCTGGGGACACCAACTCTATTCTATATGCCATCTATACATTAAAGCATAATGGATACTACGCTAAAGCTAATAAGCTTGAATAGCTTTGTTTACTATATTAAAAAAACTTTTAAAAGTTTTTTTCTCTTCTTCTTTTTGGCTGCACTGCGAGGCACGCAGATCTCAGCTCCCCAAACAGGGATCAAACCTGCACCCCCTGCAGTGGAAGCATGGAGTGTTAACCACTGGACCACCAGGGAAGCCCCTTTTAAGTTTTTAATGTCTGCTTTTAAAAATGTTATTTAAAAATATGCTTGTTGTAAAAGAAAGTCAAATAATTCAGTAGAAAGTGGAAGTTCCCTATCATGTCTCTCCTGTCTTCTACCCGTCCTTGTAGGCAACCACTGCTCAGTTCACAGTATTCCTCCAGACTTTAAAAAAAAAAAAAAAAAAAAGGCATTAACACACTCAAATGCAGACATACATAGATTTTTTTTTAAAAAGGGGATTATACCATGTAAAGTCCCCTGGAATATGTTTTTTCCCATATTTTTCTATGTCAACACATTTATTTTAATGACAGTACAGAATTTCATAATAGATGCAAGAAATTATTTAGCCATTCTGCTATTTGATAAATATTTTCCACTTTATTTTCTTTGCTATTATAAGTAATGCTACAATGAACATCCTTGTATAAATATATATTTTGTTTTCTGATAGAGTCCCATAAGTTAGGTCAGAGAGCATAAGCATTTAAAATTTGGTTGATACTGCCAAATCATCCTTCCAATGCTGTATCAATTTAAACTTCCCCTACCTGTGTGTAAGAGTTTCTTTATCCCCATACCCCTGCCCATACCTGATATCAATCTTATAAAATTTTAAAATCTAACAGGCCCAAAATAATGGTTAGTTTTAATCTGGATATCCGGATTACTAAATATAGTTGAGCTTCTTTTCCTATGATTATAGACCATTTGTTTTTCACCTCTGAACTGCCAATTTTTCTCCTGCAATGTTTACTTTTTTCTCACAGGTTTGGAGAAGCTCTATATATTATGGAAAATTCTCTGTCTACCTGTGGCAAATAGTTTCTCCCAGTTGGCCACTTCCTTATGGTGTTATTTTTCAGAGATGCTTAACATCTTAATATATTTATTATCTTTCAATCTATTCTATTCTAGCTTCTGAATCTTGTGTTTTGCTTAGAAAGGCCTTCCTCACCCCATGATTACAAGAATATTATTCTATGATAGTGGACACAAATTAGTGTATTTGTCCTATGTGTTAACTCTCCTCTTTCCTGCCAGGGCTGACCGATGCAAGCACAGTCACACCTGACCTACATTTGCTACCAACTAGTTCTCTTTTCCAGGATTTTGAAACCCAGGAAGAAGCAGAGGCTTCCCTAGAGGGCCCAGACCCACCAGAATAGGACCTGCTCTGTCCAAAGGCTGGTAGTCTATCTCATCTTTTGATTCGGCCAGCTTCCCCACTTCTTTGCTTGAGTTGACTTCTCTTGTTTTTAAGTAAAAGACCTTAACTCACTTAGCAGTTAGTAACAGAGAGTGGGGTTGTAGATGAGATACTGATGGGGAAAATACGGGTGATGTGAACCTGATTACCGAGTTCAGATGAAGGCAAAGGAACTGTCAACCAACTTGCATTATGGGAAAGCGCAAGCCACTCATACCTCACAACTGTAAAACAGTTACTTCATATTGGATTGCAATCACCTGGGATATGCTCTAGCTGATGGTAAAGGAGTTGGGGGAGGGGGAGTGCCAATTAAAAGGACATGAGAAATGCTGAAACCAAGGAATAGGATTATTTCTGACAATTCTAGATAGTAAAACAAGAAAAAGCCCAGCTCCAAAATCAAATACTTATCTCCAAAGACAGCACAAAATTCAGGGCCCTTCTATGACTGTGCTATATGTATTTTGCTGAACCAAAAGTTAAAGTTTCAGAATTTTGCTGGTTGTTAAATGTTAATGCCAATGGAATTCACATCTTTCCTTGGCTGGTCATGTGAAAGACACGGCTTTAAAGTGAGATAATTGAAATGATGCAGAAAGGAAACAGAGGAGTTGGGGAAAGCCAACTTCTAAAAATCTCTATTGTGCTCTCTACTGCATCCTGCTTTCATGATGAAAACTGCCTCACAACCCAGCTCTCATTGCTCATGGATAATCAGGATGCAAGCATAACACGATCTGGAGGGTAAAATACATAAAGAAGGTAGAAAAGCAAAGAACTAACACCCAGAAGAAACTGCAGGAATTCACTGAGTTGGATCACCAAAAACCATAGGAATAGCTGTTGATATACATTTTGAGGATGTTAGACCAAGGAGGGGTCTAATTCTAATTTTTGAATACGGCTAGATTTCTAGTTATGGTACGGTTATCTGAACTTCTGCAGTTAGCGTAACCGCTCAGGAAACTGGCCACGGTTCTAATGGTGGGGTGGGGTGGGGTGGCCAGTAGGAACCTGGACGGAATGCTGGGTTCAGCTAGGTAACAAAGAAAAGCCAGAAAGCCCTTGGCACAAAGTAGAGGAAATCAGTGTTACAGGGGATCCAACAGCCTCAACCTTCTCACTGACACCTTCATCATGTCCTTGATGCATGCCTCACTAGAGGGTGTACATGGGTGAGGAAAGCATCCGCATCTTTTAGAAGAAGGAACTGACTTCAAAAAGGGATTCTTGATCTTAGTGGGAAGAAAAAAGCCTCAGAGGCCACAGTTCACCAGGGCTCAGACTTCTCTGAGGTGGATAATTTGTTGTGAAGCTCCCAATAATGGAAATGGGAGGCAGCCAGCTCAGGTCAGTTGAGGGGGCCTGACTAGACTCTCATGCTAGAGAAGGGCTCCTTCTCATCCAACTCTCAGGCCTGAGTCAGTTCACAGACCTAGAACCCTTCAATGATGGGCACATGTAAGAAAGAACACTGCCACAGCACATCAACACTCCTATACCATGAACCTTTCTCCTCATTTTCCCTTAAGAATCTGCAGGCATTTACCACAGTAACCACTGGGTAAAGGCAAATACATCTTTTGGGGTCTACTGGGTTCTGGCCTTCAGATAACTAATTCCTGGGAACCCAGAATGCTATAATTTCATGCTAGTTTGAACGGAGCCTTTGTAGCCCAGGAGATGGAAGGATTTTTGGCTTGAAGTGGTCTCATGTTAGGAGCTACCTATTTTCCCAATGTATGGCTGGAATGGAATTCTACAGCAAGGAGTAGGAATAACCACATTGGTCCCCTAACCCTTTGGATAGATACCATTCCAGTAGCTAGAGCAAATGCAAGCTGCTGGAGCAGTCATCTTCCTTTACCAAAAGGCTAGGTCCCTAGATGAGTCACAGAGCTCCTAAGTGCTACAGGAGACTTAAAAGTTGTGGGATAATGATGAGATAATCCATTTAGATGTGTGAGTTTAGTGATGGCATGAAGCAAGTGCTCAATAACTACTAATATTAGCTATTCTGATGCTTCCTATTACTCTCCATGCAAGTTACCAAACAGATAAGCTGACAGTTTTTAAGAATGTCAGTATAATGTCATACATGAACCATGTGGAGCTGCAGATTTGCAGTTGCTTTTCCAGATGTTATATTTCCTACAGATTAATATAACCCGTGGTACCTGGAATTTTGCTATTAATGAGGCAAGTACGCTTATTTTTTCCTTTATGATGCACAAGGACTACATGAAGCAGTTTCCCTTTCTCATGGCAGGAGCAGCTTCAGTGATAAATCATCTTGACCTCTCTCTGCTGTGAACTGGTTTATTGGGATTTTGTCTCACTGTTTCACAGGACATCACCCTGACAACTATATAGTGGCCTGCCACCTTGGTCAAGTTTTCTGAAAGTCAAAAGCCAGCAGCACGTCAGGATATCCCCTCCAACGTAAAGGGTAAGTTGCCACTCCTTGCCCCCACGCCCTCCCCACCGCCCACTTCAAAGAGGAGGAGTGATGCTTGCTGGGTCATTATGGATTTTGGAGACAGCATGCGTATACCACATGCTGGTGTCCTATTCTGACTCATTTATTGAGTGATCTGAAAAGAGAAGGCTCTCTAGCTGATCCAGGCCATAGAGAAATTAGCTCTGGTAGATTCTACGGGGCCCTAAGTGTCTGTGGTTCAGGCTGAGCAGGAGAATCATGATGAAAAACCTTAGGATTTGGGGACAAGACCATGATCCTGTCAGCAAGATTATGTTCCTAGCTTAGCACTGGGGTCTGGTAGAGACTGTAAGCCTGACCATGGGACACTAGATATCCATATGACGTCAACTGCCCGTCATAAACTAAGTATTATGTGATTCAATAAGCTATAAATTGGGACATGTCCAGAATTCAGCTGAAACTGATGTGTACAGAACGCGTGCCACACACCCACTCCTTCAATAGATTCATCTAACTTCCTGATGATATTAACAGTTGACTAAAGGAGAAAAAAGTCCAGCCTAGTGTACAAATGGCTCTGTGAGACATGCTAGCTTATTCTGGAAGCAGATTGCTATGGGATAATCTACTTAAGGTATGGCTCTGAATGAGTATAAAAGAGAAATCCGTCTGGTGAACAGAACTTCAGGCAAGGTATCACACCATCCGTTTCACTGGATGTTAGGATCTAAGCTGATCCCTGGGTAGTAGATAACTGGGACAAAAAAGACAGAAAATATTTATGCTCCATGTGTATGCTCACTGAATGGCACTCACTGCAAGAACCCAGGAGATGTTGGTCGGCCCTTTCCCTCACCACCCCAGTGCTGGCCCAATGAGCCCATGAACATAGTGGCCATGATACCACGGCAATTGACTGTCACAATACCTATCTGAATTTGCCTACCATGCCTCTTAGGAACACCACCCCTATCCAGGTATTCACTGGAATGCCTTATCATGGGATCTCAGGGAATCACCTCTAAACAAAGAACTCATTTCACAGAAAAAAGTACAGCCACTAGGTCACATACCCATCACCACCCATCACCCAGAAGTAGCCTGCATCATATTTAAAAAACAGCCTACTGGAGACCTAGCTATAGTGTTGAGGCTGAGGTGCTATCCTGTGGGATGAGGTGAATGTTCATAATCAATAATGAGCATTAAATGGTGTTGTTTTTCTAACAGCCAGAAAAAAGAGTCCAAGTTATTACCTTAACTCTTGCCTGGTAAATGGTCTTCTGCTTCACCTCTTGCTTCCCTCCCATCTATTCTCCACATTGTAGCTAGTGGTTTTCTCAGAGTACAAATCTGACCACATCACTCTCCACTCCCCCAAGCCCTTCAGAGGCGGAGCAGATATGAGTGGTAACCCACCCACCCAATAAACATTCCTCCTTGCTACTAGAGCTCCCATTCTGTGGGTTAACCGCCTATCCTCTACATGACACTGGAATAATCTGGATTGGTCTCAGCCAGTTGCAGTAAGGCTATTTCTCCCTTGCTTATGACTAGTTTAAGAAGGAATATGTGACCAGGGAAGTCTCCAGAAGCTTTTGGGAAAGTTTTCCTCACGAATAAAAGGAGACATACAGGAAGAAACAGTCATTCTCTTCCCACTGGACCTTGTTTACCCCCATGTGGTGCCTAGAACTGGGACAGCCATTATGTTTTGGGGGGGGGGTCACACTGCATGGCTTATGGGATCTTAGTACCCCAACCAGGGATTGAACCCGGGTCCTCAGCAGTGAAAGCACGAAGTCCTAACCACTGGACCACCAGGGAATTCCCTGGGCAGTCATTTTGGCAACATGAGGAAAGCCAGCCTAAGAGACAGGACTGACACATGGCTCAGTGGAAAGATATGAAGGAGACAGAGTTTAACAATGCCCAAGTTGATGAATTAGCCAACTCTGGAACTGTTCCTGTGTCCTTAAATCCATTCCCCTTTCCCTAATCATTACCACTTTACATCAATCTATCAGCGACTCTGGTCTTAACTGCTGCAGCCCCTAACTATATTTCCTGCTTCTATCCTGGTCTCCCCATGGGCTATTCTCTAACTAGTAGTCTGAGTCATTTTTTCCAAATTACAAATCTGGTTGGTCTGTGGCTTCCCACTTCTCTCATGACGTTCTACAAGATCTACAGTCTGGCCCAGTCTTCTACATTTTCATCTCTTACTACTCCCTTAAGTCTCTGCCCTTCAGCCACTCACAGTCCTTCATTATTTTTTGAATGTGCCCTTCCCTCACCCACCCTCACTACTGACAGATTGCTCCTGATATTCCCAGTGCCTGGAATGTTCCCCATCCCCCTTTCCCCAATGCCCTTGCCTATGATTAGGTCTCAATTAAAATATCATTTTTAAAGGAAGTTCTGAACTGGTGGACTGGAATAATCAACTGGTAGATTCACAAACATGTTCTGCTTCCTTGAGAGAGTTATAAAACATGCAAATGTAAATACTACCGAAGATGAGGCCTGCGCTCTGCAGTCTGCCATGGTCCTCATTTTCCACAATGACCTATTCCTAATGTCTACTTAAGATACCCTGTGACCCCTGGCTCTAGACTTTAAAAGGCCACCTCTTAATATAGGTTCCTATGCCTCTGCACCAGTTCTTCATGTTCTATATTGCTGTTTGAACTTACACAGCAAGTTCCCTGAGTGTAGGGACTAGATCTGCTTTTGCTCCCCAGCAAATCCCTGGCACCTTGCACATATCAGATGCTTGATAAGTATTTATTAAACAAAAGTAACAGATGCAATGATGAATGAATGGATAGATGGGTAGAAGAGGGAGGTATGGCAAATCTTTTTGCATTTCCTATCCATGGTCACATAGGAAAGGAGTCAGATGAACCTGGTAAAAAATTTCTCACCTCTTAACCCATTAGAAACCTGTTTTCCACCCCATGATTCAAAAGGTTTGACCTTAGGTCTGCCTTCCTCCCTGCTGACACACCAGCCTCAGCAAAGAACTCACGTTGAATTCCTCTCTGAAGAGCTTATTGTCATCAGCCATTCTCCGGTTAATCTCCTCTTCCAGCTTGTCCACGGGCAGGGGCGGATACTTCCTGTTGGTGCTTGGGGACCTGGCCAGAAGTGGTACGCTCTGGGGTTCTGCAGTGCATAAGGGGGAAGGTTGGTCAGGTGCCCTGGGGACACAGCCCTTCTCTGGACACTAAATTAGGGGTTCTATCTCATTGGTCAGGCATCCAAAAACTAGGGCTGCTTTCAAGTCTCTTTTTTCCTTTCCTTTCAGGATGGGGAAACTCCTATTTTCTTGATTTTTCTTCTCTGTGAAGGTTCCCCATGTAATTTAGGGGTGTCTTACCCACATCCTCAGTACGGCCATTGGATAAGCGGAACGAATTGGAGTGGCTCCCAGCTTGCTTGTATTTCTTAAACCTAATGAGAAAATGTTCATAGTGAAACACTATGCACAGAGTCAGGAGAGACCAATCATTGGCTTTGTAGCTTCACTTACTGATTCAGCCTTTTAAAATATCCTTTACCAAAAAACAGGCTCTTTTAGAGACAGGTTCTGCACACACGGAAGCAGCTCCAGTGGTGACTGAGCACCTCATTGTGCTCTTGCTCACCCTCAGCACACTAGAATCCAACCCAGAGAACCCCACAGTATGTTCTGGCTTGAATGGCTCCTCTGTGCAGCTCCAGTTCCAGGATTAGCTGCAGATCATAGCCACACCAGGTGGAAGTAGGATGTGTGGGTAGAATACAGTGGGGGGAGATAAGAGTATCAAACAAAAATCCTGGTACTTCCCTGGTGTAACCAGGGAGAAGCCCAGAGCTTCAGACTGGGTTGGCACAGGTCTGGCCACAAGTCTCCTGCAGAAAGGTGGAGACACACAACAAACTGTAGGGGTGTACAAGGTTTCCCTCTCTTTATCCCTGCAGAAGAAGAGAGGGAGCCCAGAGTAGCTTAAGCCAAAAATAAGGGTAGAGTTAAACCCAATTAGTCAGGGTGGAGACTTCAGCAGGAGGAGAACAAATGCACCTTCTTTTTCCCTCCCTTGGGTTTCCCTTCCTGGCTTTGGTACCTGTTTGAAGAGTAATACCTACAAGACCCTGGAAGAAAGTCAGAAAGAGAAACTCTGTAGCTCACATGGTTCAGTTCAGCATGCCTGAGTCAGGGGCCCTAGAAGGGTTTGGGGACAAAGCCCCAACTAGAAATAATGTAGACCTTTACTGAACACATAATCTTCACTGGGGTGCTTTCAGGGGTTGTTTCAATAGGGCTAGATCTGAAGATCTTAAAACGCCTATTAGTAACAACAGACTGTGACTTCTTCCCTCAACCTCTAAACCACGGTCCTGGATTTTAGGGTGAACTGGAGTTGAGGGACTGGACTTGGGACAGATGGAAGCAAAGGAGAGGGGCTAGGTGTTAAGGAAGACTATGTAAAACTTTAAAACATTTCTAAGCAGAATTTTAATCTTAGGAGTGCTACCATGAGTCATTCCCCTCTATCCCATTCACTGTCTTTATCCTACTGTCTTCTGGACTGTGTGGGCTTATTGAGACCCTGGGGTATTGAAACAGAGTCCAAGAGAATGCAGAAGCATTAGCACGCTCACCTTAACATGTACAAAACTATGATAATAAACACGATCACTAGCAGAGAGGACAGGGCCACCATCACTGCAATAATTGGCGTCTCATCTGAAATCAAGAGAACAAAACATGTTATTATCATTGTATGTAATGGAGGGCTCAAGTTGGCTGCTCAGGGAAATACCCAAATGAGGAAGAAGGGCTCCTCCAAATGCTTATGTAGATGGCTGGGCATGGAGAGGGAGAGAGGGAGAGAAGGAGGGGGGTGGCAGGGAGAGGGAGAGGGAGGGGGGGGGGAGAGAGAGAGAGAGAGAGAGAGAGAGAGAGAGAGAGAGAGAGAGAGAGAGAGAGAGAGAGAGAGAGAGAGAGAGAGAAAAGAGACACCTTCCACTGCCAGCCCAGGGCTATTGGGTGAAGAGGAGGGTACAGTAGGGTAAGAGCCCAGGGTGACATGCCCACCCCATCTCTGACTTATCATACATATGTTTATTTTGTGTCTCCCTGCATTACAATGAAAGCTCTTTGAAGGTAGAGACTGTTTCTTTCATTGCTATAGAGCCTAAAACAAAATCAGTGCTCAGCACATAAGAAATACTCAAATATTTCATAGAGTATTCATCATTCCTAATTGCAAGCTGGGTGTGCAGGGCCAACAATGTACTTTCTCCCAGGCTCAGTGTGCTCCATCTAGAGGAAGATGGGAGAGAAAGGAAAAATGACAATTTTCCTATCATAAATCCAAATGGTTTCCTGGCACAGAGAATACTGTTCCTGATTAAAGCAAGGACACATTATTAGATCCTTAAGTACCCAGTGTCAAAAAACGCTGGGTACTCTTTTCTCCCTCTTTCCACAGCTACCTTTTACCGGGACCCCAACTACAGCGACATCTGGCTTGGAGATACAGCAACTCTGCCCTCCATTCCATAGGGCCTGGGTTCCTTTCCACCCGACACTGAACCTCATGGCAGCTGACCAGGTGCCACCTCATCCTCTTCCTGCACTCTCAAGCCCCCATCACGAAATACACAACCAGCCTGAATTTGTAACTATCTTCTCCTTTTTCCATCTTTCCTAGCAGCACCACTTTTCATCCTCTTTAGCAGATCCCCCCATGTAAAGGTCAATCCTGTCACATATGTTCTGTATTATATCTATTACTGTCACCTCAAAGACCTGTCTTCCTGACCTCATTTACCCTCCTCCAACCACAAACAGCCAGCCCCGTGTCTCTCTTCACAGTTAACTTCTCACAACGGTTGTCTTATTTAACAGTTGTTTTCTCCAACCCCTTACCTCTGGGTACTCCTTAATCTATTTTGCTCTGACTCCTACCCTCAGTGAGCCATTTAAATTGCTCATCAAGGACACCAACAAATGGTATATTGTCAAATCCAATGGAAACATTCCCATCCTCATCTAATTCAACTTCTTAGCAGCATTCATTCAAAAAATATTTATGGGGACTTTCCTGTTGGCACAGAGATTGAGAATCCGCCTGCTGGTACAGGGGACATGGGTTCGATCTCTGGTCCGGGAAGATCCCACATGCCTCAGAGCGACTAGGCCCGTGTGCCACAACTACTGAGCCTGTGCTCTAGAGCCCGCGAGCCACAACTATTGAGCTCACGCACCACAACTACTGAAGCCCGCGTGCCTAGAGCCTGTGCTCTGCAACAAGAGCAGCCCCCGCAACTAGAGAAAGCCCATGAGCAGCAATGGAGACCCAATGCAGCCAAAAATAAATAAATTTACAAAAAAATTTATGGGGCTTCCCTGGTGGTGCAGTGGTTGAGAGTCCGCCTGCCGATGCAGGGGACACGGGTTCGTGCCCCAGTCTGGGAAGATCCCACATGCTGCAGAGCGGCTGGGCCCGTGAGCCATGGCCACTGAGCCTGCGCGTCCGGAGCCTGTCCTCCGCAATGAGAGAGGCCACAACAGTGAGAGGCCTGTGAACCGCAAAAAAAAAAAAAAAAAAAAAAATTTATGGACCAGCAACTGTATGCCAGGCACTGTTCCAGACACTGGGAATAGAGAATTGATTAAACAGACAAGTGACAGACAGCTGACATTCTGGGGGAAGTGGGAGAAAATTGTTCATAAACAATTTCAGACAGGGGCAAGACATATGAAGAAAAGAAGGGTAAAGGGATAGAGAGTGATGGGTTTTGGGGAGGGGGAATTGGTTGGCTATGTTAGAGTAGTTTGGGAAGGTCTGAAGTGGTTATACTGAGCCATTACTTAGAGTGGTCTAAATAATGTGAATAAGTGAACCACAAAAAGATCTGTGCAAAGAGCTTTCTAGGCACAGGGAACAGCAAAGCATAAGAGCCCTCAGGAATTTGGTGGGTTCAAGAAATAGCACAAAGATCAGTTTTCATACAAGATGTGGCTGGAGATGTGGGCAGAAGCCAGAAGACTTAGGGCTTTGCAGGCCATGGTAATGAGTGTGGATTCAGTTCTGAATGTGATGAGAAACACTATGTGACTGGAAGGGTTTGAATAGGAGAGAGATATAAATGGATTTACATTCTTTTAAAAGATCAGCTAGTTAAACTGACTCATAAGCAGCAGTCATGAGGTAGGAGGTAATCCAGCAGAATGTGATGTCATGCAAGCCAAGAAGAGAGTTTTTCAAGAAGGAGGGAGTAGTCAACTCAATCAAATACTCAATCAACAGATTCAGTAGGATGAAAACAGAGATGTGAAATTGGATTTGACAAGAGGGCAGTTATTGGTGACCTTCTCAAGAATGGTTTCAGTTAAGCAGCTGTTGAGAAAGACCAAATGAAGTGAAATAAAGATGGAAAGAAGAGACAGTGAGATACTGACCCCTTATTTGAGGTGAGGACTTTTATCGTAAAGAGATTCAGAGAAAAGCAGCAGCTGGAGGGAGAAGTGGGGTAGAAAGTTTGTTTTTAAAGAGATGGGAGATATTATACAATGCTTCTTTGTTGATGGCAATTTTCAAACATACCCTGGTATGTGGATCTCATACTAAAATGAGCATTCAAACGGGCTGACTACGCCCTCCTCTCTTTTTAAAAAATTTATTTATTTTTGGCTGCGTTGGGTCTTCGCTGGTGCGCGCAGGCCTTCTCTAGCTGCGGCGAGCGGGGGCTACTCTTCGTTGCAGTGCATGGGCTTCTCATTGCTGTGGCTTCTCTTGTTGTAAAGCACGGGCTTTAGGTGCACGGGCTTCAGCAGCTGTGGCAGGCGGGCTCAGCAGTTGTGGCTCGCGGGCTCTAGAGCGCAGGCTCACTAGTTGTGGCAGACGGGCTTAGCTGCTCCGCAGCATGTGGGATCTTCCTGGACCAGGTCTCGAACCCATGTCCCCTGCACTGGCAGGCAGATTCTTAACCACTGCACCACCAGGGAAGTCCCTCCCTCCTCTTTGAAGAACTTTCCTCTCTTGGTTTCTACAACAAAGCACTCTTCTGATTTTATGTCTTGTCTCCTTCAAATTATTTTCCCTTGTCAGTTGTTGCTCTTCTAACACAGATCTCTAAATGTCTGATTTCCTCAGGGCTCTGTTCTTGGCGCTCTTCTCTATATGCTATCTAGTCGATCAGATCAGGCTGGAAGCTCAAGTGATATGCTAGCAATTCCCACATTTGCACTGCTTGGTCAGACCTCTCTTCGAACTCTTCTGAAACTATAATGTCACCTCTACTTTAAATTTCACAGGCAATGCAAACTTCCTGGGTCTAAAAAAATTTCCCTCACTGGTGATTCAGTAGCTAGTACTGCCACCCATCCACCCTGTTGCTCAAGCAAGAAATGTGGAAATCCCCTTAGTTTCTTCCCCATGCTTAGCTTCTATATCCAACCCAGCTGCAAGTAATGTTGTAGCACTAAAACCAACACCTCAAATTTGTCTGCCTTTTTTCTACTCTGTTGCCATCACTCTAGTCTAAATCTCTGTCCTCTCTCAACTGAATCACGGTAAGCTGCTATCCCCTGCCAGTCCATTTTCCAGAAAGCAGGGAGAGTGATCTCGAAGAAAGCAAATCAGATCACGTTCCCCTCTTAATGTAAAAACCTTTCAATGGTTTCCCAAGCCTTTAGAATGAAATCTAATATCCTTACCCTGGCCAATAACAACCTCCCCCATTTAGCCCCTGCTTTCTCTATCTCCTCCCACTCTTTCCTTGCTCACTGAACTTGAGCCACTGGCATCCTTCCATGCTGGGTTCACTCTTTCCTTGGGCCTTTGAACATGTTATTCCTTCTGCTGTATATAGCCTCCCTCTGTTCTTTGCCTGGCTAACTCCTAGTTATCCAGTTCTCATTTCAAGTGTTACTTTTACCAGAGAGGTCTTTTCTGACTTAACATTAAATTAGGTAAGCCTTAGTTTCCTTATTTGTAAAATCAGTTATTCTAAAGATTAAATGAGATCATCCATGTAAAGCTCTTGGCACAGTAACTTGCACACATTATGTTCACAGTCAGTGTTAGCTATTATTGTTTTTTATTAGTCTCACAGAGCACTCTGTTATTTCTCTTGATAATACCCTCACACTTCGTAATTATATATTTATTTGAGTATAGCTGATTATGAGTGTCCTTCCTTTACACCATAAATTCCACAAAGGCAAGGATTATATACCTGCTTTGCTTCTCACCATATACCTAACACCTAGCACAGAATTTCACACACAGTGGGCACTAAACAAATACTGGATGGACTACACTGAGTGAATGAATAAAATAATTAATGATTTATCACTAAATATGTCTTTGTTCAATGCCACTCACAGAAGGCTGTATACCAGGTATTAAAAGAAGGTAATTAGGGCTTCCCTGCTGGCGCAGTGGTTGAGAGTCCGCCTGCCGATGCAGGGGACATGGGTTCGTGCCCCGGTCTGGGAGGATTCCGCATGCCGCGGAGCGGCTGGGCCCGTGAGCCATGGCCGCTGGGCCTATGTGTCTGGAGCCTGTGCTCCACAACGGGAGAGGCCACAGCAGTGAGAGGCCTGTGTACCGAAGGAAAAAAAAAAAAGAAGGTAATTAGAGACATCTGGCTCAAGACAGGGGGCTGAATCCATAATTTTATTTCTTTCTCTTCCCAAAAGGACACTGAAATGATAGAAGAAACATAAAAATACGAATGAAATAAAAATTGCATCTGGGGTTTCCCTGGTGGCACGGTGGTTAAGAATCCGCCTGCCAATGCAGGGGACACAGGTTCGAGCCCTGGTCTGGGAAGATCCCACATGTCGTGGAGCAACTAAGCCTGTGCACCACAACTAGTGAGTCTGAGCTCTAGAGCCCACGAGCCACAACTACTGAGCCCACGTGCCACAGCTATTGAAGCCCGTGCACCTAGAGCCTATGCTCCGCAACAAGAGAAGCCACCGCACCACAATGAAGAGTAGCCCCTGCTTGCTGCAACTAGAGAAAGCCCTCATGCAGCAATGAAGACCCAATGTAGCCAAAAATAAATAAATTTATTAAAAAAGAAAAAAATCTTAAAAAAAAAAAAGCACATCTGGAAGGCAGCAAAGAGTGGCATCAGCAGACCAGAAACTTTGAGGGATTTGTGGACAACAAAGCAGATGGGATTGGACTGCTGAAGAGATCAATCACAGCTGAAGAGCCTCCAAGTTAAAAGGTAAGTACTAGTTCCATCAATCTGAGCCTAGAAACACCTCAAGTTCAGCATCAAACCAGGACTGGGGATGAAAGTAGGTCTTGGGGTAGTAGGGTATTTAACCAAAGGCTTGCCAACGCAGTCCGTACACCCACAGGATGAGCAACAAGCTGTGGTGTCTCATCTGGGCTCAGTTTGAAAAACAGCATTCTATACAGAGTGGGGGTGTGCTGATGGCTTCTTTACTAAAAAATATATATAAAAAATATAAGCTGCATATACATTTTTTAACTTGTTATTATGGAAAACTTTCAAACTTACCCAGGAGTAAAAGAACACTACAGTAAATCCCTATGCACAGACCATTTCACTTTGACAATATTACCAGATGCCAGTGTTTTCATCTATACCAGGGTTGGGTTTCTCAGCCACACACTAATAACATTTTGGGATAGATAATTCTCTGCTGTGGGGGGCTCTCGTGTGCACTGTAGGATGTTTAACATCATCTCTGGTCTCTAGCTACTAGATGCCAGTAGCAAACCCTTAACTGTGATGACCAAAATCACCTTCAGACGTTGCCAAATGTCTTCTTGGGGGGGGAATCACCCTGAGCTGAGAACCACTGGATTATATTAAGGCAAATCTGAGACATATCATTTCAACTGTATTTACTTCAGTATGTGGCACTAAGAGATAAGGATTCTTAACATAATCACAATACCTTTACCTTATTTAAAAAGCAACACTGTAGCCCCTGCTACCGGCAACTAGAGAAAGCCCCTGTGCAGCAACAAAGACCCAACAGCTGCCCCCCACCCCAAAAAAAGCAACACTAATTCCTTGATATAATCTAATATTCTAATATTCAGTTACTGTTTAAGTATTCCTGATAGTCTCATAAATGCTTGTTTTGCTTTGGTTAAAATTGGCATCCAGAGAGGATGCTCATGACTGCCACACTAGGTCCACAGAGGGTTTCCTGGGTGGGCCCTAAAGACAGAGGAAGAACAAGAGTGGTACCTGAGGTAATTCTAGGCCACAAGACACAAAGGAGGGGAAAAGAAAGGCAGTTCCGCCTAGAGGATAACTGTGTCCAACTTCCTAAACAATGACTGAACCCCTAGTTTAGGATATGTTCCTGTTTGTCTTCCTGAAGGGACACCTACTGTGAGTACATTCCAATCAACTCAGTGCTCCAGAGCAAAGCTCAACCAGAGCCCTACAGGAGACCTTCACAAATACCAACGACAGCAGAGGCAGTATAAGAAATAGAATAAATCTTTAAAAATATACTCCAATTTATGCAAGAGGACCCTGCATCGATTAAAAAAAAAGCCACTATAAAATGAGGAGCAATCTCATACCTATCAGGAAAAAAAAAGTCCCAGAAAATAACAGATGCTGGCCAGGATGTGGAGAAATTGGAACCCTGTGCACTGTTGGTGGAAATGTAAAATGGTGTAGCTGCTGTGGAAAACAGTATGGCGGTTCCACAAAAAATTAAAAATAGAATTATCATATGATCCAGCAATTCTACTTCTGGGTATATGCCCAAAAGAATATACATTTTCATAACTAAACATGGGTTTAGTCACAACAGCTAAAATGCAGAAGCAACCAAATGTCCTTTGACAGATGCATGGATAAGCAAAATGTGGTATACGTGTACAATGAAATATTTTTAGTCTTAAAAAGGAAGGAAACATATGCTACAATATAAGGATGAACCTTGAAGACATTATACTAAGTGAATAAGCCAGTCACAAAAAGACAAACACTGTATGATTCCATTTATATGAGGTACCCAGAGCAGTGAAATTCACAGAAACAGAAAGTTTAAGGTATATAGTATGATGATCTGACTTACATACATCATGAAATGATTATCAAAATAAATTTAGTGAACATCCGTGATCTGATACAGATACAAAATTAAATAGAAAAATTTTTTCTCTTGTGATGATAACTCTTACGATTTACTCTTAACAACTTTCGTATTTAACATACAGCAGTGTTAATTATGTTTATCATGTTGTTCATTACATCCTTAGTACTTATTTATCTTATAACTGGAGGTTTGTATCTTCTGACTGCCTTTATCCAATTCCCCCTACTGCTACCCCCTGCCTCTGGTGACCATAAATCTGATCTCTTTCTCTATGAGTTGGTTGGTTGGTCGGTTGGTCGGAAAAACATTTTAACTCTCCCAAGCTTTCAGGCCAGAAGAGTCCTCTATCATAAAAGTCAGATTTTACCTCTTGACATCTGAATTACACCCATGTTCTTAATACAGTTAAAGACAATACAGATAGTAAAGATGTTCCCAGGCCTGTGTGAGGGAAGGAGACTCAGATCTATTAATAAAGTAGGAGAGAATTTACAGCTCCCTGTGTCAAATCTCAGACTTGGAGACAGGCTCAGAATCCAGTCACCCTCCTAGGGCTCCTCCCAAAATGGACGGACTCATCATATCATTGTGCTTAGCCTTGTCCTGATCTGGGCCCTCTGGAGATGTGGCCTTGCATGATGCAGGCAAGGCAGGAACAGTGGTCCATTCCCTGCTACTCCCACCCCTACGCCCCACTCCCCAACCACCCATTCTACCAGAAGTTCACTCCCTAGACTCAGACCAGAGGACAGCATTTTAAAAATACTAAAATGGTGTTCTGGGACAAGACTTGTCTATTTGCTTATATCCCCTTTCCAAGAAAACAAAGGGTCATGTTATTTTAAGGGCTCACATGTAGACAGGTGAATCACTCAAGGACTTAAGACACACGTTGGTCAACCGCAAAAATACTCAGTGAAGGGACTTCCTTGGTGGCACAGTGGTTAAGAATCCGCCTGCTGGGGCTTCCCTGGTGGCACAGTGGTTGAGAGTCCACCTGCCGATGCACGGGACATGGGTTCATGCCCCGGTCCGGGCTAGGCCCGTGAGCCATGGCCGCTGAGCCTGCGCGTCCAGAGCCTGTGCTCCGCAACGGGAGAGGCCACAACAGTGAGAGGCCCGCATACCGCAAAAAAATAAAAATAAAAAAAATAAAGAATCTGCCTGCCAATGCAGGGGACACGGGTTCCATCCCTGGTCCAGGAAGATCCCACATGCCACGGAGCAACTAAGCCCATGCACCACAACTACTAAAGCTCACGTGCCCTAGAGCCCACACACCGCAACTACTGAGCCCATGCGCCGCAACTACTGAAGCCCGCATGCTCTAGGGCCTGTGTGCCACAACTACTGAGCCCGTGTGCTGCAACTACTGAAGCCCGTGCACCTAGAGCCCATGCTCTGCAACAAGAGAAGCCACCGCAATGAGAAGCCCGCACACCGCAACGGCTGCTTGTCGCAACTAGAGAAAGCCCGCGCATAGCAATGAAGACCCAGTGCAGCCAAAAAAAAAAAAAAAAAATCAGTGAAGTAAAAGCCATACTCCTCTAGCCTCACTTCTAAGGCCCATTTTTTTTGTCGTCTTCACACTTTTTGGTAGAAATATTTATCAACACTCAAAGGCAAAGTTGTTTTAAGTGCTTCTTATAGGTTGTTAAGTGCTCTAAAAACAGCAAAAGTCATCAAAAGTTGCCTCAAGTGCCCAAACATCTGGGATGAACCCAATCACTGTTGTCTTGGGACAAATTACCATTTGGAAACCTTAATTTCTATTGCCCATCCATCTTCCCTAGGGCCTCTGGAGTTATCTTTCTAAAACAAATATCTGACCATGTCACTTCCTTCCTTAACATCACCAGGAGACACCCTGAGCTCAATGTACTGCTGTTGAGGCTACCTCTGACCACTTCCCACTTCATGCACGTCAACCATGCACAGCTCCTCAAACACATGACTGGCTCTTTCACGTCTCCTTGCTTTTACCCTGTCTCGTGCATCCTCATTTTCCTTATATATATATATCTATTTTTTTTTTTTTGCGGTACGCGGGCCTCTCACTGTTGTGGCCTCTCCCATTGAGGAGCACAGGCTCTGGACGCGCAGGCTCAGCGGCCATGGCTCACGGGCCTAGCCGCTCCACGGCATGTGGGATCTTCCCGGACTGGGGCACGAACCCGTGTCCCCTGCATCGGCAGGCGGACTCTCAACCACTGCGCCACCAGGGAAGCCCCCTCAGTTACTATATTAAACTGCCCAAAATTCACCTTCATGCCTCCTTCCCACTCCCCAGGTATAGTGAGCCTTTTAAGCTCCTCTCATAGCACTTTGTATGGTATATATCCAATAGCATGTAGTTGAGTGGGCTCTGATTCTTGGTGTTCACACGTTTCTTCCATCAGACAGGGAACTTTTTTTTTCTTTCTAGAATCCTCAGCACCTCATAGGTGCTGAATGAATATATTATTAAAGGTGCTTAGGGAAAGCCATCATAAATGAAGTTCACTTAATAATGTCACTTGCTGTGATAATCCCAAAATACCTATTTTTTAAAAAAAAATTATTTATTTTTATGTTTTGGCTGTGTTGGATCTTCGCTGCTGCACACAGGCTTTCTCTAGTTGCGATGAGCCGGGGCTACTCTTCGTTGTGGTACATGGGCTTCTCATTGCGGTGGCTTCTCTTGTTGGAGAGCACGGGCTCTAGGCACGCGGGCTTCAGTAGTTGCAGCACGTGGGCTCAGTAGTCGTGGCCTGCGGGTTCTAGAGCACAGGCTCACTAGTTGTGGTGCACGGGCTTAGTTGCTACGCGGCATGTGGGATCTTCCTGGACCAGAGCTTGAACCTGTGTCCCCTGCATTGGCAGGAGGATTCTTAACCACTGTGCAACAAGGGAAGCCCCCAAAATACCTCTCTAACAAGAATGCCAACCCCCTTCTAGACTTCAACTCTAGCAAAGTATTGAAAGAGAAACCCAGGGGGAGCAGGTGATCTGATTTGAGAGCTGAGAAACTTTAAGGAGCCTCTGGGGTGCAACAGAATGTTTACCCTGCCTGGTTCTAGAACTCTGTAGCTCAAGGACTCCTTCACAAATACTAACAGGGTACTAGTCCAGATTTTTTGAAAAAACCCAGTTATAGAAATGATTACATCTAAAATAATGTAAAGTATGGTTAGACTAGTTTTATCCTGTATTCTTGCTATTTAACAAATATCAGTTATAAAGTCTTCATGTGAAAACCCTAAGTTAAAAAACTATTAAAATAAAAAGTAAGATGAGACAGGTTTATGCAGAACTTTGTTTAAAAGGTACAGGGCAGAGGATAAGCTGATGTCTACAGTTGTGGTAGTAAACTGCAGTGTGACCCTGCCTTATAGCGCACCCTTGTTTCCACAAATTCTGACTGGCTGGCTGAGATTCCTGATCCCCTTAGGCTCCCATCTGATTAACAGTAATAGTAACAGAGTGGTGGTGGTGGTAAGAGTTGCTGAGCAACTGCTATATGCTGACCCAGCAGTAGGCCAAGCACTAGTTCAACGTTAGTTCATTCCTCACAACAACCCTATGAAGGAAATTCTGTTCCCATCCTATTTTGCCAATGGCAAAAGGAGGCACAGGAGTTAAGTACCTACCCCACCCTGCCGGTTAAGTGGTAGAGAGTCAACACACAAACTCAGGTGGTCTAGCTCCAGAGCCCTTTATTTTATTTATTTTTTTTTTTGCGGTACGTGGGCCTCTCACTGCTGTAGCCTCTCCTGTTGCGGAGCACAGGCTCCTGACGCACAGGCTCAGTGGCCACGGCCCACGGGCCCAGCCGCTCCGCGGCACGCAGGATTCTCCCGGACCGGGGCACGAACCCATGTCCCCTGCATCGGCAGGCGGACCCTCAACCACTGCACCACCAGGGAAGCCCCAGAGCCCATGTTTTAACCACGTATACTAATGCTTTTGCTGCCTCTACTCTGACCCCATGGTATCTCATTTCCTCCCTCTACCCAATACTACTGCCATCACTGTCTCACAGGGGCTGCATGAGAATCTTTATCTCAGAGTCTGTTTCCCCTAGAACAAAACTAATGAAACTGAGATTTAAAACTAGCAAAGACTAAATAACAACTGGAAAGTATACTCATGACCACTGACTTCATGGTGAAGAGGTACTTGGTAGATAATGCCAGAACTGGATTTAATACATTACTATATAGTACACAAATCATCCAAATTAACACCAGTGAAAATGTTTTAAAAGAAAAGCTGGTTACAAAAGAACAAATACTGTATGACTCCATTTAAATGAGGTACACAGAACAGACAAATTTACAGAGACAGAAAGTAGATTAGTGGTTACCAGGGGCTGGGAGAAGGAGAAATGAGGAGTTATTGTTCAATGGGTTACAGAGTTTTAGTCTGGGATGATATTAAAAAAATAAAATGAAAAATTCTGGAGACAGATGGTGGTGATGATTGCACAACAATGTAAATGTACTTAATGCCACTGAACTGTGCGGTTAAAATGGTAAATCTTATATGATTTATATTTTTCAAAATTGGGAAAAGGCTGGCTCTACCAAAATAACTTGGAATACATTTAAAAAATAATACACATGAGAAAATAAGTAGTTTCTTCAACTTTGAAAGAAAAGAAGCAAAGTTGCTTGCCTCCCGTCCTCTCTTTTTTATGCTTATATGGGCTGGCAATTAAAACACCAGCTATTGCTGTTCAAAAGCATATCAAAGGGGCTTCCTTGGTGGCGCAGTGGTTGAGAGTCCGCCTGCCGATGCAGGGGACGCGGGTTCATGCCCCGGTCCGGGAAGATCCCACATGCCGCGGAGCAGCTGGGCCCGTGAGCCAATGGCCACTGAGCCTGCGCGTCCGGAGCCTGTGCTCCACAAAGGGAGAGGCCACAACAGTGAGAGGCCCGCATACCGCAAAAAAAAAAAAAAAGCATATCAAAGGCCAATGCATAAAAATTTAAACCCTTAATCATCTGCATAAGACATCATTTGCTTAGCAAACCCATTATAATGCAAATGTTTCAAAACAATAGCCTCATTTCTCAAAAAGCACTTGGCTTTAAAATTAGAATGTGATATCAAAATTTATAGCAATACTTCTAAGGATTTGCTCTGGTAAAATCATCATAACATATGGGGCTGAGACTATGTATGACTCTTCATTTTCCTGTTTGGTCAAAGGCAATTATACAAAATTATTTTTTAAACTTAAAAAGATTTATTATATTAGTATGTCACAATTAGCAATAATCTAGATAATTAAGGTAATTTATTTCTTTTTAATCATAATACTGAAACTACTCACATCTATATTAGTCAGCTAGGTAAAACAGGGATAATATCTGGGGCAAGAAAAAGGCTGAAGAGTAAGAAAATACACACTAAGTAGAGGAAGGAATCAGAGATCTTATGTTTAATTTTGAAGCCTACCACTTTGACTTCGGATTTTATTATAAGATTGGTTAAAAGAGCCGTTTTAGGGAGCAAATATAAGTATCTATTGCAACATAAATCTATTAGGTTCTACATTTGATAGTGAGAATCTGGTAAGTGAAAGTGAATAGCAAGGGCACTACATTAATCAAATCCAGTTCCTGAGTTTAAGAAAGCGAGAGCTGGAAAATCAAGGGAAATCTGTACACAGTGTGATAACACCTCACTGTTCCTCACCAAACACAGTGGCAGATGGGCAACACTTTGGGTTAGAGTATCTACTTTTCTTTCCTTTCTTAAATTATAGTTGCTGTACAGAGTACGTACTTTTCTGATTCAAATGCTCCCTACTTAATGGGACTTCATAAGCCTTCAAGTGTTCCATTACTTATGCAGGAAAAATTGTGCATGTTTAAATAATGGAATCAGAAAAAAAGAAAACAAAACACAAGCCTGATTTGATAAAATAGGAAATCAAGATGAGAAAAATTGCCTCGCAGATTAACATTTTCCAAATTCAAATGCAATGATCATTTCTTAGACCATTGGATAATCTATCTTACGCTCTTTGATGGTAGCCTTACTGTTGTCCTAAGAGAAATATGCCACTTCTACAAGAGTCCCCATGTATTCTATTCTCTGGTGAACAGGGATTCTGCAGTCCTGCTTAGACCACTGACATAACATCTCCAGTCATAGGGACGTTACACCAGAGGGCTGAAAATCCATAAAATCCATATAAAGTGACAAGAGGTCAACATTTTATAGACTAGGGGAAAAAACAACATCTACATTTAAAAACGTAATGAATACTTATTTGTTACTCTTCTCCATGAGGTTAATATGGAAACAACTTAAGGAAAAATAAACAAGTAACAGTCAGAGATGCACAAGGTTACCACAGACTGAGCAGAGGAAATGCAACAAATATTGTACACTGTAAAAAGGACAAGAAACATAAGGTGAATGGCTCACCTCTTCTGTCCTTGGAGTCAGAATTACCTGTGTAATAAGTAAAAAAAATAGAAACATTCACTCAGATTAAAAACAAACATTATTATTCAATCTAATGTAAAACAAAATAAGCTCTAGGAATATGGATACTTTTCCCTTTGTATATGCTGGAGCTACAATGAGGCACCCTCCAACAACTGGGAAATAAGACTGCACAGATTCACTAAACTTTTATCGATGGTTTGTCCTTCTCCCTGAGTACAAAAACAATGCAGCGTCAACATTCATAAAAAATACAAGAATGCCAAGAGAAATATAAACACAATAGTACTTGAGGTCTTTATGTCTTTTTAAGCCATTAAAATGCAACAGGGCAAAATTTTAGTTAAAAATATAAAAGACCTTAAATGATAATAGATAATAAAATCTAAATGGCATAGACCAAACTCTGTATACTAACAGAGAAAACCTTTTCAAAGGCTTATGAAATATCCACAAGCCCCTATAAATTCCTCGTAGTAGAAATAGTACAGACAATATTCTTTTATCATGATGCAATAAAACTAGAAATTAACAAAGTAAGAAAACACTTGAAAATTAAAATCAAAACCGAACTGCAAAATGCCTAAACAAATAACAAATCACACTTGTGGCAGAATCTACTGACACTCCCCCAATATCAGTCTCTTCCTCTTCTTGCCTTTAGTACAGAACATCCCCCACTTTTAGCTGAGCACAAACCTGTCCATTTAGAGACTACATTTCTGAGACTCTAGGTGTAATCATATGAAGAATTCCAGTCAATGGGATGTGAACAAAACCAATGAGAGTAACTTCTGGGTCACACGCTTTGGAAAAGAAATTGTTTGCAACTATTTCCTCTGTTGCTCCTTCCCGGGGGCTGGAACCAGAACCCAGTGATGAGAGCCATCTCTTGACCAAGCAGATGAGGGCAACTGTCAGGATGCCAGAGGCACAAGAAAAAAGGAATTTGGTCTCTGATGAGGTAAAGCCCCCCTGTCTACTTCTGGAATGTGAAAGGGGAGAGAAAGACACATCTGTGTCTTAAGTGACTTAAGTGGTCAATGAATTTCAGTATATCTTTGTCAGAGTAGCTTAGACCACTCCCTAACTAATATAACTACCTACAGGAACACTTATAGGATACGCCTAAGGCTGTGCTTATAAAAAATTCATAGCATTAAATACATATTAATTAAGAATAAAAATAAGCAAATGAAGCATTCAATCCAGGAAGATAGAAAAAGCACAAAATAAATCTAAGAAAAGCAGAAAAAATAAGAATAAAAGAAATTAATGAAATAACTGAAAAATGACAGAACTAATAAATATACAATAGCAGGTTCTTTAGAAGAAAAAAGCAACAAACCATGAAACAGATAAATGGTTAGTCAACCTAAACAGGAAAAAGGACTTAAATATATAAAATAAGAAATAGTCACAGCTATGTAAGAAATTAACCCTAAGGGATGACTTTTCCTCAAATCTATTTGAATAATTTTGAAAATCTAAATGAAATGCAAAATTTTCTAGGTAAACTTCAATTCTTTCTATGAAGCAAAACAAAACACTGACAAACAAAACTTATCAAAAATAGCATACATACAAAGGAAACACATATACCAATCTCATTTAGAAATAACTTACAGGGACTTCCCTGGTGGTACAGTGGATAAGAATCCACCTGCCAATGCAGGGGACACGGGTTCGATCCCTGGTTCGGGAAGATCCTGCATGACGTGGAGCAACTAAGCCCGCGCGCCACAACTACTGAGCCTGCGCTCTATAGCCCACATGCCACAACTACTGAAGCTCGCACACCTAGAGCCTGTGCTCTGCATCAAGAGAAGCCGCCACGAGGAGAAGCCCGTGCACCGCAACGAAGAGGAGCCCCTGCTCTCCATAACTAGAGAAAGCCCAAGTACAGCAACAAAGACCCAACGCAGCCAAATATAAATTAAAAATTAAATCTTTAACAAAAAAAGAAACAACTCAGAAATATCAGTGAAAAAATTCGAAATAAAATAATATCAAATAAATTGCAACAGTTATTCAAGAAAAATATAAGACCAAGTGGAGCTATTTTTGCTGGAATGTAAATAGTTCAAAATTAGAAAATCAATTAATATGATTCACTGAAGCATATGATAAAAAAAAGAAAAAGACCCATACAGATCTTGCTCAATGATGCTCAGCTGGCAACTGGCAAAATTTAACACTGCTTCTTGACATAAATACTCTTTAAAACAGGAATGAGTCAATAAATCCTGAACACGATAAATATGTTTATCTCAATGCAAGAGTCAACACCATGTTTAATGAAAAACGACTGAGATCATCCTCCTTAGAATCAAGTACAAAACAAGGCTATCTACTTTTACTATTATTTCCTAACTTTGTTCTAGAGGTATTCACCAATTCATTTAAACAGAAGGTAAGAGATCTAAATATTTGGAAATTTAAAAAGACATATTTCAGGCTTCCTTGGTGGCACAGTGGTTGAGAGTCCGCCTGCCGATGCAGGGGACGTGGGTTCGTGCCCTGGTCCGGGAAGATTCCACATGCCGCGGAGCGGCTGGGCCTGTGAGCCATGGCCACTGACCCTGTGCATCCGGAGCCTGTGCTCCGCGGCGGGAGAGGCCACAACAGTGAGAGGCCCGTGTACCGCAAAAGAAAAAAAAAAAAATAATAATAATAATAATAAAAAGAGATATTTGCAGATGAGATGATTTGAAAACTTATGATAATTGAAGAAAATTATGTCAAACACAAAGGAAATTAATTAAGATGATCAGTATAAAATATATTGTATGTACAAAAATCAATGGCCTTATGTTGTACAGCTAAAACTAAAACAGTATTATATGTCAATTGTATCTCGATTTAAAAAAATAGGTTTCATAGCCCCAACAGCAACCAATTAGAAGATACCATATTCCACCTATACTAACAAAAAACAAAACAAAAAGAAAAACCTTTGAAATATGTAGAAATAAGCTGAACAAAGCACGTGCAACACGAGCGGTGAAAATTTTAAAACACTTCCAAGAAATACAAAATAAAAGACTTCAGCAAATGGAATATGCAGCATTCTTGGATAGGAAGAATTAAAAATATCAATTGTCCCTGTTAATCTATAAACTTAACATGATCTATAAAAACTTTTTTCCAGCTATACAAGTTGATTATAACACTTATGGAGAAAAACAATCAAGAAATGCTAGCAAAATTCTGAAAAATAAGATTAACAAGGGATAACTCATCTTATCAAACATTAAGTATTTTATAAAGTTACAGTCATTAAAACAGTGGGGGGACTTCCCTGGTGGCACAGTGGTTAAGAATCCACCTGCCAATGCAGGGGACATGGGTTCGATCCCTCGTCCAGGAAGATCCCCCCCATGCCACGGAGCAACTAAGCCCATGCGCCACAACTACTGAGCCTGCGCCCTAAAGCCCACGAGCCACAACTACTAAAGCCCGTGCGCCTACAGCCCATGCTCTGCAACAAGAGAAACCCCCACAATGAAAAGCCCTTGCAGCACAATGAAGAGTAGGCCCTGCTCACAGCAACTAAAGAAAGCCCGCACGCAGCAACGAAGACCCAATGCAGCCCAAAATAAATAAATAGATTAATTAATTGAAAAGAAAAACCAACCTTAACATTGGCTAATAGGGCAGACTGGATAAATACATCAAGGTAAAGCCATACAATGAGACAGCCCCTTACTATAATATAGAAAAAGTATGATAGGCTAACTGAAAAAAGTAATGTGTAGAAATGTACACAGTACATTTATTATCTGTGTTATAAATGAAAGAAAAAAGGTATGTATGTGTGTGTGTGTGTATATATATATATATACACACACTTGCTATTTTAGAAAAGTGAAAAAAAAACTCAAAGCAAAGGTCAATAGAAAAGAAAAATTAAGATTAAAGAATTAATTCAGGATATGTCCAACATCCAAATAATAAGGATTTTAGACAAACAGAACAGAGAAAATGGAAGAGGGAAGAACATTTTTGAACAAATACAAGAAAAATTTCCAGAACTGAAGGACGAAAGCTCCAAAGCTCCTATTCCAAAATAATTAATGAAAGAAAAAGACACACATCAAGACCCATTACTATGAAATTTCAGGGCACCAATGATGAAGAGAAGATCTTTAAAGACACACAAACAATTAGGAATCAGGATAGCAGTAGAATTCTCCAAGCCTGGGAATTAGAAGTCAGTTAGGACAATGCTTTAAAAATTCCAGGGAAAAAAAATATGTCCTCAAATTCTATACACACCCCTAAAGATATTTTTAGACATGTAATTCCTCATGCAATTTACCTCCCATGGACCCCCTTCTCAGGAAGCTACTGGAGGATATGTTCTATCAAGTGATGGGGTAATCCATGAAAGAAGACAATATGGAAGCCAGGAAGCAGCAAAGGAAATTCCCAGAATGATAGAGAAGGGAAATCCCAGGCTGACACTTGAGTAGCAGCCCTAGTGATCAGAAAAAACCTAGGCTTCAATAAGACAATAACAATGGAGGACTCAGGAGGACGATCTCTAGGTAAAAAAGAAATAAACAGATTATCTAATAGGTCTGACTTTGTGGAAAACTAACCGTATTACAAACCTATGGAAAGTTTGGGAAGAAGCGGCTTCCAATAGCAAAAAAAAAAAGGTAATTATGAAATCCAGAAAAAAGTTGTACAAGAAAGAGAAAATAATCACATCACAGCTCAGCATGGAATAGTATTATATAGTCATAGTAATATAAAACATCAAATACTGATTTTACCAAAAGTTATGATGTAACAATTATGGGAGGATTGATAAAATGGTGGTGACACGGCAGATGTGGGGTTTCAGGCTGTAACACCTGATGTACCATAAAGTTTTCCTTCTACTGATCTTGAATAAGAGCCACCAGTGAAAGGCAGTCTCAGCCTCCTCTGAGACATGAAATGTTTTAACTGTATAGTAACTGGTTTCTCAGCTATGGCATAATTTGGACCTACAGCAGATTATAGAAAACTCGGTTCCCTAACAGCAGTGTGGAGAGACCACAGAAGTGAGAAATAGGTCTTACTTGCTACTTGACAGCCTTCAGATCTAAGGCAAATTATTTAACCTCTAAGGTCTTACGTCAAGCAACTACTAAAAAGAGATAATTACTCCTGGTCATCTCACAGAATTGTTAAATGAAAGACAGTACAGAAGAACATAGGCCGTGAAGACAGTCAGTGACAGTCTCACCTTTTCCATTTACTACTTCAGCTTGTATAAGTTATTTTGCTTTTCCTCTGTAAGCAATGGCCATAATTTACAGAAAGAAATAAATTTTTACACCATTACTCAGTATGTGTTTTGTTTTTTTGAAACAAAAGTTTTACAAAATAATATATGTAACATGAAAAGAATAAAAATGGAAGAGGACCATCCACACACACACAAATTTGTGGTGGCTCACTAAACTGATTTCAAGAATCGGTCATGACCTGTGCTTTGAAAAACACTGTAAAACTCCTTCACCTATAAAACATAAAATAGAACCTACTTAATAGGATCCATAGGATACTTCACAGGAATTACTTCTATAAAACTCATAGTACGATGCCTAACACTTAAAATTAGTGCTTACCATACGTAGGCCCCATTATAAATATTTTACCCATATTAACTTGTTTAATCCTAACAGCTCCTTTATGAAGTAAGTACTATCATCATCATTCATTCTTATATACTGATGAAGAAACTGAGGTAAAGTGGTTAAATAGACTTGCCTATTCTCACACAGCTAGTGTATGGCAGAGTTAGGATTCAAAATCAAGTAGTGTGGCTCAGCAGATTGTGCTCTTAACCGCAAATGCTGCATAACCTTTATAGTAGAACATATGGGATTAAAGCTGGCAGGTGCAGGGTCTGAGTTGTAAGGTCTAGCTAAAAGATGTCATCAGCAAATGAGATTCAATTCAGTAAATATACCCCCCAGGAGCCATATGTGATTCCATATGGGGCACTGACCTTCTAACAAGGAAAAAATATGAGCCAAGGGGATAAGACCAAAGAGTAACAGTGATTTTTGCTAGAAAAGGAATGACAATTATATAGCTGTCGGGGAACAATTATTTCCTTTACTACTCACAGAAGCCCTTAGAGGAACCCCCTCCAGTCCTCGGAAATTTGCCCTACCCCACCTGGTCTCAGATTTAGGTCTCTGATTCTATCTTCAAAGCCACTTCCACTTCAACCAGTGATTGATCCAAGAAGAGAAGTGGGCTGGGCTGAGGCCCTGAACAAACTGGCAGTGTAACTTAACTGTTTCCCTGAATTCTTCTTCCTAACTCTACTCCATGGCCTTCTACTCTTATCTAACTGTTATAGACACCCAGACCCCTTCTCCTTCCCATGGTCTCCATGGATTCCTTCCTTTTCAAGGCTAATACTATTACTCAGTTTCACTATCCTTTCATCTTCAGTCTCTCACATCATCAATTAGCTCTCCTCTTTCTCGTATATTTTCAATCTTCTTCTCTACCATTAAACATGATTAAGTCTCCCCAGTCTAACCAGGATCCCATGCAAAGCAGGATAACCTCCAGAATCTCTCTTCTTACCTCCTTTTTTTTTTTGGCCACACGGCACGCAGGATCTCAGTTCCCTGACCAGGGATTGAACCTGGGCCCCCTGCATTGGAAGTGCAGAGTCTTAACCACTGGACCACAGGGGAAGTCCCCTATCTTCTTTCCTCTTAACTATGTTAACCAGATATTCCTGAGAATCCCCTGTATCTAGGTTTCATTACTTTGTGCTTGGGCGATTTTACTTATTTCAAGAAATTTTATTGCTAGAAAACACAAACAAAAAAAATAAAAGGGTGAACAAACTCAAAGAGGAAAAGAAAGAACAAATAGAAACCACCTCTAGTACCTGAAGGAGGAAAGGTTTCTGGAGTGGTTGCTGCAGTGCTGGCATTTCCCTCCCAAGGTTCTGTTCTGGTATCTGTGAACTGGTTATCTGGAAGCCATGTTCCATTTGGTGAAACTGCAGTGACTACAGAATTGGTGCTTACTGTTCTTGTGGTCCCATTGTCAGAGTCTGAAGAATTGACAGTGGTTACATAGGTGGGTCCCAGAGTTAGGCTTGGGCTGGATGTTGGTGCCAAGGAAGGAGAAGTTACTGAAGAAGTAGGATTTGAAGTTTTGGTCTCTTCTTTAAGTGATTCTGCTGTAGATGCTTTAATAGATGTTGTAACGCCTACTGAAGGTGAAACTACAAACACAAAAAAAGCAAGAAAACATCACACAAAGAATTTGAGAGCTCAACAGGTATGAGGCACAAAGCAGCAAGCCCTTACTACACTCTCACCTTACTACACTCTCAAACACTTGGAGACCAATGAGCAGATACATACACACACACACACACACACACACACACACACACACACACACACACACTCACCCTCTTTTATTTTATTATCTTTAAAAAAAATTGAAGTATAATTGACTTACAATGTTCTGTCAATCTCTGCTGTATAGCAAAGTGACTCAGTTACACATATATATACATTCTTTTTTAATATTCTTTTCCATTATCGTTTGTTCCAGGAGATTGGATATAGTTCCCTGTGTTATATAGTATGACCCTGTTCTTTATCCATTCTAAATGTAATAGTTTGCATCTACCAACCCTAAACTCCCAGTCCCTCCCTCTCCCTCCCCCTCTCCCCCTTGGAACAACAAGTCTGTCCTCTATGTCTGTGACTCTATTTCTGTTTCGTAGATAGGTCCATTTGTGCCATATTTTAGATTCCACATATAAGTGGTATCATATGGGATCTTTCTTACTTCACTTAGTATGATAATCTCTAGTTGTATCCAAGTAGCTACAAATGGCATTATTTCGTTCCTTTTTTTTCCATTCTTTTTTATGGCTGAGTAGTAGTCCCTTGTATATATGTACCACATCTTTATCTGTTGATCGACATTTAGGTTGTTTCCATGTTTTGGCTATTGTGAACAGTGCGGCTATGAACATAGGGGTGCATGTATCTTTTTGAATTACAGTTTTCTCTGGGTATATGCCAAGCAGCACATACTCTTCTTTTAATGCTGAATCCTTCCCTCACTTCCAAAGGATTACTGTCTAATGGAGGGAGAAACGGGATTCTTTACTTAGTTCCTCAGAATCAATATATGAGTCTTAAATAGCAACCGTTTTCTTTTCTTTTTTTTAACTTTTCAGGAATGAATACATAATCTCTTTATTTAAAGCAGTATATGGTATATAGAACAATGCTGAGCATAGCATACACTATAACCCAGAGATGTGCAAAGACATTTTACTATCACTTTTAAGTACAACTTTAATATTTTTTCTTTCTTCAGTATCACCGAGGCCTTCAAATTTGGGTCATTAAACATAAAACCAAAATTCTATTCCTAATACCAGTCTTATCAAATGGCACTTTACCTATGGTAGTGTTGTTGGCACC
This sequence comes from Leucopleurus acutus, assembly GCF_964270905.1. Taxonomy (NCBI): domain Eukaryota; kingdom Metazoa; phylum Chordata; class Mammalia; order Artiodactyla; family Delphinidae; genus Leucopleurus; species Leucopleurus acutus. The sequence goes on from NC_139158.1 coordinate 58,312,094, forward strand.
AACATGTATCAGACCACTGCCAAGCAGAACAAGAAGGAACCAGGAATCCATGTTGACCTGGAAAATAGAGAGCCATTTTAGATAAGGTCCCATTATACTGTAACTATGTCCAAACTATTCACCAAAGGAGTATATTGGGCAAACTCTTTCTAGCTATTAAAGTGCACACACAGGACCAATGATCTTTTGGGAGTCTGGTAAGCACAATTCCCCAGGAATCCAGCTACTTAATTGAATCTTTACACAACTATAAGTAAGAGCAGTGGTTCTCCACCTTGGCTGTACTTTAGAATCACTCAAAGAACTTAACAACAACAACAACAAATCCCTGCGCCAGACTACATCTCTGGGGGTGAGAGGCAGGTAGCAATCCGTTTAAAAGCTTCCCAGTTAATTGCTATGTGCAGCTTTAGTGTCTTCAGAATGAGAAGTATGGAGAAGGTAGGTTGACTGCATGAATGTACTGCCCTCCAAAGCAGACGTTATACAGCTGTTCTCAACCTTTTATTTCACTTCAAACCATATCAGAGGGCTATGGCACATTCCCATTGGTAGTAGTGGCTCATTCATCCATTCAGATGTCTATGCCCTATACTAAGCTAGGTACTAGGGAAACAACTAGGGAGCAATACCCTCAGAGGTCCCATTTTCATGAGACTCACAGCCTAGAGGTAATTTAATATGGTAGTGACTCTCCAAGGGAATCAGCACATGCCTCTCCATGGGGCACATGACAATCTCTGAGGGAGCGTGAAGAAATGCAGGTGGTTTATGCACATCCCAGGAGTTTGCCTCTGGTACCAATAACCATGCCTAGCAGGGAATTGGGTTCAGCCAGTGGCCTTCCCAAGGTACAGCCATACAAGATTTGACCAGTTCCCCTCCTCCCCCCGATCATTATCCAAAATTGGGAAAGCATACAATTCCCTCCATAAGGGTTAGAAAACAGATTGGAAGGCTGATTATTATGTATGTATCCATGTCTATTTTTGATAAACCAATAGGACATGGTTTTAGGAAAAATAACAATGTATTTGCGGGGAGGGGGTTAGACCATCACCGCATTCCATATATCAAAATAAGATCCAGATGGGCTGAAAAATTAAATGCTTACAAACACATTTTAAGAGGGAATAAATGCAAATGTGAGTGCAGAGTGAGGAAGGATTTTCTAAACATAAATGCATTGTAAGAAATCACAAAGGAATAAATCACAAAGGTAAAAATGGAATATCTGACAATAGAAAAAAATAAAAGCTACAAAATATAAAAGAAATCAATCATAAACAATGTTCATGGATAGGAGGACTCAATATTGTCAAGACGTCAGTTCTTCCCAACTTGGTTTACAGATTCAGTGCAATCTCAATCAAAATCCTACCAAGCTATTTTGTGGATATCAAGAACTGGTTAAGTTTATATAGAGATGCAAAAGACTGAGAATAGGTAGCTCAATACTGAAGCAAAGTTGGAGGATTACTGTAAAAGCAAATAGTAATATAAAAAAGCAAATAGTAATCAAGGCAGTGTGGTATTGGTGAAAGAACAGACAAATAGACCAATGGAACATGAGAGAGAACCCAGATACAGACCCACATAAATATAGTCAATGGATCTTTTACAAAGGAGCAAAGGCAATACAATGGAGCAAAGATAGTCTTTTCAAACAATGGTGCTGGAATAGCCCAGCATACATATACAAAAAAAAGAAAGAAAAAAAATCTAGACACAGACCTTATACCCTTCACAAAAATTAACTCAAAATGAATCACAGACCTAGATGTAAATGCAAAAGACTCCTGGAAGATAACATAGGAGAAAATCTACATGACCTTGGGTTTAGCAATGACTTTTAAGATACAACACCAAAGGCAGAGCCATAAAAAAATAATAAGCTGTACTTCATCAAAATTAAAAACTTCTGCTCTACAAAAGACAATGTCAAGAGAATGAGAAGACAAGCCACAGACTGCGAGAAAATATTTGCCAAACACACATCAGGTAAAGGACTGCTATCCAAAATCAAGAACTCTTAAAACTCAACAATAAAAAAACTATCAACCCAATTAAAAAATAGACCTGAACAGACACCTCACCAAAGAAGATACACAAATGGCAAAAAAGCATATGAAAAGATGTTCAGTAACATATGTCATTAGGGAATTGCAAATTAAAACAATGAGATACCACTACACACCTATCAGAATGCCCAAAATCCAAAACACTGACAACATCAAATCCCGGTGCTTCTGCAGAGCAGCATAAACTCTCATTCATTGTGGGAATTCAAAATGGTGTAGCCACTTTGGAAGGCAGTTTGGTGGTTTCTTACAAAACTAAACATATTCTTACCATATGACACAAGCAATTGTGCTCCTTGGTACTCAAAACAGAACTCAAACTACTGATGGTAATACCAATTAGCCTATAATAACAAACTCCTTTCCAGAAAGATTATACAAGAATCTTAAAGGTGCCCACATTGTTTTCTGACCCATTTCCAAGGTTCTATTCTTGAGTATATGTAAATAATCTGAAACTCAGATTAAAATGATATGGAGCTATTCATTAAGTGGAAAAATACAAACAATCCAAATACCCAAAAATAGGGAAAATAGGGAAAAGTCAGTAGTATTACGCTGCTCTTCAAGACAATAATTGTTGCTACTCGATATGCTATATTCGAAGAATTTAAGAAAATGGAACAAGCCCCTCATTTTTAAGCTTAAAAAACCCCGTCAGGGCTTCCCTGGTGGCGCAGTGGTTGAGAGTCCGCCTGCCGATGCAGGGGACACGGGTTCGTGCCCCGGTCCGGGAAGATCCCACATGCCGCGGAGCGGCTGGCCCGTGAGCCATGGCCGCTGAGCCTGCGCGTCCGGAGCCTGTGCTCCGCAACGGGAGAGGCCACAACGGTGAGAGGCCCGCGTACTGCAAAAAAAAAAAAAAAAAAAAAAAAAAACCCCGTCAGATCAAAACTGAATATAGGGACTTCCCTGGTGGTGCAGTGGTTAAGACTCCATGCTCCGAATGCAGGAGGCCTAGGTTTGATCCCTGGTCAGGGAACTAGATCTCACATGCATGCTGCAACTGAGTTCACACACCACAATTAAGGAGCCTGAGAGCTGCAACTAAGGAGCCTGAGAGCAGCAACTAAGGAGCCTGAGAGCAGCAACTAAGGAGCCTGAGAGCTGCAACTAAGACCTGGCACAACCAAATAAATAATAATAAAATAAGTAAATAAATACTAAAAAAACTCTGAATATACCATTTGATCTCAACTAAATTTATGTATGTATATGAATGTATATGCATGAAAGTAAGCCTGGAAGGAAAAATCTATAAACATTTTAGCACAGCATTTTTGATTTTTATTTTCTTTATATTGTATTTTATTTCCAAGATTTTTCAAATAAGGAGCATGATATTTTTATAAATAAAAATAATCAATAAAAGTAAGTTAAAAAGAAAATAGATTTCACTACAAAGCATGAATATAAGAAGCAAAACTAAAGGAAGGAAACTGCAGAGGAAAGTGAAGTGAAAGAATTCAAGGAAAAGAACAAATGCATACTGGATGGCAAGTTGGAGAGGATTTGTATGCATAAACTAGGGAGTGAGAGGCATGTCAGAATTTAAGAAGAGCCATGTCAGTAACAAGGTAGATCCATGGACCACAACCAGGAAAACCATCGTAAAGGCCTCATTCTTCCCAGAGGATATAAAGACCCTCAGGTAAATTCCTGTGAGTTCTGACACCCTGACTAAACTGCAACCACACCTATGCTTAACTTTCCCTCCTCCAGTCTCCAAGTCTTTCATTCCAAGTATTCCAAAGCTGCAAAGTCAGGAAGTACAGTTGAGGTTTCCTCAGTCCTCTAGGATGCCATATACAAACCATTTTTCCTGGAGTCTGCTCTAATACGCCCTGTTCTTGAGGGCTTTTTTGCCTTATGATTTCCTGGCACTCACTTGTCACTGAAGACACTGCATTGTGGCTCACAGTTTTCTTCCCATTCCAAAGTCCTGATATTCTCCTGGAAGATTTTGTTTCAACATCTTTACAGATGACAGCCACAATTCACATCCAGACAAGTCTCTGAGTTCCCTGACTTCCTCACCTCCAATGACCTTATACCTCCACTCCACTGGGGCTTGTCATGACAATGGCTGCACTCTAGATTTTTTTTTTTTTTTTTTTGCAGTATGAGGGCCTCTCACTGCTGTGGCCTCTCCCGTTGCAGAGCACAGGCTCCAGACGCGCAGGCTCAGCAGCCATGGCTCACGGGCCCAGCCGCTCCGTGGCATGTGGGATCCTCCCAGACCGGGGCACGAACCCATGTCCCCTGCATCGGCAGGTGGACTCTCAACCACTGCGCCACCAGGGAAGCCCTGCACTCTAGATTTTGTCAGCACCAGGAAAAGCTCTCATACTGAATCTTACTTTCCCACTCTCCAACCATACTCCCTTACCCTTGCAGTTCACACTCTTGTCTACTATACCTGCACTTTGACCTCACCCAGGATTTCAGTCCCTTGAACCTCTAATTTTCTTTCCAATATCTCTGTTCTGTCTTATTTCCTTCTCTACTCAACCAAGAAAACTTGGTGTTAGCTCAATCACTACCTTGCTAATATCCTAAATTCTTTTGCTACGTTGTTCTTCTATTACACCTACATGGGGGAAATATTCCCCAACCCTGAACTAATCCAACTGTCAGCCCTACACCTGGACTGCCAAATGTTCCTTAAGAAAATCAAACAACCCATAGGTTAAGATCACTGTTTCTGCCTCAGTGGAACTCTGAACACTTTCTGCAATCTTTCTATATTTCCCTACTCAGCTCTCTCTCTAATGCTCCAGTGATTTCAAAGAACCTCCTCTCCTCTCCAACCATCTCCTCTCACATCCTTGGCTGTTGGCCTTGCCTTCACTTCAGAGATAAGAGAAACCACTAGACTGGGATACCCTTACCTACCAATCACCTTATTTACAAATTTCTTCCTTCTCTGCAATTCCTCCCAAGAATCTCAGTCCCTTAGGAACCTTGTCCTGTAGATCCTCTAACACCATCTCCTAGGTTTAACGCCCTTTCATAACAGCATTTAAACACAATTAAGAATTTCTCAAAGAAAAGAACTCCTTTTAATCTATATCAATCCTCCAGCTAGCATTCTCTCTACTCCACTTCACAGCCAAATTTCTAGAAAGAGTTGTCTCCATGGCAATCTGGCTTCTTTTTCCACCATTCCACTAAAACAGCTACCTCCATATTTTAAAGAATGAGCTCTTTAAAAATATTTCCAACTCATTCACAAAGGTCTATTTTCCTCAATATATAAAGGACTCCTACAGATTAAGAGATGGCAAAAGAGACGAAACAGACAATTCACAGAAAACTGAACAGTTCTCTTAATAAGAAAAAATGCTTAAACTCACTCATGATCAAAGAAAGCCAAATTAAAGCCATACTGTGATATCATTTTTCACATGTCAGATAGGCAAATATAAAAAAACTTTAACAACACTGCGTTGGGGCAAGGGTTTGTGTAAACAAGTACTCTCATATGATCTGTAAATATTTATCAGAATTACAAAAGCACAAACACTTTGACACAATTCTACTTGAGAATTTTACAGATATACCCATACTTTTAAAGTGACCAATATACACGTTATTCAATGAAACATAGTCTGCAATAGAAAGAGACTGAAAATAACCTAAATGTTTATCAGTGGGAGAGGGAGACGTGTTTAAATAAATTATGGTATATTCATAAAATGGAATACTATGCAGCTGTTAAACAAAATGAGGCTCTTTGGAGATCATTTTATTTCAGCACACAAGCCTTTTTTAAAAATTTTGAACCATCTTAAAAATAACTTTTGCGGGACTTCCCTGGTGGCGCAGTGGTTAAGAATCCGCCTGCCAGTGCAGGGGACATGGGTTCCATCCCTGGTCCGGGAAGATCCCACGTGCCGCAGAGCAACTAAGCCCGTGTGTCACAACTACGGAGCCTGCACTCTAGAGCCTGCGAGCCACAACTACCGAGCCCACGTGCCACAACTACTGAAGCCCGTGCACCTAGAGAGCCCGTGCTCCGCAACAAGAGAAGCTACTGAAATGAGAAGCCCACACACTGCAACAAAGAGTAGCCCCCGCTCTCCGCAACTAGAGAAAGCCCGCGTGCAGCAATGAAGACCCCACACAGCCAAAAAAACAATAATAATAACTTTTGCAAAAAACTCAAAATTCATGAGAGGAGGGACTTCCCTAGTGGTCTGGTGGTTAAGAATCCGCCTTCCAATGCAGGGGACGTGGGTTCCATTCCTGGTTGGGGAACTAAGATCCCACATGACGTGGGGTAACTAAGCCCATGCGCTCCAACTACTAAGCCCGTGCACCACGACTAGAGAGCCCATGTGCCACAACTACAGAGCCCACGTGCTCTGTATCCTGCATGCCACAACTAGAGAGCCTGCGCACTGCAACTAGAGAGAACCTGTGCACCGCAACAAAGAGCCTGCATGACTCAACGAAAGATCCTGCATGCTGCAACTAAGACCCAATGCAGCCATAAATAAATAAGTAAATAAATATATTTTTAAAAATTCACAAGAGGAAAAGCCCACTGGTATTTCTTTCTCCTTCGCCCATCCCCCTTTCTCTTCCTCTCTTCCCCACCCTTCTCTGTGTGTGTCTGTCTCTCTCTCTCTCTCTCTCTCACACACACACACACACACACACACACACACACGACTTCTTTGTTGTTAAATCCCTCAACCTCTCTGTCACATCTGATTTATTGACATCCCATACTCTCCCAAATTTATCTCTTCCCCATACCTCTCTCTGAATTGAGGATTTTGAAAGCTGGTTCTATGACGAAGGCCTAGTCTTGACACAGATGAACAGGTAAATAGTTTGAATCTGAGGGAAATATGCACTATCAAAAGTCAGAAGGAAACCAGCCCTCCCTTTCAGCTATAGTCTGCATGATGCCAGGAAGCCTGTGCACAAATTCTAATAGTAGGAATGGTTCTGCCTTGTCACAGGATGATTTTTAGATGAGCTATTTGTGATACTTTTATTTTATTTTAAAAATTAGTTTGTCTGACAACTTCTTTTAAAACTAAATATACACCTAACTTTATGACCCAATAATTCCATTTCTACATATTTACACAAGAGAAATAAGAACATATGTCCAAGAAAAGACTAGTACAAGAATGTTCATAACAAAAAGCTGAAAATAATCCAAGTAACTATCGCTAACAGAATATATAAACAGAAAGTGGTTTTTTTCTTACAATGGAATATTACTCAGTAATAAAAAGGAAAGAACTACTGATATACACAAAAACATGGATGAATCTAAAAAACATCATGCTGAGTGAAAAAAGCCTTACATAACATATGACTCCATACAGATGAAGTTCTAGAAAAAGCAAAACTAATCTGTGGTGGAAAAATCAGAACAATGGTTGCCTGGGAAAGAGATGGAGGATTTACTGAAAAGGAACATGAGGGTACTTCCTGGACAACAGTAATATTCTATATCTTGACAAGGAAATGGGTTGTGTGGGTGTATGAATTTTTCAGAACTCACTGAATGATAACTTAAGATTTGTGCATTTCACTGTACATAAATTTTTTCTCTAAAAAGATTCCACCCATAAACACATGTTGTAAATGATATGTATGCTTAAATAACTGGGAAGAAGTATACTGATATACACAACTTACTTTGAAATACATAAAAACAATATGGATTGATGAATACAGGGGATGGATAGACAGATACAGTAGAGTAAAATGTTAATTGTAGAATTTCGCTGGGTGGATATAAAATTCTCTCAACTCTTCTCTACATTTGAAATGTTTAGAATAAAAGGCTGATTACAAAAATCAGTTCTGAGAGAACTGGTATTTTCATGGTATTGCATTGCATAATCTTGGGACATAGTATTTTGCCCATTTAATCAAGTTTTTAGTATTTTGCCCATTTATTCAAGTTTTTATGTTCAAAGTGTTACTGTATTTTTTGTCCTATTCATTTCTTCCTGGTTTTTTTATATTATGTTACCATTATGAATGGAATCTTTGTTTTTTAAAATTTCAGCTTCACTAAGGTAAAACTGACATATAAAATTATAAGATATTTAAAGTGTACATTGTGGTGATACTATATACATATACATTGTGAAAGAATTTCCCCCATCTAGTTAATTAATACATTCATCACCTCACCTGTTTATCTTTTTTGGGGGCAGAGAAAATTTAAGTTCTAATCTCTCAGCAAATTTCAATTATACAATAGAGTGTTGTCAAATATAGTTACCATCTTTTATGTTAGATCCTTAGACCTTATTCATCTTCTAACTGAAATGAGTGGAATCTTTTAATGTTATTTATTAATAGATTACTTTTCTTATATAGGAAAGACATTGGTCCTCCTCCCCTTCACTGAAATTATAAGCTATTAAAATAAATAAATAAAGCATGCTCATTACAAGACATACAAACAGGGAATTCCCTGGTGGTCTAGTGGTTAGGACTCAGTGCTTTCACTGCCGGGGCCCGGGTTCAGTCCCTGGTCAGGGAACTAAGATCCTGCAAGCTAGGCATGGCACAGCCAAACAACAACAACAAAAGACATACAAACGGAACCGATGGATATAAAGAAAAATCTAAGTCTCATTCACCTCCTGCCTGTCCCATTTCCCAAAAGTGATCACTAAACACTTTCTTTCATATACTTTAGAGATTTCCTATACTATAAAATTATATACCTACACATAAAAAATAAATAAATAAACAGGATAGTAGATCTGCTGTCTACAGCTTGCATTTTTACTTAAATAATAAATCCTGGACATCTTCCACATCAATACTTTCCAGCTACTTTTCTTTTCAGTAGCTGCATAGTGCTTTATCATATGGATATACCACAATCATTTTAACCAGTCTTTCTGTTTGCTTTTGTTAGGTAGGAGTTAACTGTATATGATTTCCTCCTCTATCTTACACATTTTTAATATTAATTAATTAATTAATTATTTTTTGGCTGCGTTGGGTCTTCATCGCTGCGTGCAGGCTTTCTCTTGTTGCGGTGAGTGGGGGCTACTCTTTGTTGCGGTGCGCGGGCTTCTCATTGTGGTGGTTTCTCTTTGTTGTGGAGCACGGCCTCTAGGCACGCGGGCTTCAGTAGTTCTGGCTCGCGCAGGCTTGGTAGTTGTGGTGCACGGGCTTAGTTGCTCCGCGACATGTGGGATCTTCCCAGACCAGGGCTTGAACCTGTGTCTCCTGCACTGGCAGGCGGATTATTAACCACTGCGCCACCAGGAGGTCCTTACACGTTATTTTTGATTGGGCAACAGTGGCCTGAGTAAAGACTGAATTATATACTCCAGGAAAGCCAAATAATGGAAGAAACTCAAGCTTATACATTTTTCATTTTTTTCAAACACCCTTGTGAATAATAAGCCTTTGGTTATGTAAGTATAGAATAAATGAGCAGGGAGGCTTTGGGAGATGAGTCATGAAGGTCTGGGCAGTTCCCTAATTTATTGGACACAATGGCATACACACTGTATCCTTTCTCCTACCCCACCACACCCAGACAAAAGGCTAATATACAGTTCTTTTTTCATTACAAAAACATTTCTTACTTAAAAAAATTTGTTTCCACTGCACATACATTAGGGAGATAAACCAGGAAAGTTTAACATTCAAATAACAAAGGAAAACCAAGATGCCATGAGCGATACTTAAAAGCCTTAGGACAAACAACAAAGCAAGTTCTGAAAAATTATAGCTATTGTTTTCCTGATATTTTAGTGTCTAAGAACATTTCCTAAATGTTCTTAAAATTCAAATTCAGCATAGCAGATCTGAGACGTTCCCCAGGAAATCATGTGGAGGCTGAATTCTGCAGTGGGGACATGGATGGTGGGCATTGTTCATTGGCTGTTAAATCACTCACACTTGCCCTCCCATCTCAAATCCCAGTCTGCACTGAGCACTTGGTATGCTTCCTCTCACTTAATCCTTCACAATCCTATGATGCTGATATTGGTGTTATTACAACTTACCATGCTGTGTACCTTGTGGGGGAGGGAGTCTCTCTTGAATTGCAATCAATTATACATGCTTACACACATTTCAGGGGTAAATTATTTTAAATATATATACTGCACCCAAGATTAAGGAACCATCACAGGCATATTGAGTATCTAGTAAAGAAAGAATTTTTGAGCTTCTGGCCAAAGACAAACACTCCTTGCCCAGATGTACACTCCCTGTCAATGAACCCTGAGGTCTGGAGAGACATGCCACCCTCACCTAAGAACAAGGAGAGGAAGAAAGAAAGAAAACTGGATGCTAGTACTAAGGAGAACACGCCCATTCCTCAGCTAGGTGTAGACAAGTGACTAAATTCTGGCCAAGGAGATATAAGCTAAAGTATATTATGAGATCTCTAGGAAGGTGGTTTAACAGGGAGGGAGGTAGGGAGTCTTTTTTCCCTGTTCTCTCTCTCCTGTAATCTAGAATTCAGATGTGATGATTAGAGCCCCAGCAGCCATTATGGGCCCTGAAGTGACTTTCAAGATAATAGAATAGAGAGCTAGAAAGAGACCAAGTTCTCTGATGACACTGTTGAACTGCCATACCAGCCCTGCTTACTTTCAGATTTCATATATACAAGAAAGAAATAAACCTATTTTCTGATATATGCAACCAACCCCAATCCTGATACAGATAGTTATAAAGAATAAGAAGACCAACTCCTAACATTATGACTTGCTATGGATAAGGAATGGAAACGATGAGGGTGCTCTGAAATGCATTTTCCTTGGTGCTCTTGCTAGGAAGCACAATGTGGCATACATTTGCTAAAGAAAAAATGTTACAAGGAATTAATATTATGACGTTCCCACTAGCAAAGGAGAGCTCAGCCAATCTGCACATTCTCCAGAGTAGAGACTCTGGTTGTGATAGCTTCCATTAAGAGTCCATCTATACAAAGCTAAGCATTCAATATTCAATACATTGATAAAATATGATCAAGTATCAGGTACAATTTATCTCAATATTCAATACATTGATAAAATATGATCAAGTATCAGGTACAATTTATCTCAATATTCAATACATTGATAAAATATGATCAAGTATCAGGTACAATTTATCTCAATATTTGGCCTTTTATCTCAGTTAAATCTCAGAGCAACTCTACATGAGAGAGATTCTTCATATTCCCATTTTGAAGATAAAGAAATTGAGAGATGGTCACATAGCTGGGAGTTGTAGAAGTAGAATTCAAATCCAGGTCTACCGGACTTTTCTTCACATATCACTGACCCTTCAAAAGCTTAAAGACTGTTGAAAGATGTCTCCCAGGTGTGGAAGAAACAAAGTGGCAGCCAGGAGTGTTATGCTCTGCCTGAGCCTTCTTCTAGAGCTTTTCAGATTCTCTGATTTGAGAAAAAGGCACCTAGATGGAGAGTTCAGTTCCTTCAGCTAACTGTTCACTCATTAACATTATATTATTTATTATTAAGATCAAAAACTATTTTTACAACTATAATCCTTGGTTGCCTGCTATGTGCTAGGCATTTGTATGAGGCATTCTATATACTTTAACCTAATTAATCCCCACAACCACCTTTTGAGTTAGGTACTGTTTTTCCATTCTACAAATGAATAAAAATCACAGAGGTTAAGGAATTTGTCCAAGCCACATACCTAGTAAGTGCCTACTAGGATTCAAACTCAGGGCTTTTAAAACTCCAAAGTTCCCGCCTGCCAATGCAGGGGACACGGGTTCGTGTCCTGGCCCAGGAAGATCCCACATGCTGTGGAGCAACTAAGCTCGTGCGCCACAACTAATGAGCCTGCGTTCTAGAGCCTTCAAGCCACAACTACTGAAGCCCGCATGCCTAGAGCCTGTGCTCCACAACAAGAGAAGCCACCGCAATGAGAAGCCTCCACACCGCAACGAAGAATAGCCTCTGCTCACCGCAACTAGAGAAAGCCCGCACGCAGCAACGAAGACCCAAGCAGCCAAAAAAACAAATAAATAAATAAATTTTAAAAAAACAAAAAACCTCCAACCAGATAATGGGAATACACAGACAGATTAGATATGGACTAAGTATAGACTGCCATCAAGTAGTTCACTAACCAGCAGTGAGGCACAAATAAGCTATTTATTTCAAACCCTGAATTATCACCTGGCAAAATGTTAGTCAATTAACACTAAGGCGAGGTAGTAAAACTGCACACCACAGAAGGATTTTCAGGGGAGGTAATGCTTGAGATGAACTTGGAAGGAAAAAGAGCAGTTAGCCAGGAGAAGGGTCAGAAACAAGAAAAAGTCTTTAAAGCAAAGAGGACTTTGAAGCTTGAAAAGATCTATCTGGTTCCAGGAATGGCAAAGAGCTAGGTAAGGGCATCAAGCAGGACCTCGATAAACATTTACTAAATGAATGTGAAAATGGCAGACATGAAAGACTGGGGACTGTGGGGATATGTGGAGGAAATGCAGGAGATGAGGCTAGAAGAAGCAGCGAACAGATCACAAAGGGGCTTGTTAGGCCACAATAAAAAGTTTTGACTTTCCACTGAACACACTGAGGAACCACCAGAGGCTTTAACACAGGGAGGTTGACCATAACAATATGGATTTTCAAACAATGACTAATAGTAGGGTAGAGGATCAACTGGTGTGGTTTGAGGTTAGAAGGGCTGCTGACTGAAGCTTTCTGAAATAATCTAGCCAATGAACCAGGAGGACCTCAGAGCAGGGCTGATAAGTGTATAGGGACAGAACTGAAAACTTAACAATGAGATGCCAGAGGTAAGGAAGGCCCAGGTTCCTGACTTAGATGAATCTCAATGCTATATGCAGAAGAATGATTGCTTTGAGACATACCATAGGGAAGGTGATGAGCTTAGTTCTGAACATTGAGAACAGTACAGTACTACAGTACATGTTGTACCTACAGGGGATGGAATGGGGGTGAAGGGTTGGAGAAGGGGCAGAATGGCAGACAGGCAATGACAGAGCAACTGCCACGGAAGTCAGGCAGTAAGCCAAAGAAAAGAAGACAGCTGTAGAGATTGACAAAAGCAGCAATGAGCAAGCCAGGCAGGAGACATCTGACAAACACAGGAGGCAGGAGTAGGTGGGTGCTGCTGAGTAAAAAACTGACACATGCCTGGGACTTCCCTGATGGTCCAGTAGCTAAGACTCCACGTTCCCAATGCAGGGGCCTGGGTTCGATCCCTGGTCAGGGAACTAGATCCCACATGCCGCAACTAAGAGTTTGCATGCAGCAACTCAAAAGATCCCACATGCTGCAACTAAGACCTGGCACAGCCAAATAAATAAATAAATAATCAAACAAGCTAACAACAAAATATAATTCTCAACTTAAAAAAAAAAAATTGACACATGCCACTAAGGGAGGGTGGAGTAGGAATGGCACACACATGCTGAATACTTGCTAGTGAGAAAAAAGAACCTGAAAAACTGCTGAAGGGCTCCTGAAGAAGTCCTGGAACACCAGAAATCAACTTTCATTATAGGTCTTCAATGGAGAAAGACAACGTGATACAGGTCCCAAATAAAGGGGAGAGGAACCCCTAAAATTAATAGGAGTCTGAAGCTCTCAAGAGCAGCTCATTTCCAAAGATGAGCTTATGTAGAGAATGAAAAAGGCCCACTAAGGCTCAGAAATAGATTGTTAAATTCTATTGTCTTTGAGTTACACCTAAGGCAAGATTCAATTTGGGGCCTGGAGACAGATGAGCCTGGAGACAATGGAATCAGCTTACTTCAATAAACAAAATAGTTTATACTAAACTTATACTGCAGATTAATTAAGACAAAGAGCAATATGGAAAAGTATTTGTTCTGCTTAAAGCACATACTGGAATAAACTACTGGAGATATAAAACCAAAATATAGTACAGGTTATGTGCATAAAATAAAATTGAAAAACAAGCCAGAGACGGAGCCTGGCCAAGATGGTAGAGTAGGATGACCCTGAGCTCACCTCCTCTCGCAGGCACACCAAAATCAGAATTATCTGCAGAGCAACTATTGATGAGAAAGACTGGAATCTAGCAGAAAAGATCTACAAAGATATAAAGAAGGAAACCACAACCAGATGGGCAGGAGGGATGGAGTCTCGATATAGTCAAGACCCATAGCCCCAGGAGGGCAAAACGCAACAGGAGGATAATTTTTATTGCAGAGGTTCTCCCCAAGCAGCAACAGGTTTGAGCTCCACATTGGGGTCCTGCACCAGGAAGACAAACCCCCAGAATACTTGGCTTTGAAGGCCAAGGGGGCTTACCTGTGGGAGTCCCAGAGAGCTGTGGGAAATAGCCTCTTAAAGGGCACATACAAAATCTCACATGCTTCGGGATCCAGAGCAGAAGCAGTAATTTGAAAGGAGGCTGGGTCAGACCCACCTGCTAATCTTGGAGAGTCTCCCAGAGAGGCAGGAGGCAACTGGAGCTCACTCTGGGGACATAAACACTGGTGGCAGCCATTTTGGGGAGCTTGTTCTACCACGTGCACATTGGTGCTAGCAAGCAGCATTTTGGAATCCTCCCTCTAGCTTATTAGCACTGGGACATTGCTCCGCCCACCAGTCTGTCAGCACCAGTACTGGGTCGCCTCAGGCCAAGCAACTAGCCAGGCAGGGACACAGCCCCACTCACCAGCAGGTAGGCTACCTTAATACCTCCTGAGCCCACAGCCAACTTGGGACATGGCCCTGTCCACCACAGGGCCTAGGACCTGGCCCTATACAACAGTGGGCAGGCACTAGCCCTGGAACCTCCGGGGACCTGCAGCCAGAGACCCTAGGACCCAGCTCCACCCACCAGTGGGCAGGCATACCAGTGAGCCAACACACCAACTCCAGGACCCCCAGGGCCCTGCAGCCAGAGACCCTGGGCCCTGGTTCTGCCCACCTATGAGTTGGCACTAGCCCAGGGGCCAGACTCAGACAACAGTGGGCAGGCACTAGCCACAGGACCCCCTGGGCCCCAGCTCACCCACCAGCAAGCCAACGCCGACTCCAAGACACCTTGGGCCCCTCAGCAAGTCAGCCTGGTATCTGGTCCCATGCACTAGTGGGCGGGTACAAGCTTCGGGACACCCTAGAGAGAACAGCCAACTGTGTTGGGAACTGGCTCCACTCACCAGAGGGCCAACACCAGCTCCAGGACTACCAGGGCTCTACAGCAGAAATCACAGGACCCAGCTATGCCCATCAGTGTGCCAGCACTAGCCCCAGAACCTCTAAGACCTTGACTCCATTCACCAGAGGTTCAATACCAGCTCTGGGACCACTTAGCCCTGCAGCCAGAGACCTGGGGACCTGGCTTCACTCACTGATGGGCAGGTACCAGTCCTGGGATCCCTTGTACCCCAATCCCACCCACCAGCTGGTGGATACCAACCCCAGGGCCACTGCAGCCCTGCAGTCTGCCCTGTCAGGACCCAGATAACAAGCCAGCAGGCTGGCACCAGCCCTGGGACCCCCTCACCCAGGACCCAGTTCTGCCCACTAGCAGGTCAACACCAGCTCTGGGACACCCTGGGCCCCTCAGCCAGCAGCCCCACCCAAAAGCAGGTTGAACCAGCTTTGGGACCTTGGGGCCCTGCACCCAGAGACCCCAGGACCCAGCTCCTCCTAGCAGCAAGCTGGCACTAGCCCCAGGACCCCCTGGGTCCTGGCCCCGCCCACTAGCTGGTCAACACCAGCCATGGCCCCACATACCAACAGGCCAACACCATCTCTGAGATGCCTTGGACTCCTCAGCCAGGTGCCCCAGGGTCCAGCCCCACTCACCAGTGGAGTAGCACCAGCTTTGTAACATCCTGGAACCTGCAGCCAGCCATGTCAGGAATTGGGCCCACTCACCAGCAGGCTACACTACATCCAGGAACCCTGGCCCTGCAACCTGCCTCCCCCCAATCCGGCTCTGCCCACCAGTGATCCAGCACTAGCCCTGGGCCTCCCTTGGGGTTCCACAGCCAGCTGCCTCATGACCTGGCCCAGCCAACCAGTGGCCAGCAGCCTCCACGCAAGGTAGGGCCTGGCAACCAAATGGACCAGGGGCCAGCCACACCTACCAGACCACCACAACAGGAGGACCCATGCAATTCATATAGCGGGTACCCCTAGAGCATACAGGTCTGGTGGCTAGAGGGGAGTGCACTGCTGGGATGCATAGGACGTGTCCTACAAAAGGCCATTTCTCCAAGGTCAGGAAATGTAACCTACCAGATACACAGAAATAAAAACAGCAAATTAGGTATAATGAGGTGACAAACGAACATGTTCCAAATGAATGAACAAGATAAAACCCAAGAAGAAGAACTAAGTAAAGTGGAGACAGGCAGTCTATCCGATAAAGAGTTCAAGGTAATGATTGTAAAAATGACCAAAGAACTTGAGAGAAGAATGGATGAACAGAGTGAGAACTTAGCAGTTTTAAACAAAGAGTTGGAAAATATAAAGAAGAACCAGAGATGAAGAATACAATAAATGAAATGAAAAATGCACTAGAATCATCAGTATATTAAATGATAAAGAAGAACAGATCAGCAAGCTGGAAGACAAAGTAGTAGAAATCACTGAAGCTGAACAACAACAACAAAAAGAAATGAAGACAGTTTAAGAGACTGCGAGAACAACATCAAGAGTACTAACATTCGGGACTTTCCTGGTGGTCCAGTGGCTAAAACTCCACCCTCCCAATGAAGGGAGCCTGGGTTCGATCCCTGGTCAGGGAATTAGATCCCACATGCCGCAACTAAAAAGACCCTGCACGCTGCAACAAAGATCCTGTATGCTGCAACGAAGAGCCAGTGTGCTGCAACTAAGACCCAGAGCAGCCAAAACATTAGCATTACAGGGGTCCCAGAAGAAGAGAGAAAGCAGCAGAGAACATATATGGAGATGTAACAGCTGAAAACTTCCTTAACCTGGGAGAGGAAACAGACATCCAGGTCTAGGAAGCACAGAGAATTCCAACCAGGATCAATCCAAAGAGGACCACACCAGGATACACTGTAATTAAAATGGCAAAAAAATAAAAAATAAAAAAAAAATAAAGAGACAATATTAAAAGCAGCAAGGCAAAAGCAACAAGCTATGTACTAGGGGACTTCCATAAGGCTATCAGCTGACTTTTCAGAAGAAACTCTGTAGGCCAGAAGAGAGTAGCATGATATATTTAAAGTGATGAAAGGGGAAACCTACAATCAAGAATACTCTACCTGGCAAGGCTTTCATTCAGATTTGATGGAGAGATCAAAAGTTTTACAGACAAGCAAAAGCTAAGAATTCAGCACCATCAAACTGCTTTACAATAAATGTTAAAGGGGGGATTCCCTGGTGGTCCAGTGGTTAAGAATCGGCCTTCCAATGCAGAGGACACAGGTTCGATCCCTGGTCGGGGAACTAGGATCCCACATGCATGCTGCACGGGGCAACTAAGCCCACGTACCACAACTAGAGAGCCCGCATGCTGCAACTACTGAGACCATGCACTCTAGAACCCGTGCGCCACAACAAAGAGCCTGCATGCTACAACGAAAGATCCCATGTACTGCAACCAAGACCTGACGCAGCCAATCAATCAATAAAAAAGAAATATTAACATTAAATGTTTTTTTAGACTTCTCTTAAAAAAAAAAGGCTACAACTAGAAACATAAAAACGACAAAAGGAAAAGGCTCATCAATAAAGGCAAATAAACAGTAAAGTATTAAATAAACCACATACAAAAGCTAGTAGGAAAGTTAAAAGACAAAAGTAATAAAATCATCTACATCTACAGTAAGTAGGTAAAGGATACCCAAAACAAAGAGATGAAAAACATGATGTCAGAAACAGTAATCATGGGAGGAGGGAGTTAAAAAATAATGCAGGGTTGTTAAAATGCATTTGAAATTAAGAGATCAGCAACTTAAAATCTATAATAGATACACACACAAAAAAGAGAAAGGATTCCAAACACAGCATTAAAGATAGTCATCAAATCATGAGAACAAAAAGAGCAAAAAAGAACTACAAAAAAAAAAAAACCCAAAACAATTAACAAAATGGCAGTAAGTACATTCCTATCGATAATTACTTTAAATGTAAATGGATTAAATACTCCAATCAAAAGACCAAGTGGCTGAATGGATACAAAAATAAGACCCATATATATGCTGCCTATGAGAGACTCACTTCAGATCTAAAGACACACACATAGACTGAAAGTAATGGGATGCAAAAAGGTATTTTATGCAAATGGAAATCAAAAGAAAGCTGAGGTACAAACACTTATATCAGACAACTTAGACTTTAAAACTAAGACTAACACAAAACAAAGGACAGTATGGAGGTTCCTCAAAAAACTAAAAATATAACTACCATATGATACAATTCCACTCTTGAGTATATACCCGAAGAAAACAAAAACACTACTTTGAAAAGATACATGCACCCCAATGTTCACAGGAGCATTATTCACAATAGTCAAGATATGGAAGCAACCTAAGTGTCCATCAACAGATGAATGGATAAACAGGATGTGGTGTGTACAAACACATACACACACACACAGGAATACTACTAAGCCATAAAAAAGAATGAAAAATTGTCATTTCCACAATATGGATGAACCTGGAGGGTATTATGCTTAGTAAAATAAGTCAGACAGAGAAAGACAAATACTGTATGTTATCACTTATATGTGGAATGTAAAAAATAAACATGGACTCCCCTGGCAGTCCAGTGATTGGGACTCTGTGCTTCCATTGCAGGGGGCATGGGATCCCTGGTTGAGGAACTAAGATCCTGCATGCTGCACAGGAAGAGAGGAAGGGAGGGAGAGAGGAAGGGAGGGAGTAAGGAAAGAAGGAAATAGAATACAATAGAATAGAATAGAATAAATAAAATAAAATAAAAATAAAAACTAAACAAGCAAATGAATATAACAAAACAGACTTACAGACATAGAGAACAACTAGTGGCTACCAGTGTGGAGAAGGAAGGGGGGAGGGGCAAGATAGGGGTAGGAGATTAAGAAGTACAAACTACTATGTATAAAATAAGTAAGCTACAAGGATATATTATACCGTAAAGGGAATTACAGTGAGTATTTTTATAATATCTTTTTTTGTTTG
Source organism: Leucopleurus acutus (assembly GCF_964270905.1). Lineage (NCBI taxonomy): Eukaryota > Metazoa > Chordata > Mammalia > Artiodactyla > Delphinidae > Leucopleurus > Leucopleurus acutus. Next base: position 58,331,300 of record NC_139158.1, read on the forward strand.
TTTGTGGTACGCGGGCCTCTCACCGTTGCGGTCTCTCCCGCTGCGGGGCACAGGCTCGGACGCGCAGGCTCAGCGGCCATGGCTCACGGGCCCAGCCGCTCCGCGGCATGTGGGATCTTCCCGGACCGGGGCACGAACCCGCATCCCCTGCATCAGCAGGCGGACTCTCAACCACTGCACCACCAGGGAAGCCCCTTTTTATAATATCTTTAAGTGAAGTGTAATCTATACAAATTTGAGTCACTATGCTATATACCTGAAACTAATATAATGCTGTAAGTCAACTGTATCTCAATTAAAAAACAAAAACAAAAACCAGGGACAATTTTGAAAAGAATAAAATGTGAGGAATCCATTTACCCAGTGTTAAGGCTATAATGTACAGATCTATGAAATAAAATTAAGAGCCAGAAAAAGACCCACACAAATATGCCCAAATAATTTTTGACAAAGGTACAAAGGCAATTCAATGGAGGAAAGACAGCCTTTTCAACAAATTGTGCTGGGACAACTGGATATCCACATGCCAAAGAATAAGGTTGGACCCCCAACTTACATCATATACAAAAATTAACTCAAAATAGATCAAAGACCTAAACATCAAAGCTAACACTATAAAACTCTTAGAATATAAGGGAAAAGCTTCATGACATTGGATCTGGCAATGACTTTTTAAAATATAACACCAAAAACACAGGCAACAAAATAAAAAAATAGCTAAATTATCAAAATTAAAAACTTCTGTGCATCAAAGGACACTATCAACAGAATGAAAAGAACACTCAGGGATGAGAGAAAATATGTGCAAACCACCTATCTGATAAGGGACTGAAAACTAGAATACATAAAGAACTCCTACAACTCAACAACCAAAAAGACAACCTGGTTAAAAAAAATGGGCAAAGGACTTGAATAGACATTTCTCCAAAGATACACAAGTTGCCAATAAGCCCATGAAACATGCTCAACATCACTAATCATTAGGGAAGTCAAATCAAAACCATATGGAGATACCATTTCACATCCACTAGGATAGCTATAATTATTTAAAAAAAAAAAAAAAGAAAAGAGAGAAAGAAAAGAAAAATGAAAGAAAAGAACAAGTTTTGGCAAGGATGTAGAGAAACTGGAACACTTGTACATTGCTAATGGGAATGTAAAATGGTGTACCCACTGTGGAAACCATCAAATTTTTTGATTCCTCAAAAAATTATACAGAATTATCATAGGATACAAGATCACTACTTCTGGGTATATACTCAAAGGAACTGAAAGCAGGAATTCAAACACATACTTGTATACCAATGTTCATAGCAGCATTATTCACAACAGCCAAAAGGTGACCCAAGTGTCCATCGAAAAATAAATGGATCAACAAAATGTATATTCATACAATGGAGCCTTACACAGGAAACTGACACATACCACCACATGGATAATCCTTGAAGACATCATACAAGTGAAATAAGCCAATCACAAAAGGACAACTATTGTATGATTTCATTCATATGAAGTATGTAGAGGAGTCATATTCATAAAGACAGAAAGTAGAAAGGTGGTCGCAGGGGCTGAAGAAGGGGGAAATGGGAAGTTATTATTTAATGGGTACAGAGTTTCAGTTGGGGAAGATGAAAAAGTTTTGGAGATGGACAGTGGTAATGGCTACCCAACAATGTGAATAAAATTAAAGCCACAAGAACATACACTAAAAAATGGTTAAAACAGTACATTTTATCATATATTTATATATACATCTCTCCAAAACTTTTTAAAAAGGCAAGCCACGAACTGGGAGAAAATCTTAGAAAGCATTTATCTGATAAAGAATTGGTATCCACAAAAACTCTCAACCTTCAACAATAAGAAGCATCCCAATAAAATAATGGGCAAAAGATTTGAACAAATTTTCACCAAAGAAGATATATGTAAAGGGAAACCAGAACATGGAAAAGGCTACAAATCATCAGTCATCAGGGAAATGCAAAGTGAAATGCAAGATACCCCTATCTGCTCACTGAAGTGGCTAAGATTAAAAGATCAATAATACCAAGTGTTGTCAAGGATATATAAAAAAATCAGAACCCTCACACTGCTGGTCGTAATGTAAAATGGTATAACCACTTTGGAAAATCATTTGGCAGTTTCTTTAAAAAGCTAAACATATACTATGATCCAGCCATTCTACTCTTGGGTATTCATCCAAGAGAAAAGGAAAGGTATGTCCATATAAAAATTTGTTTATTATTGTTCACAGAAGCTTTATTTGTAATAGCCAAAATCTGGAAATAACCCAAGTGCCCATTAATAAATGAATGCATAAGCAAATTTTGGTATAGACATATGATGAAATACTACTCAGCAATAAGAATGAATTAACTGTTGATACACACAAGATGGATGAATCTCAAAATAATTATGCTGGGGCTTCCCTGGTGGCGCAGTGGTTGAGAGTCCGTCTGCCGATGCAGGGGACACGGGTTCGTGCCCCGGTCCGGGAGGATCCCATGTGCCGCAGAGCGGCTGGGCCCGTGAGCCATGGCTGCTGAGCCTGCGCGTCTGGAGCCTGTGCTCCGAGACAGGAGAGGCCACAACAGTGAGAGGCCCGCATACCGCAAAAAAAAGAAAAAAAATTATGCTGAGTAAAAGGAGCAAGACAAGAGTACATACTTGTTTTAAAATGTAGGTTTTATTATTATTCAGGCATGGTGAGACCAACAAATCAGATGACTGTTCCTGAAAAGATAGTTTGTTAGTTTGTTACTCACAGTTCCCAAAAGGAGGTGGCACAAGAGGAGAGGGAGTGAGGGGAAAACTTGAGTAAGAGCCATTATTGTGGCTTCTTCAGGAAGGAATGGGCAATGGACAAGGTAAAGTTTTAAAATTAGCTCTGGGGGGCTTCCCTGGTGGCGCAGTGGTTGAGAGTCCGCCTGCCGATGCAGGGGACACGGGTTCGTGCCCCGGTCTGGGAAGATCCCACATGCCGCGGAGCAGCTGGGCCCATGGGCCATGGCTGCTGAGCCTGCGCGTCCGGGCCCGTGCTCCGCAATGGGAGAGGCCACAACAGTGAGAGGCCCGCGAAAAGCAAAAAAAAAAAAAAAATAGCTCTGGGGCTTAAAGGTTGTCCTTAGTCACCTGGTACATGGCCCTAGGGTGAATTGAGCAAGTCAACAGTGACCCAGAGTATGACAGCCCAATAAAGGAGGTATTTAGGGTGTGGGCTCTGGGTTGGTTGGTTTGCATATGAAAGGCACTCTAGCAGGTGAGTTGTTTACTATCTACAGAAACCGGCTAACCCAGGAGGTGAAGTCTCTCCAAGGTCAGCAAGGTTCTAGATGTCAAAGCATCATAAACACATGATTAATACAATAACACATGACTTCACTTAGATAAAAACTTAGAGGACTTCCCTGGTGGTTCAGTGGTTAAGAATCCGCCTGCCAATGCAGGGGACACGGGTTCAAGCCCTGGTCCAGGAAGATCCCACATGACACAGAGCACCTAAACCCATGTGCCACAACTACGGAGCCTGCGCTCTAGAGCCTGCGAGCCACAACTACTGAAGCCCATCTGCCACAACTACTGAAGTCCGCGCACCTAGAGCCTGTGCTCTGCAACAAGAGAAGCCACAGCAATGAGAAGCCTATGCACTGCAACGAAGAGTAGCCCCTCCTCACCATAACTAGAGAAAGCCCACGTGCAGCAATGAAGACCCAACGCAGCCCAAATAACTAACTAAATAAATGAATTTATTTTTTAAAAAAACCTAGAAAATACAAACACCTATAGTGACAGAAAATAGGTCACTGATTGCTTGGGGATGGAGGAGTAGGCAGGGGCAAGAAGGAGGGATTACAAAGGGACATAAGAAAACTTTGAGGGGTGATGGATATGTTCACACTCTCTTGACTGTGGTGAGTTGCACCGCTGTATAGATATGTCAAAACCTACTAAATCTTAAACTTTAAATGTGTACAGTTTACTGTATGTCAATTATAAAGTTGTTTAAAAATTACAGAAATAATAGACAAAATAAAAGTACATAAAACATACAGTAAGGACAAATACCGTATGCTAACACATATATATGGAATCTAAGAAAAAAAAATGTCATGAAGAACCTAGGGGTAAGACAGGAATAAAGACACAGACCTACTAGAGAATGGATTTGAGGATATGGGGAAGGGGAAGGGGAAGCTGTGACAAAGTGAGAGAGTGGCATGGACATATATACACTACCAAACGTAAAATAGATAGCTAGTGGGAAGCAGCCACATGGCACAGGGAGATCAGCTCAGTGCTTTGTGACCACCTAGAGGGGTGGGATGGGAGGGTGGGAGGGAGAGAGACGCAAGAGGGAAGAGATAGGGGAACATACGTATATGTATAACTGATTCACTTTGTTATAAAGCAGAAACTAACCAAAAAAAAAAAAAATATATATATATATATACACAATAAAAATGAAATAAAGTGAAAGGATGGTTCTTTGATAAACAAAAAAATAAAGAGAAGGAACAAAATATTATGAGTAAAAAGTGGAAATAACTACAACTACAGCATATGAAAATCAATACTGTTTTCAATAACTATAGGCAAATAATTTTGAAAACTTCAAGGTGAACCTGCAGTTTAAAATTTTCCCACAAAGAAAACACTCGGCCCAGATGATAAGTGAGAAGAAAGAGGAACTAATTCCCAACTCATTCTAAGAGGTGAGTAAAACCTGACAAAAACATTAGAAGAAAGGAAATTATAAGACCACTTCCACTCAGTAATATAGATTCAAAAATCCTAAACAAAATATTAACAAACTGAATTCAGTACACGAAAAAGATAACCCACGATCAAACTGAGTTTATCCAAGGTGTACAAGGATTTTAAAAAATTATTTATTTATTTATTTACTTTTGGCTGTGTTGGGTCTTCGTTGCTGCGCTCAGGCTTTCTCTAGTTGCGGCAAGCAGGGGCTACTCTTCATTGTGGTGCGCAGGCTTCTTATTGTTGTGGCTTCTCTTGTTGTGGAGCATGGGCTCCAGGTGTGCAGGCTTCAGTAGTTGTGGCACACAGGTTTAGTTGCTCCATGGTATGTGGGATCTTCCCGGACCACGGCTCGAACCCATGTCCCCTGCATTGGCAGGCGGATTCTTAACCACTGCACCACCAGGGAAGTGCAAGGATGTTGTTTTCTTCTCTTTTCTTTTTTTGAAATTTATTTATTTCTGGCCGTGTTGGGTCTTTGTTGCTGTGCGCGGGTTTTCTCTAGTTGTGGCAAGCGGGGGCCACTCTTCGTTGCGGTGCACGGGCTTCTCACTGTGGTGTCTTCTCTTGCTGTGCGGAGCATGGGCTCTTGGCGTGCAGGCTTCAGTAGTTGTGGTGTGTGGGCTCAGTAGTTGTGGCTCCTGGGCTCTAGAGTGCAGGCTCAGTAGTTGTGGTGCACAGGCTTAGTTGCTTGGCAGCATGTGGGATCTTCCTGGACCAGGGCTTGAACCCGTGTCCCCTGAACTGGCAGCTGGATTCTTAACTATTGCGCCACCAGGGAAGCCCCAAGGATGTTTTAATATAAGATCTATAAATATAATTCACCCATATTAAAGAAGAAAGATCATATAATCATTTCAATAAATGTAGAAAAAGCACTGAATTAAAACACATGAACTCACGATTAAAAAAAAAAACTCTCTTAATTAGGAATTGAATAAAATTTCCTAACCTGATAAAACAGCTATTTTAAAACAACAACAAAACTTTGCAATTATCATCTTCAATAGGGAATCATTGAAAGCATTCTCTTTAAAAAGGAAGAATAAGACATGGTTATGCACTATTACTTCTATTCAGTAATGTATGAAAGGTCCCAGCCTTTGCAGTAAGAAAAAATCAGAACCATAAAATCAAAATCATAAAAATTAATCATTAAAGTTACATATTTGCAGGAAATATTATCATTTACACAGAAAATCCACAAGAACATATAGGCAAATTACCAGGGGGTTACCAAGGTGACTAGATATAGGTGTTTTTTTTTTTGCAGTACACGGCCCTCTCACTGTTGTGGCCTCTCCAGTTGCGGAGCATAGGCTCCGGACGCACAGGGTCAGCAGCCATGGCTCATGGGCCTAGCCGCTCCGTGGCATGTGGGATCTTCCCGGACCGGGGCACGAACCCGTGTCCCCTGCATCGGCAGGCGGACTCTTAACCACTGCGCCACCAGGGAAGCCCGAGATACAGGTTTTTATACCCTGCAAAAATAGTCACTGATTTGCACTCAAGAGAGGGTTGGTTTGTTAGGTGAAGAGAATGAATCATGTGTAAATGCTGGTAAGAAGGAATCAGAAGGGAAGGAAAGGAAGGTATATAAGAAAGATAGGAAGAGATAAGAGAACTAGTAGAAAAGTGAGGGAGCTTTCATCTTCAAGATTTCCTGTGAAGTACAAAGCAAAATTAAAAGCTAAAAAGGAGCAGGAGATAGTGGGATAAAGCTTTAAGAAGTGATCCGACTAATAGTGCTGCTACAGAAAATGGCAGTGTGTTGACACTGGACAGCCCTGAGGGCTCAAGTGAGATGAAATCCATTTTTCAAGAACTCTTTTTTGGAAAAATGCTCTAAGTAATAATGGTTTGGAGAACATACAGAATTAAGGTTTTGCTGGATGAATGTAATAGAAATATAACCAACAGAGTTGAGTACTAGCAAGAGAACAGCTGAATTGCAGAACCAATCTAACCTTGGTAGGAGAGGAAGGTAGATATTAAAGATGATTAGAGAAAATAAAGACTTTAAGTGACTACAAACTCAAAAGCTGTTGGAGAATATTTTATAGTGGGAAGAACAGAGTAAATAAACTGGAAGCCCCCCATGCTCCAAGAAACTAATTTCACCAGAATTGTTTGGAATTCATTGTAAATGATAGGCTGTAGTCCTTGAAAAATCAATAAATGTGGTTGTGGTTAACTTTATATATTTTTATATATTTTTCAAGTTGACCCTTGAAAAATATGGGGGTTAGGAGCAACAACCCTCTATGCAGTTGAAAATCCGCATATAACTTATACTCAGCCTTCTGTATACATGGTTCCTTACCCTCGGAATTCAACCAACTGTGGATCATGTAGTACTGTAGTATTTACTACTGAAAAAAGTCAGCATATAAATGGACCCACGCAGTTCAAACCCATGTTGTTCAACAGTCAACTGCAGTTATAGTTTCCTTGAGATATACAGGGTGCCAATAAAATGCAAATCCTTTACTACCAGATAATGCCACAAGCAGCTTGCTTTATATCCCTTCAGAATTCCATGTTTACTTTCCTCCTCTACTCTCGCAGGCGAAACAAACAATTTCAGTGCTGACTGTCTTCTTTTAAAAAGTTAATTATGAGGGACTTCCCTGGTGGTACACTGGTTCAGACTCCAAGCTCCCAATACAGGGGACCTGGGTTCGATCCCTGGTCAGGTAACTAGATCCCACATGCATGCCACAACTAAGAGTTCGCATGCCACAACTAAGGAGCTGGTGAGCCGCAATTAAGGAGCCCGCCAGCCACAACTAAGAAGCACACGTGCCGCAACTAAGGAGTAGGCGAGCTGCAACTAAGGAGCCCGCCTGCCGCAACTAAGACCCGGCGCAACCAAATAAATAAATATTTTTTAGAAAAGTTAATTATGAGTATGTAGATTGTTTGAAGCATTCATCAATCTCCTACCCAACTGATTAGACAAACTATCTATAGGCCAATTTTACATATAATAACTTTAATATAAATACTTATTAAGCTTTGACCTAATAATTTGGCAAAAATTAGGCTGCAAGTCACTATATGTATTAGATTCTAACAGACACTAACTTTTGTAGCTATGACACTAATCAATATTGAATTCTCTTATCTAGAAGGAGGATTTTTCATATATTCAGTGTCTGCAAAGAGTTCCCGCTGAGCTAAACATAGTGCAGTGTGTACTCTATGAAAGAGTCAATGAGACAGGCATGGGGGGGGGGTTAATTCTTTTATAATGCCTGCAGAGAGTCTGGCAGTGATGAAAGCATAGAAAATTCATGAAAGGCTCTTTTATAACCAGAGTGAATGTGGAGCACAAAAGCAAAGTCAGGTGACCTACTTAAAGCTTTGCTTTTACTGATGAGAATTCATTCTCATTCCAGTTTAGTCTCTTTCGAGAAAAAAAAAACCTTACATAATGGTTGGAAAATTAAGAAACAGGGAGTGTAACTCTACTAAGTTCCAATCTTTCCCTCTCAAATATCAGCTCAAGCCCTATGGTCTGTGGCCAGAGACAGAATACTTTATAAGGATCTGTGAGGCATGACCTTGTTTACCTCAGTGTAACAATGTGTTCTCTGACTGCTGGCTATGAAGAAATTTAAGTTCTATAATCCATCAATCAGTTCAGAAGTTTGGGCTAATAATATTATAAGAGGAAATAGTTTCTTAATCCCTCCCTGGAACTTATACAAAGCAAATGGATGGTAAACTGTCTGATAAGGTAAGGACAGCCAAAGTTGCTTCAAATCAGGGAAACACTCATTTGCTAACTTGTTCAGGCAATTGTCTTGTGCCAAGTAGGGCTGCAAAGGAGAGAGAAGTTCCTGTTTCTCTCAAGTGTTCTCTCATCTACCATTCTCATGTTACCCGAAATATTTTAGGGTAGTCAATAAAATCCTTGTCATCCAGGAGGTAGATAAATATGACTATTCTTCATTTTGATTCATTTACTCTCTTTCCTTTAAGTAGTAGAGGAATAAGATAGAAAATTCTTATTCTTCTCTTCCATGATTAATTCCCCATTAAAAATATGATTTGATCTGTTCTCATTTTGCTAAATCAACAGGTGTATGATGCCTACTATACACGCCAAACAGTGCAAACACTTGTGAGGAATACAAGGAAACTTGACAGTCTCTCTCCTCATGTGCTCCTTTCATTACTTCCCATCCCACCTCCACATTTGTCCCCTCCTTCCTTCCCTCCCTCCATTTTGCTCTGAATGAAGAATTAGGTAACTAGTCTAAGATCACAGAACTAGATCTAGTACCTAGATTTGTCAATTCCCAATTCACTAATCTTTCTGAAGGAAAATGAAACAAAAATGGCGGTGGCAGCAGGGGAGGGGGGTGTTGTCTCCAAGGCTCATTATTATGGTTCTAAATCAATCCCAACTCTCTCCCCCCACCTCTCCCCTTACCCACTTTTTTTGTTGCCATCCATCCTTTACATTGGCACTGCTGCTGTTTGAATGCTTCTGCTCCCAGTCTTCTCATATCAGCCAGATCTTGGCTTAAACAAAACCTGCCCCATTTTAGTTATAATAGGATCATTTTCACTCTGTCCCCACCCCAAATATTCACTACCATAACAGCCTATTCATTGCTTTCCCAAAACTTAATTGTATATACATTTACCTGTCAATTGTAATCAATACTCTGTGCTCCATGTGAATCAAAGACTATGACTACTCTGCTCACAGGACCTACCCAGCACCTAGCAAAGTTCCCCACACATAACAGGTAGCCTAGGTAGTGGACTGAAGTCAACCTGCCCCTGCTTAAAAACAACTGAATCCCCAAAACTGGATTAAAATGATCCAAGACCCCTATGAAAGGCCAGAAACAAACATAAATCCTCTAGAAAAAGATATCATCCTGTGTCTCATATTATTTCTATAAACAATTTTAAAAATACAATGTCTGGTCCATGAAGAAATAACATGCAAATAAGTAGAAAACAGACAACTACTACAACATTGAGAATTTCAGCCAAGAGTCAGTGCTATTAAAAAAGGTAATGGCAGAACTCAAAAAAGAACAAACAGAAATTCTAGAACTGAGAAAATACAATAGTTGAAACAAAGATCTCAATAGAAGTATTTAAGAACAGATAAAATACAGCTGAAGAGAGAATTCATGAAATGGAAGATAGGTCAAAAGGATTTATCTAGAATAAAGCAGAGGGAGGCAAGAAGATAAAAAATACACAAGAGAGGATAAGAGGTAGACAGAATATGAGTGAGATGATCTAACCTACATGTAATGTGAGTCCCAGATAAGAGGAAAGAGGGAAATGAAACGGAAGAAATATTTGAAGAGACAAAGGCTAAAAATTCTCCAAAACTGACAGAGGACATCAAGCCACAGATTTAAGGTGTTCCAAGAACCCCAAACAGATAAATAAAAATGAAATCTGTGTCTAGATACACTAAAGTAATACTTCTGAAAAACAATTTTGTTTTTTTTTAAAAATTAAGCGTTCAAAAGGGAAAAAAAGACACTGTGGCAGACTGCAAAGATGGCTATAAACATTCCTCTCATTTCGGTACATATACCTTTTTTTTTTTTTTTTTTTTTTTTTGCAGTACGTGGGCCTCTCACTGTTGTGGCCTCTCCTGTTGTGGAGCACAGGTTCCGGATGCACAGGCTCAGCAGCCATGGCTTACGGGCCTAGCCGCTCTGCGGCATGTGGGATCTTCCCGGACCGGGGCACGAACCCACGTCTCCTGCATCGGCAGGTGGACTCTCAACCACTGCGCCACCAGGGAAGCCCCATATACCTTTTATAATGAAACTTTGGTACTCTTCCTACCAAAAGGTGAAATTTATTTCCCCATCTCTTGAATTTGAGCTGGCCTTGTGACTTGACTGAAACAATAAAATGCAGCAGAAGTGACGGCATAATTTCTAAGTTGAGACCTAAAGAGATCTTACAGCTTCCATTTTGCTCTCTGGGAACACTGCTGCCATAAGGTGAAGTAGCCCTTGCTGACCTCTTTACATAAAGAGCTCCAGCAGACAGGTAACACCAACTGCCAGACATGTACTTGAGGCACTCTCAGTCCCAATCTCAGTCCTAGCTGACTACAGCTGCACGAATGACTCCAGTCAAAACTACAGAGGAATCAAACAGCAAACCCAGCACAGATTGCTGATTCACAGAATCACAAGCTAATTACAGATTTTCCTCAACTTAGGGTGGGGTTATGTCCTGATAAATGTATTGTAAGCTGAAAAAAGCCCAAGTCAAAAATGCATTAAAAATTTTTTTTAATGCATTTAATAATCTAACCTATACCAAACATAATAGCTTAGCTTGGTCTACCTTAAACATGCTCAGAATGCTTACATTAGCCTACAGTTGAGCAAAATTTTATAATAAAGTGTTGAATATCTCATATAATTTATTGAATATTGTACTGGAAGTGAAAAACAAAATGGTTGTATGGGAACAGATGGTTATAAGAGTATTCGTTGTTTACCCTTGTGATCGCATGGCTGACTTGGGAGGTGTGGCTCACTACTGCTGTCTAGCATCACAAGAGAGTACTGTACCATGTATCACTAACCTGGAGGAAAAAATTCAAAGTATGGTTTCTACTGAATGCATATTTCTTTCACACTACCATAAAGTTGAAAAAAATCATAAGTCAAACCATTGTAAGCTGGGGACCGTTTGTAGATGGCTGTTGTTTTAAACCACTAGGTTTGGGGATCTTAGGTTTGCAGCAGTAGAAAATACAGAAATATTTTCTTAAAGAAAAAGCAATCAGACTAAACAGCTGATCATAGTATTTACATAGTGTTAACTTTATATCTCAGTATTTAAGTTATAAGATATCAAGGAGAAAAGTAAACATCATCCAGGCTTTTCATCCTCTTCTGGGAAAGGTTTAGTGAGCTTCTGGTTGTATGCAGGATAATTATATCATGTTAGGTATAAGTATGGCCTGGCTATTGTCTTTATTTGGAGACTAAATATGGTTTAAGAAGATGTGTGTGGGTGCCAAGTTAGCAAGGGATAGACCTGTGATGGTTAATTTTATGTGTCAATTTGGCTGGACCACAGTTCCCAAATATTTGCTCAAACAGTCTGATGTTTCTGTGCAGGTGTTTCTGGATGAGATTTACATTTAAACTGGTAGACTGTGAGGAAAGCAGATTGTTCTTCATAATGAGGGTGGGCTATATCTTATCAGTTGAAAGCCTGAACAGAACAAAAGGCTGATTCCCTGAGTAAGAGGGAATTCTCCAGAAAACTGCCTTCAAACTTCAACTTTGAGTCTCCAGCATATTGCCCAACCCCTCATCAGATTTTGTATTTGCCAAGCCACCACTATTGGGTGAGCCATTTCCTTAAAATGAATCTTTTTATATATACATGCACATACAACCTACTGGTTCTGTTTCTATGGAGAATCCTGACTACTACAGACAGAAGCCAGAAGACAATGTAGTGATATCTTCAAAGGGCAAAAATTGCCAACCTAGGATTCTGTACCCAGCACAAATATCTTATAAGAATCCTGAGGTGAAATGTAAAAATTTTCAGACTAAGAAAAGGAAACAAAATTTATCACTGGCAAAACTACAGTAAGAAATTACAAAAGGACATTTTTCAAGCCGAAGAAAAACAATTTCAAAAAGATTCAGAAAGGAGTGGAGAAAAATGAAAATGGTGGGACTTCCCTGGTGGTCCAGTGGGTAAGGTTCTGCGCTTCCAATGCAGGGGGCCCGGGTGTGATCTCTGGTCAGGGAACTAGATCCTGCAATGCATGCTGCAACTAAGAGTCCACATACCGCAACTAAGAAGCCTGCATGCCACAATTAAGAAGCCCACATGCCGTAACTAAAGATCCCACATGCCGCAACTAAGGCCTGGCACATCCTAAATAAATGAATAAATAAATAAATAAATAAATAAATATTTCCAAAAAATGAAAATGGTAATACGTGGGTAGATCTAAGTGTATGCCAACCATATAAAACAATAATAATGTCTTTTGGGGTTTAAAACACATACAATTAAAATACACAACAAAAGGGGCTTCCCTGGTGGTGCAGTGGTTGAGAGTCCGCCTGCCGATGCAGGGGACACAGGTTCGTGCCCTGGTGTGGGAAGATCCCACATGCCGCAGAGCGGCTAGGCCTGTGAGCCATGACCACTGAGCCTGCGCGTCCGAAGCCTGTGCTCTGCAACGGGAGAGGCAACAGCAGTGAGAGGCCTGCGTACCGCAAAAAAAATAATAATAATAAAAAAAATACACAACAAAAGTAGATATTTATGGGGAGGGAGATTGAAGAAATCAAGTGTTCCAAGATCTTTGTATTGTTTAAGAACCAATATATTGTTAACATTAATCTGATAGTCTAAGTTGCTTGTTGTAATCTCTAAAATAACCACTAAACAATATAGAGTCTATAACTTCAAAGATAAGAGGGAAAAAAATGCAATAGTAAAAAAGCCAATCAATCCAAAAGCAAGAAAAGAGAGAAAAAGGAACCTAGAATAGATGGGTCAAATAGAAAGCAAGGAGTAAGGGCTTCCCTGGTGGCACAGTGGTTAAGAATCCGCCTGCCAATGCAGGGCACACGGGTTTGAGCCCTGGTCCAGGAAGATCCCACATGCCGCGGAGTAACTAAGCCTGTGCGCCACAACTACTGAGCCTGCACTCTAGAGCCCATGAGCCACAACTGCTGAAGCCCATGCACCACAATTACTGAAGCCTGCACGCCCTACAGCCTGCTCCGCAACAAGAGAAGCCACCACAATGAGAAGCCCACACACCACAACAAAGAGTAGCCCCAGCTCGCCGCAACTAGAGAAAGCCCACACACAGCAATGAAGACCCAACATAGCCAGAAATAAATAAATAAATACATAAATAAATTTATTTTTTAAAAAAACAAGGAGTAAGATGGCAGATTTAAATTCAATTAATTACATTAAATGAACTAAATGTTCCAATTAAAATATGAAAATTATAAGACCTAATAACAAAAAAACCCAACTGTTTGCTGTAAGACGTTTAAAACATAAGTATATAGAAAGTTGAAAATAAAAAAACAGAATAAAATAAAACATGAAAATAACAGGATAACTCTGATATCAATATCTGACAAAGCGCACACACACACACACACACACACACACACACACACACACACACACACAGTAACTGTAAAGATCTTAAAATTCTAACCAAGAAAATGCAGCATGTGTTATAATTATACTACAACATGACCAAGTAAAGCTTACTTCAGAAATGTAGCAATGGTCTCTTACTAGGAAACATATTAATAAAAATCCTCACAAAAGTAATTCAAAATATAAAAAGCCTCATGATTACCCTGATGGTTGCCAGAAAACCTGCTTGTAAACTCTTGATTTTTAAAAAAGGCATTCATTAGACAAAACGATTTACCAAGCACTCATTTTGTGCTAGGTCCTATTCCTGGTACTAGAAATGAAACAGTAAACAAAATCTAACTGAATCTCTGCCTTCATGAAACTTAACAGTCAGGAGCAAAAAAAACCTGACATTAAACAACCCACCTCAGAGATAAACGTGAGAGGAGAATTACAAGACTTTAAGAGCCTATAAGAAGAAAATCTGACCTAGTCTGGGAGCTCAGTAAAGCTCCTTGAGAACTCCTGACTCCTGAACTGGGATGTCAAGGATGACTAGGAGTTAAGCAGACAAGGAGTATAGGGAACTCTATTCTAGCCAATAGTCTCAGAAATGGTGGGAACAAGGCCTGAAAGCAGCCGTTGTATCTAGAGCACAGAGAACAAGGAAGATCACGGTACCAGAGAAGGGTGGGGATGTATGCAGGTCAGGACCACATAAGGGGGATTTTTCTTTGTCCTAAGAGCATTAAGAAGCCTTTGAACAGTAGAAGCATGACTTCTATTTCTACCAGAGACTGATTTACCTGCCAGGCATTTTGGAATGAACACTCTAGCTGGGTACAGAGGACAGTGTACAGGACGTGGATAGCCCAGTTAGGAGGCCAGGCTACTGGCAAAGATGTAAAGTATTACAAGTAGGAAGACATTTCGAGGTAAAATGCATAAGACTTGATAGTGGATTTGCTCGAGCTGAGGGAGAGGAGGTGTCAAATGCTACTCCTCTTGGGTTTCTGGTTTACCTAGTTTGTGCCATTCAGTGAGTCAGAGAACAAAGGAAAAGAATCACATATGTGAGGGAAAATTCTCAGGAATCCTTAAAAACCAGAAACAAAAGAATCTTTCAACTGAGAAAATTATCTCAAAATAATAGCCAACAATATACTGAAAAGCAAAACACTGAAATCATTTATCACTAAACCAGGACAAAATAAAGCATGTTGGCTATCACCATAATGATTTTGTAATCTTCTACAACAGGGACTGGCACACAGTCTCTGTAAAGACTCAACTCTGTTGCTGTACCATAAAAGCAGCTATGGACAATATGTAAATGAATGAGCACAGCTGTATTCCAAAAAGACTTTATTCATGAACACTTAAAATTTCATGTAATGTTCATACAGTATTCTTCTTTTGAGTCTTTTTCCATCCACTTAAAAATGTAAAACCCATTTTGAGCTTGTATGTTGTACCAAAAAAAAAAAAAAAAAAAGGCAGTAGGCTGAGTATGGGAGATGGGCCATAGTTTGCTGACCTGTTTTACAAGTTCTAATTAATGGAGTGAGAAAACAGAATGAGGTATAATTACTGGGGAACCCCCCCCCAAGTTATCTGTAGATGCATGACTGTGTACTTAGAAAAAAAAGTACATAGGTGAAAACTAGTATTCATAAATTAATGTTTATAATTTAAAACTGAAACAGGGACTTTCAGTTCAGGACAAGGTAGAATAAGCATACTTCACCCTATTCCTCCCATTAATTTACAACACCACCACCACTAACAAAAAGCCCACATAAAATTCATGAAGCAACTAACAGATGATTCCAAAAAGGAGAAAAAAGAAGATGGACTGGCTAGAGACCATGGGACACAAGGACTGACCCCGTAGGAAGTTTCCTATTTTTTGCTTGGTTTGACTTCTAATATGTCCTGTCCTCAGCTCTGGAGAGGTCTACAACCTGAAAACAACAATGAGCACAAACAAAAAAGTACCAAGAAAAGCCTGCTTTCTCTAGACAAAGGACCAGGGAAAGGCACAGCAAGACAGAAACATTTCGACATACATACTCCAGGCAAACAGCAATAAAAAAACTGGCACCCCTCTTTCTCCTCAGCAGGCACTGTTTCCCAACCTTGTCCTGTATTAATGAGGCAGCACCTCCCCCATCCCCATCAGGCTGCAGTTTTGGAGAATGTGGGTGGAGCCCTGTTTTCCATTTCTACTCTGGAATAATAAGGTGGAGCTCCAACCCCAGCCCACCTAGAGAATGGGGGGAAGATTATGATGAGGAGGGAGCTAGAGAAATGAATCCTCTAAATATCAGTACAAAATCCTAGACTACCTCTGAGCAACCTATTTGTAAAAGTGACCAGAAGCAACACAGTAAAAGGTTTCAGTACAAAATACTGGTCTGAAATAATGCCCAGGTTTCAGATTGGTCTCTTGGTAGCACACAAGTAGGGCAGACCAGAATAGCATAGCAAGACTTCGAAAATTAAACTGACTTTTGAACCACAGCCAACAAAAGTAGGCCAGGGTGTGTGCTCTAAACCTATGCAGGTTGACTGCCTGTTAAATAAAAAGATTTAAATAGGAATCAGAATACTCAAAATGTCTAGGATGCAATCCAAAATTACTTGTCACACCAGGAACCATGAAAATCTCAACCTGAATGAAGAAAAGGCAATTGATAGATGCCAACACCAAGATAATACAGATTTTAAATTATTTGGAAATGATTTTAAAGCAGATATCCTAAAAACTCTCCAAAAAGAACTTGTAAAAACTCAGCAAACAGAAGATATAGAGTATCAGATGGAAATTTTAGAATTAAAAAGTACAATAGCTGAAACTGAAAAAAACCAAAAAGCATAAAAACACTGGATAGGCTCAATAGCAGAATGGAAATGACAGAGGAAACAATGAACTTAAAAACAAATCAATAGGGCTTCCCTGGTGGCGCAGTGGTTGAGAGTCCACCTGCCGATGCAGGGGACACGGGTTCGTGCCCCAGTCTGGGAA
Source organism: Leucopleurus acutus (assembly GCF_964270905.1). Classification (NCBI taxonomy): domain Eukaryota; kingdom Metazoa; phylum Chordata; class Mammalia; order Artiodactyla; family Delphinidae; genus Leucopleurus; species Leucopleurus acutus. The sequence continues at coordinate 58,348,239 of NC_139158.1, forward strand.
GATCCCATGTGCCGCGGAGCGGTTGGGCCCGTGAGCCACGGCTGCTGAGCCTTGTGTGTCCGGAGCCTGTGCTCCGCAATGGGAGAGGCCACAACAGTGAGAGGCCCGCGTACCGGAAAAAAAACCGAAAAAACAAAAAAAACAAATCAATAGAAAATGTCCAATCTGCACTACTGAGAGCAAAGAGATTCAATAGAAATGGACAGAGCCTCAGAGTCCTGTGGGACAATAATAAAGACCTAACATTTGTGCCACCAGAGTCCTAAAAAATGAGAAGAAAAAGAATGCAGAGATAGAAAACATAATTTGAAAAATAATGGCTGAAAACGTCCCAAATTTAGTTAAGGATATAAACCTTCAAACTGCTGAAAACTAGTGAAAAAGTCCTGAAAGCAGCTAGAGAGAAATGATACACTATTTCTAAGAGAATAACAATTTGAATGACAGCGTATTTTCCATCAGGAACTATGGAAGCCACAAGGAAGTGTACAGTATTTTTCAAATGCTAAAAGAAAGGATCAAGCCAAAATACATTACAGTAAAAATATCCTTCAGGAGTGAAGATGAAAGAAAGACATTGGCAGATGAGGGAAACAATGTGTCATCAGCAAAACAGCTCTAAAAGAATGGCTAAAGGAATTTCTTCAAATAGGAAATAAATGATAACAGAAGGAAACCTCAAACATCAGCAATAGTGAGCAGTATAAAGAGTGTGTGCACACACTGTACATATACATAAATACATATACACTAATTAAACAATTTTTCCCTTCTTGTGTTTTTAAAATTATGTTTGATGGTTGAAAGTAAAAATTTTAACATTGCCTTGTGGTTCTCAATGTATATAAAGGTAATACTTAAGACAACTGTATCATAAAGAGGGTAGGGTAAAAGGCCCTAAAATGTAGTAAGGTTTCCACTTAAAGTGGTAAAAAGGTCGATTATTAGTAGACAGTGATAAATTATGTACATATATTTTAATCCCTAGAGCAATCATTTAAAAAAACTATACAAAGAGATACACTCAAAACACTAGAAAAACCAAAATGGAGTGCTAAAAAAATGTTTGGAACTTCCCTCGTGGTGCAGTGGATAAGAATCCGCCTGCCAATGCTGGGGACATGGGTTTGATCCCTGGTGCAGGAAGATCCCACATGCTGCGGCACAACTCCCATGTGCCACAACTACTGAGCCTACATGCCACAACTACTGAAGCCCGTGCACCTAGAGCCTGTGCTCTGCAACAAGAGGAGCCACTGCAATGATAAGCCTACACACTGCAATGAAGAGTAGCCCCTGCCTGCCACAACTAGAAAGCTTGCATGCAGCAACGAAGACCCAACACAGCCAGGAAAAAAAAAAAAAAAAAAAAAAAATTCAAATAACCCACAAGAAAACAAGAAAGAGAAAGCAGAAGAAGAAAAATATGAAAAAACAAAACAATTCATAAAATGGCAAACTTAAATAGAAAAAATACTGAAAATTACATTAAATATAAATGGTCTAAATACACCACATAAAACACAAGGATGAGCAGAATTGGTTAAAAAAGGAAAAAGACCCAACTATATGCTGTCTATAAGAAATTTACTTCAAATATAATATAACGATACAGACAGGTTAGAAATAAATGGATTCCATGTTTTAGGGGGAGGGAAGGAAGGATAAAAAAGTAGAGCACAGAAGGATTTCAGGGTAGTGAAACTATTTGGTACGATACTATAATGGATACATGTCATTATATATTTGTTAAAATTCATAAAATGTACAATACAAAGAATGAACCCTAATGTAATCTATGGACTTTAGTTAATAATACTGTATCAATATTGGCTCATCAACTGTAACAAACTGACCACATTAATGCAAAATGTTAATAAGGGAAACTGGTGGGGGGTGGTGAGAAGAGGGTATATGGGAACTCTGCATTTTCTACTTTAAACTGTTTTTCTATTAATTTTTAAAAAATGGATGAGGAAAGACACACCATTGAAGTACCAAAGAAAGCTGAAGTAGCCATATTAATATTGGATAAAGTATTCTTCAGAGCAAGGAAAATTATCAAGGACAAAAAGGAATAATAGATAATGATACAAGGGCCAATTCTAAATAGACATAAGATTCTAAATATGTAGGCACCAAAAAATAGCTTCAAAATACATGAAGCAAAAACTAGCAGAACTGAAAGGAGAGACAGACAAATCAATAACCCCCTCTCAGTAACTGACAAAACCCCTGATTGAAAATCAGCAAGGATACAGAAGAACTGAACAATACCATCAACCAACAAGACCTAATTGACATTTATAGGACACTCCATCCAACAACAGCAGACTAGACGTTTTTTCAAGCTCCTATGGAATATTCCCCAAGACAGACCATATGCTGGTTCATAAAACAAATCTTCACAACTGTTAAAGAAGGGATATCACTATAGAAACCACAGACATCAAAAGGATAAGGGAATACAAAGAACAACTCGATATACAGAAATCCGACAACTCAGACAAAATGGATGAATTCCTTGAAAATCACAAACTCCTATAACTATTAAACATTTAACTTCAGAAAAATATATCTTCAGGCCCAGATGGCTTCACTGGCAAATCCCACAATTATTTAAGAAGGAAATAACACCAATTCTACACAATTTCTTCCAAAAAATAGAAGAGGAGGGAACACTTCCCAATTCTTATTTTTATACTGGCATTATCCTGATAAACACTAGACAGTAAACCAAAATTCCAGACCAATTTCCCTTATGAACACAGAAACAACAATCCTCAGCAGAATACTACTAAATCAAATGTAGCAATACATAAAGAGAACAATATCCCATAAACAAGTGGGGTTTATCCCAGGAATCGAAGGCTGGTTCAAAAAAATTTTTCTTTTCCATTTTTATATTAATTTTATTTATTTTTTTATACAGCAGGTTCTTATTAGTCATCAATTTTATACACATCAGTGTACACATGTCAATCCCAATCACCCAATTCATCACAACACCATCCCCACCCCTACCCCCATGGCTTTCCTCCCTTGGTGTCCATACATTTGTACTCTACATCTCAACTTCTATCCTGCAAACTGGTTCATCTCTACCATTTTTCCAGGTTCCACATACGTGGGTTAATATATGATATTTGTTTTTCTCTTTCTGACTTACTTCACTCTGTATGACAGTCTCTAGATCCATCCATGTCTCAACAAATGACCCAATTTCGTTCCTTTTTATGGCTGAGTAATATTCCATTATATATATATACCACAACTTCTTTATCCATTCGTCTGTCAAAGGGCATTTAGGTTGCTTCCATGACCTGGCTATTGTAAATAGTGCTGCAATGAACACTGGGGTGCATGTGTCTTTCTGAATTATGGTTTTCTCTGGGTATATGCCCAGTTGTGGAACTGCTTGATCATATGATAATTCTATTTTTAGTTTTATAACAGACCTCCATACTGATCTCCATACTGACTGTATCAATTTACATTCCCACCAAAAGTGGAAAAGGGTTCTGTTTTTTCCACACCCTCTCCAGCATTTGTTGTTTGTAGACTTTCTGATGATGCCTATTCCACCTGGTGTGAGGTGATACCTCACTGTAGTTGTGAATTGCATTTCTCTAATTATTAGTGATGTTGAGCAGCTTTTCATGTGTTTCTTGGCCATCTGTATGTCTTCTTTGGAGAAATGTCTATTTAGGTCTTCTGCCCATTTTTTGATTGGGTTGTTTGTTCTTTTAATTTTGAACTACATGAGCTGTTTAAATATTTTGGAGATTAATCCTTTGTCCATTGATTCATTTGCACATATTTTCTTCCATTCTGAGAGTTGTCTTTTCATCTTGTTTGTAGTTTCCTTTGCTGTGCAAAAGCTTTTAAGTTTCATTATGTCCCATTTGTTTATTTTTGTTTCTATTTCCATTACTCAAGGAGATGGATCAAAAAAGATCTTTCTGTGACTTATATAGAGTGTTCTGCCTATGTTTTCCTCTAAGAGTTTTATAGTGTCCGGTCCGAACTTTAGGTCTCGAATCCATTTTGAGTTTATTTTTGTGTATGGTGTTAGGGAGTGTTCTAATTTCATTCTTTTACATGTAGCTGTCCAGTTTTCCCAGCACCACTTATTGAAGAGGCTGTCTTTTCTCCATTGTATATCCTTGCCTCTTTTGTCAAAGGTTAGTTGACCATAGGTGCATGGGTTTATCTCTGGGCTTTCTATATTGTTCCATTGACCGATGTTTCTGTTTTTGTGTCAGTACCATACTGTCTTGATTACTGTAGCTCTGTAGTATAGTCTGAAGTCAGGGAGTCTGGTTCCTCCAGCTCCGTTTTTTTCCCTCAAGACTGTTTCGGCTATTCTGGGTCTATTGTGTCTCCAAACAAATTTTAAGATATTTTGTTCTAGTTCTGTAAAAAATACCATTGGTAATTTGATAGGGATTGCATTGAATCTGTAGATTGCTTTGGATAGTATAGTTGTTTTCACAATATTGATTCTTCCAATCCAAGAGCATGGTGTATCTCTCCATCTGTTGGTATCATCCTAAATTTCTTTCATCACTGTCTCATAGTTTCCTGCATACAGGTCTTTTATCCCCCTAGGTAGGTTTATTCCTAGGTATTTTATTCTTTTTGTTGCAATGGTAAATGAGAGTGTTTCCTTAATTTCTCTTTCAGATTGTTAATCATTAGTGTATAGAAATGCAAGAGATTTCTGTGCATTAATTTTGTATCCTTCAACTTTACCAAATTCATTGATTAGCTCTAGTAGTTTTCTGGTGAAATTTTTAGAATTCTCTATGTATAGTATCATGTCATCTGCAAACAGGGACAGTTTTACTTATTTTCCAATTTGTATTCCTTTTATTTCTTTTTCTTCTCTGATTGCCGTGGCTAGGACTTCCAAAAGTATGTTGAATAATAGTGGTGAGAGTGGACATCCTTGTCTTGTTCGTGATGTTAGAGGAAATGCTTCCAGTTTTTCACCATTGAGAATGATGTTTGCTGTGGGTTTGCTGTATATGGCCTTCATTATGTTGAGGTAGGTGTCCGCTATGCCCACTTTCTGGAGAGGTTTTATCATAAATCGGTGTTGAATTTTGTCAAAAGCTTTTTCTGCATCTATTGAGATGATCATATGGTTTTTATTCTTCAATTTGTTAATATGGTGATTCACGTAGATTGATTTGCGTATATTGAAGAATCCTTACATCCCTGGGATAAATCCCACTTCAGCATGGTGTATGATCCTTTTAATGTGTTGTTGGATTCTGTTTGCTAGTATTTTGTTGAGGATTTTTGCATCTATATTCATCAGTGATATTGGTCTGTAATTTTCTTTTTTTGTAGTATCTTCGTCTGGTTTTGCTATCAGGGTGATGGCGGTCTCATACAATGACTTTGGGAGTGTTCCTTCCTCTGCAATTTTTTCGAAGAGTTTGAGAAGAATGGGTGTTAGCTCTTCTCTAAACATTTGATAGAATTCACCTGTGAAGCCATCTGGTCCTGGACTTTTGTTTGTTGGAAGATTTTTAATCACAGTTTCAATTTCATTACTTGTGATTGGTCTGTTCACATTTTCTATTTCTTCTTGGTTCAGTCTTGGAAGGTATATCTTTCTAAGAATTTCTCCATTTTTTCCAGGTTGTCCATTTTATTGGCAAAGAGCTGCCTGTAGTAGTCTCTTAGGATGCTTTGTATTTCTGCAGTGTCTGTTGTAACTTCTCCTTTTTCATTTCTAACTTTATTGATTTGAGTCCTCTCCCTCTTTTTCTTGAGGAGTCTGGCTAATGGTTTATCAATTCTGTTTATCTTCTCAAAGAACCAGCGTTTAGTGTTATTGATCTTTGCTATTGTTTTCTTTGTTTCTATTTCATTAATTTCTGCTCTGATCTTTATGATTTCTTTCCTTCTGCTAACTTTGGGTTTTGTCTTTTTTTCTTTCTATAGTTCCTTTAGGTGTAAGGTTAGATTGTTTATTTGACAGTTTTCTTGTTTCTTGAGGTAGGCTTGTATAGCTATAAACTTCCCTCTTAGAACTGCTTTTGCTGCATTCCATAGGTTTTGGATCCTCGTGTTTTCATTGTCACTTATCTCTAGGTATTTTTTGATTTCCTCTTTGATTTCTTCAGTGATCTCTTGGTTATTTAGTAACGTATTGTTCAACCTCCTTGTGTTTGTGTTTTTTACATTTTTTTCCTTGTAATTGATTTCTTATCTCATAGTGTTGTGGTCAAAAAAGATGCTTGATATGATTTCAGTTTTCTTAAATTTACTGAGGCTTGATTTGTGACCCAAGATGTGATCTATCCTGGAGAATGTTCCGTGTGCGCTTGAGAAGAAAGTGTAATCTGCTGTTTTTGGATGGAATGTCCTATAAATATCAATTAAATCTATCTGGTCTATTGTGTCATTTAAAGCTTGGGTTTCCTTATTAATTTTCTGTTTGGATCATCTGTCCATTGGTGGAAGTGAGGTGTTAAAAGTCCCCCACTACTATTGTGTTACTGTCAATTTCCTCTTTTATAGCTATTAGCAGTTGCCTTATTTATTGAGGTGCTCCTATGTTGGGTGCATATATATTTATAATAGTTATATCTTCTTCTTGGATTGATCCCTTGATCATTATGTAGTGTCACTCCTTCCTTGTCTCTTGTAACATTCTTTATTTTGAAGTCTATTTCATCTGATATGAGTATTGCTACTCCAGCGTTCTTTTGATTTCCATTGGCATGGAATATCCTTTTCCATTCCCTCACTTTCAGTCTGTATATGTCCCTAGATCTGAAGTGGGTCTCTTGTAGACAGCATATATATGGGTTTTGCTTTTGTATCCATTCAGCAAGCCTGTGTCTTTTGGTTGGAGCATTTAATCCATTCATGTTTAAGGTAATTATCGATATGTATGTTCCTTCAACCATTTTCTTAATTGTTTAGGGTTTGTTTTTGTAGGTCCTTTTCTCCTCTTGTGTTTCCCACCTAGAGAAGTTCCTTTACCATTTGTTGCAGAGCTGGATTGGTGGTGCTGAATTCTCTTAGCTTCTGCTTGTCTGCAAACCTTTTCATTTCTCCATCAAATCTGAATGAGATCCTTACCGGTTAGAGTAATCTTGGTTGTAGGTCTTCCCTTTCATCACTTTAAGTATATCATGCCACTCCCTTCTGGCTTGTAGAGTTTCTACTGAGAAATCAGCTGTTAACCTTATGGGAGTTCCCTTGTATGTTATTTGTCATTTTTCCCTTGCTGCTTTCAATAATTTTTCTTTGTCTTTAATTTTTGCCAATTTGATTACTATGTGTCTTGGCATGTTTCTCCTTGGGTTTATCCTGTATGGCACTCCTTGCGCTTCCTGGACTTGGGTGGCTATTTCCTTTCCCATGTTAGGGAAGTTTTCAACTATAATCTCTTCAAATATTTTCTCTGGTCCTTTCTGTCTCTCTTCTACTTCTGGGACCCCTATAATGCGAATGTTGTTGCGTTTAATGTTGTCCCAGAGGTCTCTTAGGCTGTCTTCATTTGTTTTCATTCTTTTTTCTTTATTCTGTTCCACAGCAGTGAATCCCACCATTCTGTCTTCCAGGTCACTTATCCGTTCTTCTGCCTTAGTTATTCTGCTATTGATTCCTTCTAGTGTATTTTTCATTTCAATTATTGTATTGTGCATCTCTGTTTGTTTGTTCTTTAATTCTTCTAGGTCTTTGTTAAACATTTCTTGCATCTTCTTGATCTTTGCCTCCATTGTTTTCCCAAGGTCCTGGATCATCTTCACTGTCTTTACTCTGAATTCTTTTTCTGGAAGGTTGCCTATCTCCACTTCATTTAGTTGTTTTTCTGGAGTTTTATCTTGTTCCTTTATCTGGTACATAGCCCTCTGCCTTTTCATCTTGTCTATCTTTCTGTGAACGTGGCTTTTGTTCCACACGCTGCAGGACTGTACTTCTACTTGCTTCTCCTGTCTGCCCTCTGGTGGATGAGGCTATCTAAGAGGCTTGTGTAAGTTTCCTGATGGGAGGGACTGTTGGTGGTTAAAGTAGCTGACTGTTCCTCTGGTGGGCAGAGCTCAGTAAAACTTTAATCCGCTTGACTGCTGGTGGGTGGAGCTGGGTTCCCTCCCTGCTGGTTGTTTGGCCTGAGGCAACCCAACACTGGCGCCTACCTGGTTCTTTGGTGGGGCTAATGACAGACTCTGGGAGGGCTCACGCCAAGGAGTATTTCCCAGAGCTTCTGCTGCCAGCGTCCTTGTCCCCATGGTGAACCACAGCCACCCCCACCTCTGCAGGAGACCCTCCAACACTAGCAGGTAGGTCTGGTTCGGTTTCCCCTGGGGTCACTGCTCCTTCCCCTGGGTCCTGATGCACACACTACTTTGTGTGTGCCCTCCAAGAGTGGAGTCTCTGTTTCCCCCAGTCCTGTCAAGTCCTGCAATCAAATCCCAGTAGGCTTCAAAGTCTGATTCTCTAGGAATTCCTCCTCCCGTTGCCAGACCCCCAGGTTGGGAAGCCTGACGTGGGGCTCAGAACCTTCACTCCAGTGGGTGGGCTTCTGCGGTCTAAGTGTTCTCCAGTCTGTGAGTCACCCACCCAGCAGTTATGGGATTTGATTTTACTGTGATTGCACCCCTCCTACCGCCTCATTGTGGCTTCTCCTTTGTCTTTGGATGTGGGGTATCTTTTCTGGTGAGTTCCAGTATATTCCTGTTGATGACTGTCCAGCAGCTAGTTGTGATTCTGGTGTTCTCAGAAGAGGGAGGAAGAGCACATCCTTCTACTCCACCATCTTGGTTCCTCCACCAAAATTTTTTTTTATATATGTGAGTCAACAGATCCTATCAACTGATGCAGAAGAAATATTTGAAACAATCCAACCACCACTCATGAGAAAAACTCCTGGCAAACTAGAAATTTAAGGATTCTTCCCCCTACCTGATAAAAGGTATCTAAAGAAACAAAAACTCTAGTCTGAATACTTTCTCCTAAAATTATGAACAAGGCCAGGATATCTGCTCTCACCACTCCTATTCAGCATAGTACCAGAAGCCCTAGCCAGTGCAGTAAGGCAAGAAAAGGAAATAAAAATTTCCACAGATTGTAAAGTAGAACTAAAACTGCCCCCATTTGTAGAGGACATGAACATCTTCATAGAAAATCCCAAGGAATCAATTTAAAAATTCTTGAAACTACTGAGTTTAACAATGTTACAAAATATTAAGATCAACACAGAAAAATCAGTAATGTTTCAATATACTAGCAATGACTAAATGAAAAACAAACTTACACATAACACCATTTACAATCACTCCCCCAAATAGAAAATATGTAAGTATAAATCTAAGAAAACATGTTTAGGATCCTGTATGCTGGAAATTACAAAACACTAATGAAATAAGGCCTAAATAAATGGAAAGACATACTGTGTTCATGTTTTGGACAACTCAACATTAGTATAGCTGTCAACTCTCCCCTAAATGAACTACAAGTTTAACACAAATCCTATCAAAAATCACAGCAGCTTTTTTTCTGGGGGGGGGGGCACACCATGTGGCGTGCAGGATCTTTCCCAACCAGGGATTGAAACCATGCCCTCTGCAGTGGAAGTGCAGAGTCTTAACCACTGAACCACCCGGGAAGTCCCACAGCAGCTTTTTTTTAGTAGATATGGATAAGTTGATTGTAATGTTTACATGCAAAGACAAAGAATTTAGAATAAAACAATACTGAAAAATAAACTTGGAGGAACCATATTACCCAATTTAAGACTTACTATATAGCTATAGTAATCAAGAGTGTACAGTACTGGACTTCTCTGGTGGCACAGTGTTAAGAATCCAACTGCCAATGCAGGGGACATGGGTTCAAGCCATGGTCCAGGAAGATCCCACATGCCACGGAGCAACTAAGCCCGTGTGCCACAACTACTGAGCCTGCGCTCTAAAGCTCGTGAGCCACAACTGCTAAAGCTCACAAGCCACAACTGCTGAAGCCCTCATGCCACAACTACTGAAGCCTGTGTACCTAGAGCCTGTGCTCTGCAACAAGAGAAACCACCGCAATGAGAAGCCTGCACACCACCATGAAGAGTATCCCCTGCTTGCCACAACTAGAGAAAGCCCGTGCGCAGCAACGAAGACCCAACGCAGCCAATCAATTAATCAATAAAATCTAGTTAAAAAGAAGAGTGGGGCTTCCCTGGTGGCACAGTGGTTGAGAGTCCGCCTGCCGATGCAGGGGACACAGGTTCATGCCCCGGTCCAGGAAGATCCCACATGCCGCGGAGTGGCTGGGCCCGTGAGCCATGGCCGCTGTGCCTGTGCGTCCGGAGCCTGTGCTCCGCAACGGGAGAGGCCACAAGAGTGAGAGGCCCGCGTACCGCAAAAAAATAAATAAATAAAAAGAAGAGTGTATGGTATTGAAGAAGGGACAGACATGGAGATCAGTAGATCAGGATAGAGAATTCAGAAATATACTTATAAGTATGCCTAAACTGATTTTTTGCAAAGATATAAAAGCAATCCAATGAAGGAAGAATAGTGTTTTCAATAAATGGGGTTGGAGTAAATGGACTTCCACAGGCAGAGAAAAAAACAGAGATACAAAATTTATGTAAAAATTAACTCAAAATGGATCCTAGATGTAAATTTTTTACCTTTTATGGTAAAACTATAAAAATGTTACAAGAAAACACAGGAGAAAACCTCTGTGACCTAGGGTTGAGCAAAGAGTTCTTAGACATGACACCAAAGCAAGACCTATAAGAGAAGAAATCATAAATTGGACTTCATCACAATTAAAAATCAAGTTTCTCAAAGACCCTGTTAGGGAGATAAAAAGACATGACACAGATGGGGGGAAAACACATATCTAATAAAGAACATTTATCCAGAAAGTATAACTAACTCTCTAAACACAACAGTAAGAAAACAAAGAATCTCATTAGAAATGGGCAAAACACATGAAGAGACATTTCACTGAAGAATATATTCAGATGGCAAATAAGGACATGAAGATGTTCACCGTCATCAGACATCAGGGAAATGCAAATTAAAGCCATGATGAGATATTATTACACAACTATCAGAATGACCAAATTTTTATAAAGGTGACAATGCCAAATGCTAGTGAGGATACAGAGAAACTTCATCTCTCATATAATGCTAGTGGAAATATAAAATTGTTATAACCTGTCTGCAAAATAGCTTGGCAGTTTCTTTAAAAACTAAACGTACACTTACCACACGACCCAGCAATGGCACTTCCGGGCATTTATCCCAGAGAAATGGAAAACGTGTCCACACATAAAATGTGTACATGAATGTTCATAACAGTTTTTTGTATACCACCAAACTGGAAATAATACAAATGTCCTTCAACAAGCAGATGAATAAACTGTGGTACATCCACACAATGTAATACTACCGAGATCCAAAAAGAACAAATTATTATTATTATTACTTTTTTTGAGAACAAATTATTGATACACACAAAAACTTGGATAGATCTCAAAGGCATCATGCTGAGTGAAAAAGCCAATCTCAAAAGGTTACATACATTCCATTCATATACCACTCTTGAAATGAAAAAATTACAGTGATTAGGCTGCCAAGGTTTAGGTTGGGGAGAAGTTCTGATATAAAGGGGCAGCATGAGGGATTTTTTTTTCTTTGTGGTGATGGAGCAGTACTGTGTATCCTGATTGTGGCAGTGGTTATACAATTTGATAAAATTTCATAGTAGTATAGTGCTGGGTCAGAAAGCCAATTCAAACCAGTCCTTGTCTTCAATGAGCTCATGGCCCACAGGCAAACTTCTTTTTTGTGCCCCTAACTTACACTATACACTCCTTGAAAGCAGAATCTAAGTCTACTTCACTCAGCAAATGCCCAATACATGAGAAATTGAGAAAGCAATTATTTTCCTTAGAGAGGCGACAGGATGGAGTGAAAAAAGCATGAAATGTGAAGTCACACAAACCTGTATATGAATCTTAGCTCTGTCACTACTACAGATTAGAAAAGCTCTTGGTATTTAAGTTTTGAGTTTTCATCTCCTCATCTTTAAAATAGCAATGTCTCCCACTGATGACAGAGGACTGCTGTGAGTACTATAAAAAATGCAATACAGGGAATTCCCTGGCGGTCCAGTGGTTAGGACTCCATGAGTTCACTGCAGGGGGCATGGGTTCACGCCCTTGTCAGGTATGCTGCACAGCTCAGCCAAAAAAAAAAAAAAGTAATATAAATGTAAATATATCTACATGTAAATCCACATATACATGTGGATTATATACATGGATATATACATGGATATATATACATGGATATATACATGGATATACATGGATATATACATGGATATACATGGATATATATGTAAATCCACATATACATGTGGATTATATACATGGATATATATACATGGATATATACATGGATATACATGGATCTACATGTAAATCCATACTGTAAATCCACATCATAAAGTCTAGTATACAGCAGGCACTATCCAAGTTTTCCCCTACACATGTTCCTTATTCACTAATCCTTCACTATGATTAAATGACCATTTGTATTCAAATTATACATTTCTTTGCCTTGATTTTTATGGTGTACACTTTCGAGATGAGGAACTCAAATTCCATATAACTCAATTTCATAACACCCAAATTTGTAAGACTTTAGACAAACTTTTTCCCTAAGAAGCATTCTACAGGTTCCTTGAACCTCAAAATTTGCACATGTAGTGATGAGAATGAAAACAGTAATGCATTTATGTTGGTAGTAACAGCTCACTCTGTTCCTCATTTCTACAGCCACTCTGGGATGTGATTAGAGGCTGGGAGCTTACTCTGGGGTTCCTTCTACCATAAACTAGAAATCTTCTGACTCCAGGCAGCCTGGCTTTAGGTGGGGTTTGGAGTATCCACAAACCTTTAAGTAAATTTTCTTCAGTCAGTGCCTGCCTCACTGCCAACATTTCCAGGTTCTGGGCCTTTCCTACTACAGATCCTTCCTGATCCAGGGTCCATCCCATGAGTTCTCTGGGCTGTGGCTTCCTCCATTTAGTTCTTCTCTTCCAATTCCCTTTCTTTCACCTACTATGGGCCCTATTCCAAATTTCTCATTGTTAAACTTCTTTTATTATTCCTCCACTATCGTTTCAGTGAGGTGTTATCAGGAAGAAAGAATGAATAAATGTCTTTAATCTGGCAACATGAACCAGAAGTCTGCAACTTGATTTTTCTTTTTTTTGTCCTACACTATTTTATGGTCATTTTTTGATGTCAATACCTACAATCTTACCTCACTCATTAATGAAGACACAGTGTTCAAAAGCAGGGATGTACATTAAATAAATAAGAAAGAATGTGTGTAAACACACAGCAAGGGCTAAAGTAAAGTTGGAGAAATAAGAAGAATAAAGAGAGCTAATGCTGTGGTCAAGCCCTCTGCATTCTTCAAAGTTTAACAGCCAGCTAATGCCCACTTAACTCTGCCAGCTGACAAGCCCTGCCTATGTACTCAAAGCTCTTACTCAACTTTTCTAATCTTTCATTCTTAAAAATGAAAGAACAGGCAAGGATCACCAAAGATAAACAAGCATGAAAAAATGACTGGAGCAAAGAGGAATAATTCCAGAAAAAAAAAAAAAAACTTAAAAAACTATCTTCACAGAGAAAACAAAAACAGAATGCAATTTTTAAAAATGATAAAACAAAAAACAGTTCTAGAAAATTTTTAAATAAACTGAAAAATATTCAATAGAAAGATTGAAAGATAAAGTCATGACAATCTCCCAGAAGAGAGAACGTAAAAAAGGAAACCAAAGGCAAAGAGTTCAAAAACAGGAGAGAATAGATAAGAACAGTATAAGATCAATCCAGGAGGCCCAATATCAAAGAGTTTCTGACAGAAAGGAACAAGAAAATGGAGGGGAGAAGATTATCTAAGAAAAAACATAAGACAATCATTAAATATGAAAAATATGGGTCTTCAGATTAAGGGGGCCCATCAAGTACACCACTATGGAATTCTAGAATACAGCTGATCCTCGAACAACTTGGGGGTTAGAGGTGTCGAATAGGACCCCCCTCCACTGCCCCCACACACAATCAAAAATCCATGTATAACTTTATAGTCCGCCCTCCTCATCCCAGGTTTGGCATCCCCAGATTAAACCATCATGTGGTGCTATAGTACATTCACCCATGCTTCCTTTTATTGCACTTCACTTTACTGTGCTTTGCAGAAATTGTGTTTCCTACAAATTGAAGGTCTGTGGCAATCCTGCATCAGCAACTCCGTCGGCACCATTGTCCAATAGCATTTGCTCACTCTGTGTCTCTGCACCACGTTTTGGTAGTTCTCGCAATATTCTGAATGTTTTCATTATTATTATATGTGTTATGGTGATCTGTGATCAGTGATCTTTGATGTTACTACTGCAAAAAGATTACGATTCACTGAACGCTCAAATGATGGTTAGCATTTTTCATCAATAAACTATTTCTTAATTAAGGTACTTATATTTTTTTTAGACATAATGTGATTGCACACTTAATATAGTATAAACTTTTTTTTTTTGGCTGCGCTGTGTGGCTTGGGGGATCTTAGTTCCCTGACTAGGGACTGAACCCGGGCCCTCGGCAGTGAATGTGCCTAACCACAGGGCTGCCAGGGAATTCCCCCTAAACATAACTTTTATACGCACTGAGACACCAAAAAAATTTGTGAGACTCACTTTATTGCAATATTTACTTTACTGCGGTGGTGTGGAACCAAACCCACAATATCCTTGAAGTATGCCTGTTATTTATTGAAATAAATCTGTGTATAAGTGGACCTGTGTTATTCAGGGTCAAATATATGGAAAAAAGAGAAGCTTCCAGAGAAGGGAGAAAATAAATTTCCTACAGGAAACAAAATGAGACTAAATTTCACCTCTCATGAGGAACAATGGATGCCAGAGGAAACCGAGCAATGACTTCAAAGTTCAGAGGGAAAATAACCTGCAATCTAGAATTCTAAACCCAACCAAACCATCACTCAAACATGAGGGAAGAACAGACATCAGAAAGAGTCAGTTTATCTGCAGGTACTCTTTCTCTCAGGAAGTTACCGGACACAGATGTAGAGAACAAACGTATGGGCACCAAGGGGGGAAAGCAGGGAGTGAGGGGTGGGGGTTGGGATGAATTGGGAGATTGGGATTGACATGTGTACACTAATATGTATAAAATAGATAACTAATAAGAACCTGCCGTATAGCACAGGGAATTCTACTTCACTTCGCTGTACAGTAGAAACTAACACAGCATTGTAAAACAACTATACCCCCCCAAAAAAAAGTCACTTGAGAATGAACTCCAGCAAAAATTTTAAAAAATTTTGTTTTAATTTAAAAAAGAAGACTGAGATCTAAGATCAGCGGGATGGATCCAACTCAAACATGCAATAAGGAAAATCCCAAGAAAACAAGCTGTTCAGATGACCTAAAGAACAATTAGTACAAATTGGAGCAGGGTCTTGATAGACTAGAATGTGTGTGATTGAGAGCTTGGGGGAAAGTAGGATAATAATAAAGACAGAAAGATAAGAAAAACTCCAGGGAGAAAATTATATGAGAAAGTTATAGTCCAAACAAGAAATAAAGATATGACTGGAAGCAACTGATAGTTTCAAAGAGAATTAACTTTTTCTTCATTTTCTCCTTTGAACAGCGCAGGGTCCATGACATAAAACCCACAGAGAAAGAAATATAAACCCAGAAAACAATGCTTGGCTTGACAATGAGCAATATTTACAAAGCTATAATAATATAAATGCTGATTACTGGCTTTCCAGTTTAAAGAGAACCTATGGACAGACCACGAAAGGCTTTGCAGTGTTTACAGGACAGTATGCAGAGATTAACAATTCTGACAGCTTAAAATGAAAACTATACCTGACAGAAAGGCAGGGGTACTAACCTCCACATCTGACAAAGTGGAAGTCAAATAATACTGCTCAAAATTAACACAACAAAAAACAGAAGTTCAAGAACACTTCTGATAACTGGAAAGGTAACCAACTTGTTATGGGTTGATTTGTATCCTCCCAAAAGTCTTAACACCCAGTACTTGTGAATGGGACCTTATTTGGAAATAGGGTCTTTGCAGATGACTAAGTTAAGATGAGATCATTAACGTGGGCTTTAGTCCAATGGACTGTTATAAAAAGCGCAAATTCAGACACAGAGATAGACATGCATAGAGGGAAGACTATGTGAAGATATGGGGGGAAATGCCATCTACAAGTCAAGGAATGCCTGAGGCTACCAAAAGCTCGGAGAGAGGCAAAGAACAGATTCTCCCTCACAGCTCTCAGAATGAAGCAACCATAGCGACACCTTGATTTTGGACCTCTAGCCTCTGGAACTGTAAAGCAATAAATTTCTGTTGTTTAAGGCACACAGTTTTGTGGTACTTTATTAACAGCAGCCCCAGGAAACTAATACATAACAGAAGAACAAAAAACAATGAAAAATATCAAACGAGGGGTGGTGATGTGCGGTAACCCTCTTCTTTCATACTGGAGGAGCAGAAAATTGTGCTGATTTCTTTTAAGGTTAAACAGCAATATAAATATATAATCTAGAATTATGGAGGTCATGAAAAGGTCTCAAACAATTAAAGACTGTCTCAGCAGAGCGGGATGGGGAGCTGAAGAACATGTTTATTTCAGGCTCTTTCACTTCTTTCATGTGTGCTGCAGATCATTCATGTGCGCGTAGTATAATAAAAATTAGAATTTTAAAAACAAGTTATTAAAACATGAATAATCTCACTTTTGAAGAAGAAATATGACAATGCAATTTTTTAAATGACCTAAGGACTTGAACAGACATTTCTCCAAAGAAGATACACGAGTGGCCAATAAGCATATGAAAAGATGCTCAACATCACTAATCATTACGGAAATACAAATCAAAACCACAATGAGGGCCTACCCGGCTCTTTGGGGGGTCTAATGGTGGACTCTGAGAGGGCTCACGCCAAGGAGTACTTCCCAGACTTCTGCTGCCAGTGTGCTTGTTCTCATGGTGAGCCACAGCCACCCCCTGCCTCTGCAGGAGACCTTCTAACACTAGCAGTCCCCCAAACAACAAACTGTTAAACGGAAAGTAACACAGGAAGCCAGCAGTACAGTTCTGTTGCCACGGAGCCTCAGCACACATTTTTTGAAGTATGAGAAATTGAACGTTCAGAGCGGTCAAGTAACTTGCCCAAAGTACCTAATTTGGATGGTGCAGGAATCACAGAATCATAACAGCAAGAGCCTTGACCACCTCACCACAGCACAGCCTGCAACGTCTGTGCTTCCCAGCAACCAAGCTGTAAAACACCCTTCCCTGCTCTTCAGGAAACAACTGTCAGACGGGCTGGCACCCACAGTAAGGGCAAAGCTTACAAAACTCTACAAAAGTTTCTGTTGATGAGGAGTGGGCTCCGAAGCTGACTGCTAGGAGCCTGACAACAAACGCACTGGTGAGACGCACCTGAGCCCTTTGAATTACTGTTCTTCTTGTCCGCCTGGTGAAGGCTTATTAAGAACCTATGAGAGAAACATAAAGAAATACAATCCTGCAACCTGTGGAACAAAAAACACATTCACAGAAAGATAGAAAAGATGAAAAGGCAGAGGGATAGGTACCAGATGAAGGAACAAGATAAAACCCCAGAAAAACAACTAAACGAAGTGGAGATAGGCAACCTTCCAGAAAAAGAATTCAGATAAATGATAGTGAAAATGATCCAGGACCTCGGAAAAACAACGGAGGCTAAGATCAAGAAGATGCAAGAAATGTTTAACAAAGACCTAGAAGAATTAAAGAACAAACAAACAGAGATGCACAATACAATAACTGAAATGAAAAATACACTAGAAGGAATCAATAGCAGAATAACTAAGGCAGAAGAACGGATAAGTGACCTGGAAGACAGAATGGTGGAATTCACTGCTGCAGAACAGAATAAAGAAAAAAGAATGGAAATAAATGAAGACAGCCTAAGAACCTCTGGGACAACATTAAACACAACAACATTCGCATTATAAGGGTCCCAGAAGGGGAAGAGAGATAGAAAGGACCTGAGAAAACATCTGATGAGATTATAGTCGAAAACTTCCCTAACATGAGAAAGGAAATAGCCATGCAAGTCCAGGAAGCGCAGAGAGTCCCATTCAAGATAAACCCAAGGAGAAACACGCTGAGACACATAGTAATCAAATTGACAAAAATTAAAAACAAAGAAAAATTATTGAAAGCAGCAAGGGAAAAATGACAAATAACATACAAGGGAACTCCCATAAGGTTAACAGCTGATTTCTCAGTAGAAACTCTACAAGCCAGAAGGGAGTGGCATGACATATTTTTAAAGTGATGAAAGGGAAGAATTTAAAACCAATATTACTCTACCCAGCAAGGATCTCATTCAGATTCGATGGAGAAATCAAAAGCTTTACAGACAAGCAGAAGCTAAGAGAATTCAGCACCACCAATCCAGCTCTACAACAAATGCTAAAGGAACTTCTCTAAGTGGGAAACACAAGAGGAGAAAAGGACCTACAAAAACATACCCAAAACAATTAAGAAAATAGTCAAAGGAACATACATGTCAATAATTACATTAAATGTGAATGGATTAAATGCTCCAACCAAAAGACACAGGCTTGCTGAATGGATACAAAAACAAAACCCATATATATGCTGTCTACAATGGACCCACTTCAGACCTAGGGACAAATACAGACTGAAAGTGAGGGGGTGGAAAAAGATATTCCACGCTAATGGAAATCAAAAGAACGCTGGAGTAGCAATACTCATATCAGATGAAATAGACTTCAAAATAAAGAATGTTACAAGAGACAAGGAAGGACACTACATAATGATCAAGGGATCAATCCAAGAAGAAGATATACAGTATCTTATACATGCAACAATAAATATATATGCACCCAACACAGGAGCATCTCAATACATAAGGCAACTGCTAATAGCTATAAAAGAGGAAATTGACAGTAACACAATAATAGTGGGGGACTTTAACACCTCACTTACACCAATGGACAGATGATCCAAACAGAAAATTAATAAGGAAACCCAAGCTTTAAATGACACAATAGACCAGATAGACTTAACTGATATTCATAGGACATCCATCCAAAAACAGCAGATTACACTTTCTTCTCAAGCGCACACAGAACATTCTCCAGGATAGATCACATCTTGGACCACAAACCAAGCCTCAGTAAATTTAAGAAAATTAAAATCATATCAAGCATCTTTTCTGACCACACGCTATGAGATTAGAAATCATTACAGGGAAGAAAACGTAAAAAACACAAACACATGGAGGTTGAACAATACGTTACTAAATAACCAAGAGATCACTGAAGAAATCAAAGAGGAAATCAAAAAATACCTAGAGATAAGTGACAATGAAAACACGACGATCCAAAACCTATGGGATGCAGCAAAAGCAGTTCTAAGAGGGAAGTTTAAAGCAACACAAACCTACCTCGAGAATCAAGAAAAGTCTCAAATAAACAATTTAACCCTACACCTAAAGGAACTAGAGAAAGAAGAAGAAACATAACCCAAAGTTAGCAGAAGGAAAGAAATCATAAAAATCAGAGCAGAAATAAATGAAAAAGAAACAAAACAATAGCAAAGATCAATAAAACTAAACGCTGGTTCTTTGAGAAGATAAACAGAATTGATAAACCATTAGCCAGACTCCTCAAGAAAAAGAGGGAGAGGACTCAAATCAACAAAATAAAAGGAGAAGTTACAACAGACACCGCAAAAACACAAAGCATCCTAAGAGACTACTACAGGCAGCTCTTTGCCAATAAAATGGACAACCTGGAAGAAATGGAGAAATTCTCAGAAAGGTATAACCTTCCAAGACTGAACCAGGAAGAAATAGAAAATGTGAACAGACCAATCACAAGTAATGAAATTGAAACTGTGATTAAAAATCTTCCAACAAACAAAAGTCCAGGACCAGATGGCTTCACAGGTGAATTCTATCAAACGTTTAGAGAAGTGCTAACACCCATTCTTCTCAAACTCTTCGAAAAAACTGCAGAGGAAGGAACACTCCCAAAGTCATTGTATGAGACCACCATCACCCTGATAGCAAAACCAGATGAAGATACTACAAAAAAAGAAAATTACAGACCAATATCACTGATGAATATAGATGCAAAAATCCTCAACAAAATACTAGCAAACAGAATCCAGCAATACATTAAAAGGATCATACACCATGCTGAAGTGGGATTTATCCCAGGGATGCATGGATTCTTCAGTATACACAAATCAATCAATGGGATACACCATATTAACAAACTGAAGAATAAGAACCATATGATCATCTCAATAGATGCAGAAAAAGCTTTTGACAAAATTCAACACCGATTTATGATAAAACCTCTCCAGAAAGTGGGCATACAGGGAACCTACCTCAACATAATAAAGGCCATATACAACAAAACCCACAGCAAACATCTCTCTCAATGGTGAAAACCTGAAAGCATTTCCTCTAACATCAGGAAGAAGACAAGGATGTCCACTCTCACCACTATTATTCAACATACTTTTGGAAGTCCGAGCCACAGAAATCAGAGAAGAGAAAGAAATGAAAGGAATACAAATTGGAAAAGAAGAAGTAAAACTGTCACTGCAGATGACATGATACTATACATAGAGAATCCTACAGATGCCACCAGAAAACTACTAGAGCTAATCAACAAATTTGGTAAAGTAGCAGATACAAAATTAATGCACAGAAATCTCTTGCATTCCTATACAATAATGATGAAATATCTGAAAGAGAAATTAAGGAAACACTCCCATTTACCATTGCAAAAAAAGGAATAAAATACCTAGTTAAACCTACCTAGGGAGACAAAAGATCTGTATGCAGAAAACTATAGGACACTGATGAAAGAAATTAAAGATGATTCAAACAGATGGAGAGATATACCATGTTCTTGGATTGGAAGAATCAATATTGTGAAAATGACTATACTACCGAAAGCAATCTACAGATTCAATGCAATCCCTATCAAATTACCAATGGCATTTTTTACAGAACTAGAACAAAAAAATCTTAAAATTTGTATGGAGACACAAAAGACGCCGAATAGCCAAAACAGTCTTGAGGGAAAAAAACGGAGCTGGAGGAATCAGACTCCCTGACTTCAGACAATACTACAAAGCTACAGTAATTAAGACAATATGGTACTGGCACAAAAACAGAAATTGGATCAATGGAACAGGATAGGAAGTCCAGAGATAAACCCATGCACCTGTGGTCAACTAATCTATGACAAAGGAGGCAAGGATATACAATGGAGAAAAGGCAGCCTCTTCAATAAGTGGTCCTGGGAAAACTGGACAGCTACATGTAAAAGAATGAAATTAAAACACTCCCTAACACCATACACAAAAATAAACTCAAAATGGATTCGAGACCTAAATGTTTGACTGGACACTATAAAACTCTTAGAGGAAAACATAGGCAGAACACTCTTTGACATAAATCACAGAAAGATGTTTTTTGATCCACCTCCTAGAGTAATGGAAATAAAAACGAAAATAAACAAATGGGACCTAATGAAACTTAAAAGCTTTTGCACAGCAAAGGAAACTACAAACAAGATGAAAAGACAACCCTCAGAATGGGAGAAAATATGTGCAAACGAATCAACAAAGGATTAATCTCCAAAATATATAAACAGCTCATGTAGTTTAATATTAAAAAAACAAACAACCCAATCAAAAAATGGGCAGAAGATCTAAATAGACATTTCTCCAAAGAAGACATACAGATGGCCAAGAAACACATGAAAAGCTGCTCAACATCACTAATTATTAGAGAAATGCAATTCAAAACTACAGTGAGGTATCACCTCACACCAGGTAGAATGGGCATCATCAGAAAATCTACAAACCACAAATGGTGTAGAGGGTGTAGAGAAAAGGGAATCCTCTTGCACTGTTGGTGGGAATGTAAATTGATACAGCCACTATGGAGAACAGTATGGAGGTTCCTTAAAAAGCTAAAAATAGAATTACCATATGACCCAGCAATCTCACTACTGGGCATATACCCAGAGAAAACCATAATTCAAAAAGACATGTGCACTCCAATGTTCAATGCAGCAGTATCTACAATAGCCAGGTCATGGAAGCAACCTAAATGCCCCTCAACAGACGAATGGATGAGGAAGATGCGGTACATATATACAATGGAATATTACTCAGCCATAAAAAGGAACGAAAGTGGGTCATTTGTAGAGACGTTGATCAATCTACAGACTGTCATACAGACTGAAGTAAGTCAGAAAGAGAAAAACAAATATCGTATATTAACGCATATATGTGGAACCTAGAAAAATGGTACAGATGAACTGGTTTGCAGGGCAGAAATTGAGTCACCGATGTAGAGAACAAACATAAGGACACCGGGGGGGAAAGCGGCGGGGGGGCGTGGTGATGTGATGAATTGGGAGATTGGGATTGACATATATACACTAATGTGTATAAAATGGATAACTAATAAGAACCTGCTGTATAAAAAAAATAAATAAAATTCAAAAATTCAAGAAACCCACAAAATCCCACAATGAAATACCATTTGACACCCATTAGAATGGCTATTATCAAACAAAAAAACAGAAATTAGTGTTGGTGAGGAAGAAAAACTGGAACCACTGTGCATTGCTAGTAGAAATGTAAAATAGTACAGCCAGTATAGAAAATACTATGGTGGTTCCTCAAAAAATTAAACATAGAATTACCATCTGATCCAGTAATTCCACTTCTAGGTATGTATCCAAAAGAATTGAAAGCAGAGACCTGAACAGGTATTTGTACACCAATATTCATAGTAGCATTATTCATAAGAGCCTAAAGGTATAGACAACCCAAATGTGCATTGAAGGATGAATAGATAACAAAATGTGGTATATACACACACTAGAAAATCATCCAGCCTCAAAAAGGAAGGAAATTCTGATCCATGCTACAACATGAATAAACCTTGAAGACATTATACTAAGTGAAATAGCCACAAAAGGACAAATACTGTACGATTCCACTTACATGTGTACCTAGGGTACTCAAATTCACAGAAACAAAGTAGAATGTGGTTGCCAGGAGCCCAGGGGAAGGGGAAATGGGGAGGTAGTGTATAATGGGTACAGAATTTCAGTTGGGGAAGATTAAGTTCTGGAGATTGTTGGTGGTGATGGCTGCACAACAATGTAAATGTACTTAATGTCAATGATTTGTACGCATAAAACTGATTAAAACGGTAATTTTTATGTTATGGACAACACAATCTTTATTTTGCACAACAAAGAAAAATATTTATATGAATATATTAACGTGTAAAACCTTTACAATGCTGCTGTCTCATACCTCCTCCTTCTCCCACCTCCGGCCAGAGGAACCACTAGTCTGATTTCTATCATCATATCTTCTGGCAACTGAACTATATCTACTTTTTTTCCGTCTGGCTTCTTTCACTCAAACTTATATCTGTGAGATTCATCCACATTGTTGTACAGTAGTTCATTCCTTTCTATTGCTGAGTAGAATTCCACTGTATGAATATATCACAATTTGTACCTCTTTTCACCTGTTTTTAGACATTTGATTATTTCCTTTTTTTTTTTTGCTATTTTATAAATAAAGCTATAGTGAATGTTCCCATGCAAGTCTTTATGTAGACATATGTTTTCATTTCTCAAGGGTAAATACCTAGGAGTGGAATTTCTGAGTCATTGGATACATGTATGTTTAGCTTTGTAGAAAATATTCAACAGTCTTCCAAAACTGTAGTGCTGGTTTACACTGCCATTCAAAGTTGAATAATGAAAACCTGTTTTTCCTTTTTAATACAAGTTGTTTAATGCTACACAAACTAAGTACTGAATGCTTTGAATCTCTCAGTGCATCAGTTTTTCAACAAGGATCCATATTCGGTGTCTACTAAAAAACTGCACAACTTGAGAGTTGTGAGTTAAGTTTTATGTGGGGCAGAATGAGGACTACAGCCCGGGAGTCAGCATTTCAGATAGCTCTGAGAAACTGCTCCGAAGAGTTAGGGGGGAAGGTCGGTATATATGCGATTGGTGAAGGTGGAATACACGCAATCAAGCACGCATTTTTGCAGAAGGTTGCTGCTAGTCTTGTGAAGGTTACTGCCAGTCACAAGGAGCAGATGTCACCATGAAAGATTTTAGTGCTTTTCTAGATACAAGGAGATGCAAGAATTGGGCTCATAAAATCTTCTCCTGAAAATATCTATCTGAAGGGCTGTTCTGCCAGTTTTTCCCAGAGCAAAGAATGCCTCATTCCTGATCTCCAACCTGAACTCCTTTCAGGGTGTGTTGAAGGTCAGCGGTCGCTGCAGCTTGTGATTTGATCCTTGTAGAGGCAGATGGCAAGTGCCAATTTGTAGCTGACGTCAGGATCACCTGTGCTCTACCCACAGAAACTTTTGCTCTACCCACAGAAACTTTAATTCAACAAGGGCAGGACAGCAGGCCACAGACTTTGGTTTTTTATTTCTTAAAGCTCTTTAAGTGATTCTGATACATGACCAGGTTGAGAACCACTGTCTTAAAGGATGATAATTATAACTTTTTTTTTTTTTTTTTTGCGGTACGCAGGCCTCTCACTGTTGTGGCCTCTCCTGTTACGGAGCACAGGCTCCCGAAGCGCAGGCTCAGCGGCCATGGCTCACGGGCCCAGCCGCTCCGCGGCATGTGGGATCTTCCCGGACCGGGGCACGAACCCGTGTCCCCTGCATCGGCAGGCGGACTCTCAGCCACTGCGCCACCAGGGAAGCCCCAATTATAACATTTTTAATCATAAAAAATACACTACTCTTATAGCTTGGAAATAAAATGGAGTGGGAGAGAATCTGATTTTAGCTATATTTTGTGAGGACAATAAGTTGGGTGACAAAGTTTCCTTGCAGCTCAGGTTTTATTTCTCTTACTTTAGTTACTTGAACTGCATCATCCATCAACACTCATTGGAATTCCATAGATAACTTTTTTCAGTTGTGCCACCTGCAATTACAGGAAAAAACCTTTAGAAAGATAAACCAGCCCTATTTAAATACCACTGGTTGTTCCAGGGGAGAGGAGTACACTCTAACAAGATGTCTCATAGAGCTGTGCTGAACATTTCAGTAGCCACAGGACAAAGCTCCATCTTAAACAGTTAATTCAGATCACTGAAGAACTCATGAGAACGGAATTCAACAATATATTAGGTCCTTCCTGTGGAGGACCTTCCTCCCTAATCCCCAAACCTAGACTATTCCACTGTAGGGTTGTTTATGTACCATAAGGTCCCCCCCAGGGGACATCTGGCAATGTCTGAAGATAGTTTTGATTGTCTAACAAATCACAGGACAGCCCTTCCATGACAAAGAATTATCCCAAAGGCCAAAGTTGAAAACCTCAGCATTGGTCAAAAACTCACCTTCAGGTCCAAGCTCTGCAACCCATTAGCTAAGTGACCCAGGCCAAATTTATTAACCTCTCTAAGCCTCAGTTTTCTCCCTTGGAAAAAGACTAGAGTCTGAATTTAATATTCTCTCCCATTCTAAATGTTAAGATACTAAAATAATCAAATTTATATTGAAATAATACCTAACACTTAAGCATATGCAATGGGCCAGACATCATACTAAATGTTTTTATGTGTTCTACCTCATTTAACCTTCAACATAGCCCTATAAGGCAGATGCTACCACTATCCTTCTTATTCAGATGAATAAACTGATGCACAGAGACTTGCCTAAGGTCACAAAGTGGTAAGCAGCAGAGCCAGGATTTGAACCTGATCAATCTGATTCTGGAGCCCTCATTCTTAACATTATCTTCTCCATCCTTTTGGACCTTTGGACAGAGGACTGAGTTAACCAAATCCCTCAATTCACAGCCCACTAAAGACCATACAGACTGCAGGTCAGAAACAAAGAGACACTATTTTTAAGCTACAAATTAGACAAGATTAAGAAACAAAATCTGAAACTGTTGAGGATCTGATGCTATAGGCTGCTTATACCTTGCACTGACACTGTAAAAGAACTTTCAACATGAAGAGCCATAAGAATATTCACACTCTTCAATCTACTTTACTTCTTGGAGTCTATTCAAAGAAAACAATCCTAAGTACAGTAAAGAACTTCACAGAAAGATGCTCATTGCTCTATTTTTATTAATATAGAAAATTTAGAAACTTAGGGAATGTATATATAAACTTGTTAGAATATTATGTATCCATTTAAAAAGTTTAGAAAAATTACAAAATAACCCACTTATGTAAATAGGAAAAACGGGAAACTTTTTTTTCATTTTTTTATAATGTTAAAACACGTTACATAAAATTTACCACCGTAACCATTTTTAAATGCACAATTCAGTGGTGTTAACTACACTAGCATTGTTATGCAGCCATCATCACCATCTAGCTCCAAAATTCTTTTGATCTTGTAAAACTGAAACTCTATATACCTATTAAACAATAACTCCCCATACTCCCCTCCCTCAAAGCCCCTGGCAACCACCATTCTTCTGTCTGTCTCTATGATTTTAACCACTCCAAGTACCTCATATAAGTGAAATCACACAGTATTTGTTACTGGCTTATTTCACTTAGCATAATGTCCTCAAGGTTCATCCATGTTGTAGCATACCGAAGAATTTCCCAAGGCTGAATTTTACTCCTCTGTATGTATATGCCACGTTTTGCTTATTCATTCATCTGCTGATGGACAGTTGGGTTGTTTCCATATTTTAGCTACTGTGAATAATGCTGCTATGAATGCTGGTGTACAAATATCTCTTAAAGACCTTGCTTAAATGCTTTGGGGCATATACCAGAATCAGAATTGCCAGATCATATGGTAATACTATGTTTAATTTTTTAAAGAATCTCCACACTGTATTCCACAGCTTTTACACCACTTTACATTCCCACCAACAGTGCACAGGGTTCTAATTTCCCCACATCCTCACCAACACTTGTTTTCTGGTTTGTTTTTTGGATAGTAGCCATCCTAATTAATGTGAGCAGGACAGTACATTTTATGTCCTAGCAGACACAAAGATATACTGCTCAGATCCCTCTTCGATAAGGGAATTCCTGTCTAGTTGCAAGGACTGTGGTTAGCTGACAGCTTCCTGCTGTTAACCCCTTTAGAATCCACCTTAGCTTTCAAACAGAGGGCACACTTTCCTCAGGACTGCCCCCAGCCAATGACTGGGCAATGTGGTGGTACAATGGCCTAGCCCTTTCCAACCAGTGAGGCAATCTGGCAATCTGGGCTGGCAGAGATTTTGTCAGGTGTGAACTGCAGTCTGATGGCTTCCCATGCCCAACCTAATCCTTTCTCTTTTTCTTCACAGGCATTACTCCTCAGTAAGCCCTTTGCCCTCCTACTCCATCTCAATCTGATTCCTGAAGAACCCAACTGGCACATATATTAAATGTACTCTGATTGAGAAACAAAAACCAGTGGGGAAAAATAAGACTCCCAATAGATAAACTAAAATGTTAACAACAATGGTGGGTACTATCCAAGTATTCCTTAACCAACATCTATTGCTTGTACATAATAAAAAACATTAAAAGAAGACTCTATACTAAATTTTGCTCCTGAGGAAATATTCTAAGGGTAGGATAAATTGGTATATTTTGTACACAATGTGCCCAAATATTCACTGAGGGGTGAGTCATAAACTGCTGGTGTTCTTCAAAAAAAGCACATGCCCAGGTACTAAGGAACTAAAAGATCAGGCAGTGGGCTTCACAGACATTTCACAGGCTTTTCATAGACATTTCATAGGGTTCCTCATTCGTGTAATTAAAATTTGTACTCATTTAAATGAAAGATTTTCAGAAGAGATAATGGAGCCTGTTCAGTTCACCCTCCTATTCTCATGGATGAGATCAATGCCCCAGACAGGATAAGGGAAGAACAGTTGTTGGCCTTGTTTCTCAATGCCTATGTCCATTTCTCTTTCCAGCTATACAGATACTGTGTCCAAATGTAGGAAGCACATTAAAGATACAATTCCAAAAAGGATAAAATAAGATTATTCCAAGAACTATTCAAAATCTCTCTCTTTCTATGAAAAACTGAATGGTGGCATCTGATATTGCCATTCCAAGCAGTTTCCTTGCCAAGTGCTGACTCCCTCAGTACATGAATAGACACAAGCATTTATCATCTTAAAGAACTTCTCAAACCAAATCTCCAATGCCTCCCCTTCCCAGCTATCAATTTCTCCCCTTTCCTTCCCTCAATAGTACACTCAGTTTCTCTCAATAGTACACTCAGTTTCTCTCCTCCTCTACCTCAAACCCTTTGACATACACTCTCACTTGGTCTCCACAGGAACTCCTCTTGATAGAGTCAACAGCGATCTCCAAAGAAGACTTCACAATCCTTATTTACACCACCAAACTGTGAATCTGACCATTGCCACAAGTCCCATCATTACTCAATCAGCACTTCATCTCAGTAAATATAGAACTGCCCCTTAAATACTGGTTCCATGCCCAACCTTCTCACTCTATCCCAGCAGTTCCCAAAGCTGGCTGCACATTAGAAGGCTGGGGAATTCTTTAAACCACCTCCCCACCGCCCCCAACTCAAGGACATCACAATCTCAGAGGGTGGGGGTAGGAAGTAACCCTGGCAGTGTGTGTTTGGGTTTTTTGGGTTGTTTTTAATTAAGTACCCAGGGTGATTCCAATGTGCAGCCAGGGCTGAGAACCACTCCTCCATCAGGCTTTCTGGATCTCATCTTTTCTCCCCCCATGTATCTCCAGCCTCAAATTCTCTTCAGAATCCCATATCTATATATGCCCTTGCCTTCTAGACCTGCATAGCTCACAAGCACCTCTGATTCAAATAACCAACATTCATAGAAATATGTTATTTTCTCCTATATCTATTCCTCCTTAATTGCTTATCTCAGTGGATAAAAATCACCATCTATTCCAGGAATCAGCAAACCTTTTCTGTGAAGAGCCACATAGTAAACATTTGGCTTTGTAGGTCATACAGCCTCTGTCACAATTATTCAGCTCTGCTGTTGTAGCACAAAAGCAACAAAAGACAACAGGTAAAGTTTGAGTGGAGCTATAGTCCAATAAAACTTTATTTATGAACACTGAAATTTGAATTTTATATAATTTCCACAAGTCATTAAATATCATTCTTCTTTTGATTTGACTTTTTCCAACCATTTAAAGATGTTAAAACAATTCTTAGTTTGTGGGCTGTGCAAAAAACTGTCAAGCAGGTCAGTTTGCCAACTCTGGTCTTCCCCCTTACCCAAGCCAGAGATCCTAGATGTCCCAATTCCTTCCTCTCCTTTAGCCACAAGAATCAATCATTACCTCTAGTAAAGTACTTGTTACAAACTATTATAAGTGTTTATGGCCTCCTTCAACTGACAGTAAGATCCTTGAAGGTAAGAAACATGTCTGTTCTAAGACATCGGTTTCTTTTTAGTTCAGCTCATTTTTGAACTTAACAGTAAGGTTTAAAGGGAAAAGAAAAACACAACAAATGTTAAAATGCATTAAATAAAGGCTCAGGCAAACATGAAGGATATTCCTTATCAAGTACAATTAATAATGATCTTTGCTATTCAATGCTTCAATAACTGCTCGATTTCTGTTTTCTGGGTGTTTTCTGCTTTTCAAGGCCATGAAATGTTGTATGGATCTTTGAAACAATCAACTTGAGATGCCAATACTGTTGCTATCACCACGAGAGCTGGGTCTATAAGCAGCCTTTATGCCTTCTACACACATTTCCTTTCTAAGTGGCACCTTCAACTATAATCACATCTTGAAAGTCATTCAATAAAGAAGGAAAAACCAGGCATACTAAGAAAAAAAAAATTTAAAGACATAACCAGAAACATCAAAAATCAGCAGCTCAACAAGGATCAGAATAATAACCATTTGTTAATGCTTAGTAAGTGTCAGGCACTGTGTCAAAGTGTATAATGTTCAGAATTTAACATATCTTCAAAACAAGCACAGAAAACAGATGCTTCATTTTGCACATGCAGAAACTGTGGCACAGAGTAGTTAAATAACTTGTCCACAGTCAAACAATTGGTAGGTGACAAGACTGAGACTCAAACCCAGGTATATATGATTCCAAAATCTATGCTCTCCCCACTGGTTGAATAGGGCCTATAACCAAGGTAGGTCAATAGCCACTGGAGGAGAAGGGCTTCCTCCAGAAGGAAAGTTTCAAAGCCCTATTTGAAATGTATCATAACTGTCATATAATTACAGAACTCCTGAGTATGGTGCCACGTACACAACCAGTGAGGCTTTCTAATCACTGTCTAACTAAATGAATAAAATAAACTGGAAGAGCCAATTCCTTGATATAGTGGAACCTCTTACTCTAAAGATGGGAAACAAAATCTTATGGCAAATTAGAACACTGCCATGGTTCCATTTCCTACTGTTAATAGAGCCATTGTCAGGAAGTCCCATGCTTACTATAGCAACCACTGGTCTTGCTATTCACAAAGTTTCTGCCTTTTTGCTTCCTCAGGAAACAGACAAGAAAATCAGGCTCCTGATCTCTTTCTTTAAAGGGAAAGCTGTCGTTTAAAACTGGAAATTAATAAATGAATATGTAAAAGTAATTTTATATTTTGGCTGACACCCAATATTTCTGTACATTAAACTCAATCTTTAAAGCACACGGTCTTATCTTTTTAATCTTCAAATACAGGAGTCTAGAAAATCTGCTACAACTCTCCAGCCACAAAAATCTAAAGATACTGGATAAATGCTTACATGCTTTGAAAAGTTTAGCTAAGTTCTGAAGAAAGTAGAGGAAACTGCTAAAGGCATAACAAGTTACCACAAGGTTAGAGGTCAGAAGTCCAGGCACACCATGGCTAGATTTTCTGCTCAGGATCTCATCAGGATAAACTCAAGTTTTATGCCATTCTGTGTTCTCATCTGGAGCTCAAGATTCTCTTCCAAGTTCACATGGTTGTGGCAGAATTCAGTTCCGTGCAGTTGTAGGACAATGGTCCCTGCTTCTTTGCTACTTCTCATTCAACGGTTGCAGGAGAGGGGGGCATGAGAGAATGGTCACATCCCAGGTCTCGGGCAAGTCCCTGGGATAGGCTGCCAAGTGAGGGTCCTTGGCTTCGCACAGGGAAGAATTCAAGAGTAAGCCAGAAGTAGAGTGAAAGCAGATTTATTCAGGGAGATACACACTCCATAGACAGAGTACGGGCTGTATCAGAAGGTGAAAGAGCCCTAGGAGATACACATTCCATAGACAGAAGGTGGACCATCTCAGAGGGTGAGAGTGGCCCCGGGCTGTGAGGGTGATTAGTTTTTATGGGCTGGGTAATTCCAATTATTTTGGGGAAGGGGCAGGGATTTCCAGGAATTGGGCCACCACCCACTTTTTGGCCTTTTCTGGCCAGCCTCGGAACTGTCATGGCGCTGGTGGGTGTGTCATTTAGCATGATAATATATTACACTGAGTGCATAATGAGGCTCAAGGTATGCTGGAAGTCATCTTGCGACACCTTGCGCCTAGTTGGTTCTAACTAGTTTTTATCATATTCTCAACGGCTGTGTCACTCTTTCAATGGTTGTGCCCTGTCCCCTTCCCTCCTGTCTCACAAGGGCCATTGTCAGCTGCTAGAGGCCATCTGCAATCCTTGCATATGGACTCTTCCATCTTCAAAGCCAGCAATGGAAAAATCTCCCTCTTGTTCAATCCTTCTCATGTTTTAAATCATCTGACTCTTCCTTGCTGACTCTGGACCCCCAAATTACAACTTTCTGCTCTTTGAGAAACACCATTAAAAACTGAAAAAGCAACTCACAGGCTGGGAGACAACATTTATTTTATTTATATAGTTGGCTAAAAAGTTCATTCAGTTTTTTCCATAACATGGCTCTAGTGACACTTAGTTGTCTTTAACTTCATTTGAAACAATTTTGTTCGACTGTATGTGACAACTGTCATATCAGCGTACATTTAAAAAGACTTATCAGGGACTTCCCTGCTGGCACAGTGGTTAAGAATCTGCCTACCAATGCAGGGGACACGGGTTCGAGCCCTGGTCCGAGAAGATTCCACATGCCACAGAGCAACTAAACCTGTGTGCCACAACTACTGAGCCTGTGCTCTAGAGCCCACATGCCACAACTACTGAAGCCCGTGCTCTTCAACAAGAGAAGCCACCTCATTCAGAGAAGCCCTAACACTGCAATAAAGAGTACCCCTGCTTGACGCAACTAGAGAAAGCCCGCACACAGCAACAAAGACCCAATGCGGTAAAAAATATTTAAATAAATTAATTAATTTTAAAAATAAATTAATTAAATAAAATTAAATTTTCATATCAAAATTGGTGAATTTTTGTGTAGCCATTTTAATATTGAAGATGGAAGAAAAGAAGCAACATTTTCGGCATATTATGCTTTTTTTTTTTTTTTTTTTTTTTTTTTGCGGTACCTGGGCCTCTCACTGTTGTGGGCCTCTCCCGTTGCGGAGCACAGGCTCTGGACGTGCAGGCTAAGCAGCCGTGGCTCACAGGCCTAGCCACTCCGCGGCATGTGGGATCTTCCCGGACTGGGGCACGAACTCGTGTCCCCTGCATCGGCAGGTGGACTCTCAACCACTGCGCCACCAGGGAAGCCTGTATTATGCTTTCTTATTTCAAGAAAGGTAAAAACGCAACTGAAATGCAAAAAGAGGTTTGTGCAGTGTATGGAGAAGGTGCTGTGACTGATCAAACATGTCAAAAGCGGTTTGCGAAGTTTAGTGCTAGAGATTTCTCCCTGGACAATGCTCCATGGTCAGGCAGACGAGTTGAAGTTCACAGCAATCAAATCAAGACATTAATTGAGAACAATCAACATTATACCATGAGGAAGATAGCTGACATACTGAAAATATCCAAATCAAGCGCTGAAAATCATTTGCACCAGCTTCGTTATGTGAATCGCTTTGATATTTCAGTGCATATAAGTTTAGCGAAAAAACATTCTTGACCGTATTTCCGCATGTGATTCTCTACTTAAACATAATGAAAATGTTCTGTTTTTAAAACAAATTGTGACGGGCGATGAAAAGTGGATGCTATACAATAATGTGGAACAGAAGAGATCATAGGGCAAGCGAAATGAACCACCACCAACCACACCAAAGGCCGGTCTTCATCCAAAGAAGGTGATGTCTTGCAATAAACCTTTCTCCGCTCCCAATTCCACATTTTGGTTTGTTTGGCCTCACTGTGGGTCGGCACACGAACTTGGGTTCGACAACAATTTCACTACTTATTGAGCCCCAAACTTATACACCATACTGAACATCTGCCATTGGCCCTCCCACAAACACCTTGAACTCAACATGTCCAAAATCAAATTTAGCAACTTGGAAGCATAATGCTTAGGAGGCAAAGGTTCTGGAATGAAGACTACCTGGGTTGAAATCCTGACCCTGCCTCTTTCTTATTAAATGCCTGACCCTGGAAAAGATACTCCAATCTTTCTTTGTTTCTCTCATCTGTAAAATAGAAATAATAATTTAAACTATCCCACACCGACAGGTTATGGTTTATGACAGTGAATAAAATCAAGGTCTGAAATGGTCAATCCTTGTTTCACCATGGAGGTTCATGCTATGTTGAGATGTGAGTTTCATGACAATGGGTTTGTGAAACCAAAAAACTACAGTGCTTCTTAGAATCAAAGATGTAGTTTCCATACCACCACATTTTAACCACATTTCTGTTATCAATGATGTGTACATCTTAAAATATTTTTTTGAAAAACTGACATTAAATTGATAACGAAGGAAATATTAAAGTAGATATTGCCTCTCAAAAAAAAAAAAAAAGGTGATGTTGTGTATATGGTAGGATTGGAAGGGAGTCCTCTATTATGAGCTCCTTCCGGAAAACCAAACAATTAATTCCAACAAGTACTGCTCCCAGTCAGACCAACTGAAAGCAGCACTTGATGAAAAGTGTCCAGAACTAGTCAACAGAAAACACATAATGTTCCATCAGGATAACGCAAGACGGCACGTTTCTTTGATGACCAGGCGAAAACTGTTACAGCTTTGCTGGGAAGTTCTGATTCATCGTCATATTCACCAGACATTGCACCTTCAGATTTCCATTTATTTCGGTCTTTACAAAATTCTCTAATGGAAAAATGTCAATTCCCTGGGAGACTGTAAAAGGCACCTGGAACAGTTCTTTGCTCAAAAAGATAAGAAGTTTTGGGAAGATGGAATTATGACGTTGCCTGAAAAATGGCAGAAGGTAATGGAACAAAATGGTGAACATGTTGTTCAACGAAGTTCTTGGTGAAAATGAAAAATGTGTCTTTTATTTTTACTTAAAAACCAAAGGCACTTTTTGGCCAACCCAATATTATATACATATACATATATATGATTAATGAACTGTATCCAGAATATATAAAGGACTCTTAACAACTCATGTGTAAGATAATTTTAACAAATGATAATCCAAAAGAAAAGGCCAAAGATTTAAGATGATACTTCACAGAAGCAAATATGGCCAATAAACACATAAACAGATGTTCAACATCATTAGTTATTAGGAAAATGCAAATTAAAACCACAATGAGACACAATCACAAACTCGTTACAATGACTAAAATTTAAAAGTTGTCAATACCAAGTGTTGGTGAGGATGTGGAGGAACTACAACTCTTGCACATTGCTGATGGGAATATAAAGTGTAAAACTATGAAAAACAGTTTGGCAGGTTCTTGTAAGGCCAAACATACACTTAAACCATAAAACTCAGCAATTCCATAAAAACATATATCTACAAAAAGACGTGTACACATATGATCCTAGCAGCTTTATTCATAAGGGAATCAAATTAGAAATAACCTAAATGCTTATTAACGTATGGAAGATAGACTATAGTATATTCATACAATGGAAAACTGCTCAGAAAAAAGGAATTAACTACTAATATACCTAACAGCATGGAAAAATGTCAAAAACAACATGCCGAGTGAAAGAATCCAGACGGAAGAGTACTACTGTATGATTCTAGTTATACAGCACTCTAGAAAAGACAGTCTAATCTACAGTGACAGAAAGCAGATCCACAGTTGCCTGGGGTGCAGGAAGTAAGGGGAGAGAAGAATGAGAAGGGCACAGGGAACTTTCTGGGTTTAAGGAAATGTTATATATCTTGACTGTGGTGATGGTCACTCAGGTATATAAATTTGGCAAAACTCATTCAACTGTATACGGAAAATGGGCACATTTTATTGTAAGAAGATTGATTATACCTCAATAAAGTTGATTTTAAGAAGATAATATCATTTAGTATTTGATATCCTGAAGACATGCCTGCAATACAATCTTGCAGAACAGTCATTCATAATAAACCCTACATACAATGCAAAAGATAGGATAAAACACAAGATAACAGCTAATTAATTACTACTTAAAAGTCTACGTATCAATGTCATACATCATATTAATAAAAGGGAAAAATACATCATCATCTCAACTAATGCAGAAAATAATCACTTAACAAAAATCAAACACCCTTGCGTGACAAAAACACTCAACAAACTTGGAATAGAAGGGAACTACCCTAATATGACAAAGGGAATTACGAAAAACCCACAGCTATATTCAATGGGGGAAAATTGAAAGCTTTCCCCCTAATAGCAGGAATAAACACCAATGCCCACTTTTGCTGCTTCCATTCAACAAGGTACTGGGAGTTTTTGCCAGAGCAATCAGGCAAGAAAAATAAAAATAAAAGGCATTCAAAATAGAAAGGAAGAAGTAAAACTATCTCTCTTCATATATAGAAAATCCAAAAAAAACACACACAAACTGTTACAGCTAATAAATACAGCAAAGCTGCAAGATCAACACAAAAATCAGTTGTAGGGGGCTTCCCTGGTGGCACAGTGGTTAAGAATCTGCCTGCCGATGCAAGTGAACACAGGTTTGAGCCCTCGTCCAGGAAGATCTCACATGCCGCGGAGCAACTAAGCCTGTGCGCCACAACTACTGAGCCTGTGCTCTAGAGCCCACGAACCACAACTACTGAGCCCATATGCCACAAATACTGAAGCCTGCGTGCCTAGAGCCCATGCTCCACAACAAGAGAAGCCACCACAATGAGAAGCCCGCACACCGCAACAAAGAGTAGCTCCAGCTCGCCGCAACTAGAGAAAGTCCGCGCGCAGCAATGAAGACCCAACACAGTCAAAATAAATTAATTAATTAATGTTTTTAAAAAATCAGTTGTAGGGACTTCCCTGGTGGTGCAGTGGTTAAGAATCTGCCTGCCAATGCACGGGACATGGGTTTGAGCCCTGGTCCGGGAAGATACCACATGCTGCAGAGCAGCTAAGCCCGTGCGCCACAACTACTGAAGCCCGCGCACATAGAGCCCGAGCTCCACAGCAAGATAAGCCACCACAATGAGAAGCCTGCGCACCTACTTACTGCAACTAGATAAAGCCTGCTCGCAGCGACAAAGACCCAACACAGCCAAAAATAAATTAATCAAAAAATAAAATACATCTTTAAAAAAATCAGTTGTATTTCTATACACTAGCAATGATCAATCCAAAAATAAAGTTAAGAAAAATCTCATTTAAAATAGCATCAGAAAATAAAATACTTAGGAGTAAATTTAACCAAGGAGGTACAAGACTTGTAAACTGAAAAGTAACAAAACACTGTTGAAATAAATTAAACATGACCTAAATAAATGGAAACATATCCTGTGTTCAGGGATTCCAGGACTTGATATTGTTAAGATAGCAACACTCCCCAAATCAACCTACAGAGCCAATGTAATCCCTTTCAAATCCCAACAGTACTTTTTTTTTAACAGAAATAAAAAAGCTGATCCTAAAATTAATATGGAACTGCAAGGGATCCCAAACAGCCAAAACAGTCTTAAAATATAAAAAAAATGGGGCTTCCCTGGTGGCGCAGTGGTTGAGGGTCCGCCTGCCGATGCAGGGGACGCGGGTTTGTGCCCCGGTCTGGGAGGATCCCGCATACTGCGAAGCGGCTGGGCCCGTGGGCCATGGCTGCTGAGCCTGCACGTCCGGAGCCTGTGCTCCGCGGCGAGAGAGGCCACGGCGGTGGGAGGCCTGCGTACCGCAAAAAAATAAAAAATAAATAAAAAAGATGGAGGACTCATACGTCCCAGTTTCAAAACTTACTACAAAGCTACGGAAATCAAAACTGTGGTAGTAGCATAAGGAGATAAAGATCAAAGGAATAGTACTGAAAATCCAGAGATAAACACATACATCTTTATTTAATCAACTGATTTTTTGACATGAGTGCTAAGATTATTCAAGGTTGAGGGCAACAAAGCAGCAACAAAGACCCAATGCAGCCACAAATAAATAAAAAATTTTTAAAGTAGAGTGAAAAGATAGAATGAGAGAAAATATTTGTAAATCACCGGGCTTCCCTGGTGGCACAGCGGTTGAGAGTCTGCCTGCCGATGCAGGGGACACGGGTTTATGTCCCGGTCCAGGAAGATCCCACATGCCGCGGAGCAGCTGGGCCCGTGAGCCATGGCCGCTGAGCCTGCGCGTCCGGAGCCTGTGCTCCGCAACGGGAG
The DNA here is from genome assembly GCF_964270905.1 of Leucopleurus acutus. Classification (NCBI taxonomy): domain Eukaryota; kingdom Metazoa; phylum Chordata; class Mammalia; order Artiodactyla; family Delphinidae; genus Leucopleurus; species Leucopleurus acutus. The sequence continues at coordinate 58,385,993 of NC_139158.1, forward strand.
AGGCCACAACAGTGAGAGGCCCGTGTACTGCCAAAAAGCAAAAACAAAACAAAACAAAAAAAATTTAAATCACGTATCTAAGTGTCTAGTAACCAGAATATACAAAGAACTCTCACAACCTGGCAACAGAAAGACCCCGTCCCCCAATTAAAAAATGGGCAAAGGACTCACCTAGACATTTCTCCAAAAAGAAGATCTACCAATGGCCACCAAGCACATGGAAAAATGTTCATCATTAGTTGTTATGGAAATGCAAGTAAGAACCACAATGAGATCCACTTCATTGAGACACCTTGTACATTGCTGGTGGTAACGTAAGATGATGTGCCCACTGTGGAAAACATATTGGTGGTTCCTCAAAATGTTAAACAGAGAATTACTATATGACCTAGCAATTCCACAACTAGGTATATATCCAAAAAAGTTGAAAACAGGTATTCGAACAAAATTTTGTACATGAAAGTTCACAGCAGCATCATTCACATTAGCCCAAAGGTGAAAACAACCTAAATGTCCATTGCTAGGTGGATGGATAAACAAAATCTGGTATACAAATACAACAAAATATTATTGAGCCTTAAAAAGTAATAAAGTACTGTGAGGAAAAATAAGGTAAGGATGAAACCAACATAGTGAGAAAGAGCTGAAAGCCTCATAAACAAATGGATATGCAGCCTTAAAGATACCATCAGACAAAGTATTTATTCTCTAGCTCTAAACTTTTCAGCTAGTTAGCCAAAAAAGTGCCTTTATTACTAAATGAGTTAGTTGAATTTTATGTTATTTTCTCTGACTGATATTCTAAGTAATATAGATAGATGATAGATAAATATAAAGAAGTAAATAGATAGATATATATTGGGTTGGCCAAAAAGTTCATTCGGGTTTTTCCATACCATCTTACGGGAAACCCAAACAAACTTTTTGGCCGACCCAATACATAGATGATAGAGCACAAACTTCATGACACAGGATAAAGAAATAAGATGTATTTGCCCTCAGAATAAAATGGGATAACTTACTGGAATGCATATTTACCTGTGTGATGTATGAAAAATCTATCTGATTTACTGGTTACTAGAATACTTTAATTTTCTAAATGCTGAAAGCAACCAAACTCTTCTATATGACCATCTTGATTTCATCAAAACAGTTCATGTAGGTGACAGTTGGTGATCAATCTTCCAGTGCAATATTCGAAAGAATACAACGACCATATGTCAGTTGATCCAGTTGAGTTGCATATAAATGATTACATTCATTCTGAAATTTTAGTTTTTATAAAGCAAAAAAAAAAAAAACCACTTTTTTTTTAATAACCTCTAAAGGGCAGCAAAAGGAAATGTTTAGTTTTTAGAGGATAAACTAACAGTAGTCTCAATACAGTGTGAAGCTAGCAAACTATCACTTGAATTAGAGCATTTTATGTCTAAAGAACAAAATTAAATACCTAAAATTTGCCAGCCAAAATTTGAATAAGATTTTTTTCTCCCAATATAATAATGGCATTATTTATGGTAAAGTAATTTATGCAGATTCAGAAGAACAGGGTTGAATTCTTGCTCTGCCATTTCTTGCTCTGCCATTTAACCATTGGTAATCTGAAGCAAGCTATTAAACCTCTGTAAATTCCATATAAATTCTAAATAAATGATAGACATTATTGTTTAAAAAAAAGGAATAAAGTACTGATACATGCTCCAACATGGATGGACCTCGAAAATGTTACGCTAAAAGAAAGAAGCCAGAAAACAGGTCACATACTGTATAATTTCATTTATACGAAATGGAATATGTAAATCCATACAGACAGAAAGCAGATTAGTGGTTGGTTGCCGGGGATAGGGAGGAATGGGGAGTGAGTACCTAATGGATACAAGGTTTCCTTCTGGGCTGATAAAAATGTTTTGGAACTAGAGAGAGGTCTTGGTTGCACAGCATTGTGAATATACTGAATGCCAATGAACTGTACACTTTAAAATGGTTAACTTTTTTTTTTTTTTGTGCGGTACATGGGCCTCTCACTGTTGTGGCCTCTCCTGTTGCGGAGCATGGCTCATGGGCCCAGCTGCTCCGCGGCATGTGGGATCTTCTGGGACCGGGGCACAAACCCGTGTCCCCTGCATGGGCAGGCCGACTCTCAACCACTGCGCCACCAGGGAAGCCCTAAAATGGTTAACTTTATGTTATATGGGTTTTGCCTCAATTTTTAGCAAAGTCCATGTAATTTAAAGTATGACTAAGAATTTAGCTATGCAAGCAAAACCAATTAAGGTGGTACAGTCTGCACAAGTGAGGTTTTTACACCAACTGAATTTGAGATAACCTCTTTTTCTGCCTGTGATACCTCTTCACATGTATACCATGAACAGTGAAATCTTCACTTTGAGATTCTCAAATGCGTGTGTAGAGAGGAAGGATGGGACCAATCACAAACTGGGAGAAAAGCTAAGACTTTGAGTTTTTAACAAGTTTTTTCTCAAGTGATACTAAGACTAAAGATAATAAATGATGCTACTTCTATATGGAGAATAAAAATCAACTGTTTTGGGACTTCCCTGGTGGTGCAGTCGTTAATAATCTGACTGCCAATGCAGGGGACACAGGTTTAAGCCCTGGTCCGGGAAGATCCCACATGCCGTGGAGCGGCTGGGCCCATGAGCCATGGCCGCTGAGCCTGCACGTCTGGAGCCTGTGCTCCGCAACAGGAGAGGCCACAATAGTGAGAGGCCCGCGTACCACAAAAAAAAGAAAATCAACTGTTTTCTTAAAAAAAAAAAAAAGTAAAACTACAGCCAATGCTTGTTATTCGTGGTAGTTATGTTCTGTAAAGTTGCCATGAACACTGAGTTAGCAAATACTGAACTACTGCTCCTAAGGAGAAATACAGGGTTATGTTATCATGGTCACAACATTTTGTCAACCAAAATGCCATTTGTGTTAATATAAGTTCATTCGTCAATGTCTTTATAAAACAAACCAATCTCAGAATTGAAAACCTACTTTTCCACATAACCCTTTCCCTGAATGACACTTAGCAGGTATTTAGAAATTTTTTTTCAAAGGTTCCTGATCTGTAGAACCTGCACTGCCTGCAAGTTTACCATTTTTCACACAGTATCACCTTTAGAAATGTAAACCAGCCAGCACTAGCCAAGAAGGGTTTAATATTTTCTTTGTCCTGGATAATGTAACTGTAAACTTCTTTGGCCTTCAGCCTTATAACAGTGCTGTCCACTATACCTTTTTCATGTTTATCACCTCACAAATCCACAAATTTACCTACTTTCCCCTCTTTTCCACAGATTCACATGCACTATACATGTTACCTTAGTACTTTCATGTATAGATCAGCAAATTTCCTTTCCTTTTTCTGGATGTTGATTCATTAACACTGAATTTACAGCCAACAGAACTGTAAGATATGACTGAATGAGGTTTACCTAAAACATGTATTTTCCCCATAAGGCACATCACAGCCTTCTTGAAACTTAGTAATACTAGACAGCACACTTGGAGGCCAATTACCAATAAAAGCACAAAAATGTAAAAAAACATAGCACTAAATAGACTGTAAAAAAGAACACTTGTTGACAGTATGAGAGCTGAAACAAGAAGGCAGAGAGTCACCTTGTTTGACTTTAGCTGGGAATATACGTGTTGGATGATGCAAATTTTGCACCCCTCTGCACATGTCCCCAAACAACCGTGAAAGCTCAAGTACTGATTCTGGGGTCACAAATAAATTTTAGCAAGTAGATAAATCTACAAATAATTTTGATCCACTGCACTTCCTTCCTTCTTGAATAATTAAGTCTAAAACTCATTAGGTGGTGCTGAGCAAGGCTGGCATCCACCTGGTTTCAGAAGGAAAGAAAGACTGGGTACATTAAAGGGAGGATCTGAGCAAGGACTTCCCTAGTGGCACAGTGGTTAAGAATCTGCCTGCCAATGCAGGGGACATGGGTTCCAGCCCTGGTCCGGGAAGATACCACATGCCGCAGAGCAACTAAGCCCGTGTGAGCCTACTCAGCAACTACTGAGCCTGCGCTCTAGAGCCCGCGAGCCACAACTACTAAGCCCGTGAGCCACAACTACTAAGCCCACGTGCCGCAACTACTGAAGCCCGTGCGCCTAGAGCCCGTGCTCCACAACGAGAAGCCACTGCAATGAGAAGCCTGTGCACTGCATCAGAGTAGCCCCTGCTCACCAGAAACAGAGAAAGCCTGCATGCAGCAACGAAGACCCAATGCAGCCAAAAATTAAAAAAATAAATAAATAAATTTATTTTTAAAAGGGGTCTGAGCAATTAAATAAATATATTAATACAAGCAAGATTCTCTGTCAGAGAAGGGTGTTTCAAGTACAAAAAAGGGAGAAAATAAAATGAACTCTGAGGTGTTAGCCTGGAATTGGAGGAACTCACAGCATTTTATATATACATATATATACAGAGAGAAAATATAGATATGGATGCATATGTAAGAGTATATTTTGTGTATGTATATGTATATCCCCTAGGTCTGTCCAGAGAGGCTTACAAGCAGCAATGTCTCAGTAGAACAATCATACCTAGCATCCAGACCTGCTTTTTTTTTTTGGCCGTGCTGTGCAGCTTGTGGGATCTTAGTTCCCTGACCAGGGATCAAACTCATGCTCCCTGCAATGGAAGCTCAGCGTCCTAACCACTGAACCACCAGGGAATTCCCAGACTTGCTTTTTTTTTTAATTTTTTATTTATTTTTGGCTACGTTGGGTCTTCGTTGCTGTGGGCGGGCTTTCCCTGGTTGCGGCAAGTGGGGGCTACTCTTCGTCACGGGCTTAGTTGCTCCGTGGCATATGGGATCTTCCCGGACCAGGGCTTGAACCTGTGTCCCCTGCACTGGCAGGCGGATTCTCAACCACTGGGCCACCAGGGAAGCCCAGACCTGTTTTTTTCTTTTTCTTTTTTTAAAAAATTTATTTATTTATTTTTGGCTGCATTGGGTCTTCACTGCTGCACACAGGCTTTTTCTAGTTGCGGTCAGTGGGGGCTACTCTCCGTTGCAGTGCACGGGCTTCTCATTGCAGTGGCTTCCCTTGTTGCGGAGCACAGGCTCTAGGCGGGCGGGCTTCAGTAGTCGTGGCTCGCAGGCTCTAGAGCTCAGGCTCAGTAGTTGTGACGCACGGGCTTAGCTGCTCCGCAGCATGTGGGATCTTCCCAGACCAGGGATCGAACCCATGGCCCCTGCATTGGCAGGCAGATTCTTAACCACTGCACCACCAGGGAAGTCCCATTAGACCTGCTTTTTAAATATGCTCTTCAGTAAAAGGAACCAGGGCTTGTTGAAATGACTGATTCTAGGGCTGAGGGAGGAAAAGTATAATACAAGAGATTGGAACATCTTGTTGTGCTAGAAGGTAAAAAGGGAAGTGATTAAAGAATGATAGGACATGTCAAAAGGATATAGGAGCCAACTTGAAGGGTTTCCACTGGCCAAATGTGGGACAAATTCAGGCTCAGAGTAACAAATTATATTAATAGACAATAACTCACTGAATAAAATAGGAATCCATAAGTCCATATCAATTTAGTAAATGAATGGAAGAAAAGAAAGCTTTTTGTTACAATGGAATGTCCACTGATGAATGTGGAAGGAATAATAAAATTAGAAAACTGTCACTTGGCAACCATCATAGTAATAATCCTGCCAAAAATTATCAATAGATGCTAAAACCAGTGGGTGAAAGTTTGACAAGAAATGAGATAATTTACATGGTCTCAAAGTACCTCCTCCTCACAAAACACTTATTAACTACAAAGGGAAAAGTGAATAAATTTACAGTAGAGAAAACTGGTAGACACCACCTTAGTATCAAGTCATCAAGGCTAACATTACAAGAAACAGGACACAATGGAAATTGTGAATAAGATTAGAATAAAAATACAGCATCCTTCATGTGGTATTCCTGACAAAATGCATATTCTGAATCAAACCATGAAGAAACATCAGGCCCAAATTGAGGAATATTCCTCAAAATAACTAGCCTATACTCTTCAAAAGTATCAAGATGATCAAGTCAAAGACAGACATGACAACTAAATGCGATATGTGATTCTGAACTGGATTCTCCTGCTATACAATATTTTTATCAGGACAAATGATATCTATGGATATCTGATATCAGTGAAATCTAAGGATTAGCTGGTACTACTATATCAATATTAAGGTCCTGATTACATGGTATGTTGAGGTTATACAGGAGAATATCCCTGTTTGTAGGAAATACACACTAAAGTATTAAGGGCTGATGGGGCATCAAGTGAGCATCTTACTCACAAATGGTTAAGGAAAGGAAAAGGCTCTTTGTACTATTATTGCAACTTATCTGTAAATTTAAAATTATTTCAAAATAAAGGACAAAATGCAAGTAAAACAATAAAGGACACACCGATGTCTTAGTATTATAAAAATCTAATTCTTCCTTAGCAAAATTTCTGGACAGAAAAGTATCCTTATACCCCAACTTACTTTTTTACTAGCTTTTCTAATAATGTATCTCATTTTTGAAGCACTCCCCAACAGAAATTTCTGTGACGTTGGAAATGTTCTACATAGTGCTACCCAATACAGTAGCACACGTGGCTGATGACTATCATATTGAACAGTGCAGTTCGAGAGAACAGCAGTAAAAGCCATAAAAGATTTAAAAGCTTTTTCATAAAAAATTAGTTTAATACTAATTAGATTTTAAGAGAAGTTACTTTACTTTTTCTATATTTGCTGATAGACTAATATACCCTGTATATTTTTCAGTACTCCTATCTTCTAATTTCTTATTCAAGTCTGAATGGTTATTAGAAGCAACCACCTATCTTTAGTTTGAGAGCAGTTTTTGTTTTTTTCTAAACTGACGTTCCTTTTGGTATACCACTCCTATTGATTCATACCCATGTCTTCTCTACCTTTTTGAAGAATGCCTTCCTAAAAATCTAGGGACATGTACATGCCTATCCAATATTCTCACCTCTGTCTCTCACAAAGTTAGATCACAAAGTCACTTTCTCTCAAACTTCTTATAATTTATACTTTACTTTTACTTACTCTCTCTCATATTCATCTTCCCCCAATCATAGCTGCTACACTGTATGTAATTGGTGTTACAAGTTTATTTCCTGCCATGCTTAGGATAAGGTTCCTCCTGATCAGATCTGCTTATTTCAGGACAAGCATATTATTCCTTTTCCACATGAAATATACTTAATTATCACTTAGTCAATCAGTGTTTTAAACCAAGATCTAAAAGTCAAAGTCCCTATAATGAAATCATCTACATAGAAAATAGGAAAAGAATAACACAACATGCTTCATACACATCAAATTCTACAACTCCTGATTTGAAAAGAAATGCAAAGTAGAATTTTCATTCCTTGTGATTCACCTTGCTAACCTAATGCCTTGAGCAAATGCAGTAGCAGTCACACACCTAGCAGGTTCGGTTATTGCTCAGGACTGACTTAATTCAGAACTAGAAAAAGAAAAAAAAAATGGTTTGTATACAACAGGCCCACGAAGTGTTAATACCTACGCCAAACATCTTTAGAAATATTTAACAAATCTAGGAGAATATAGAATCCTATCAAAATTAGAACTATTTTAAACAAGAGTTGGTTTAGAAAATTCTCTCCCCCCTCTTGCTTCTATTAATAACTATTTAAAACAACAAAAATGGAATTAAAAAGCAATTCAAAACTCTTAACATCAAAGTTATTTATGAAATGCTTAATGGAACCAGCAAAGTTCTAGCTTCGTTTGAAAAATCAAACTCTAGACTTCAAGGTCAACAGGTATCAAATGCAAGCAGTGCTTGTCATGCTTTCCCAGTAAAACACCCGAGATGATACAAAAGACAGAGGTGGGGGAATTTTCTGGGGCCTCAACTCCACATGCTCTGGCTTCTGAACCGAAGCAACATGTATAGTACAGCAGAGGCAAGAAAGGGACAGGACTCACCCTCTTCTACCTCTGTTCAGGAATACAGAAAACTTAGGTACCAGAAAAAAAAGCAGCAATTCAAACATTACAAGAAAAAACATTTTTTTGGTTTCTAAACACTGATAAATGTAGTATTTGCTTGCTGTAAAAGTCTCAAGCAATACTCAAGTTTATGAAGTGAAAAGTGAAAGCATCCCGTGTTTTCATTTGCCTTTCCTGGTTCAGTATTGGATCAATAGTTCATACAGTTACTGACATTTGTATTTATTTGGTGAATTGTCTTTGCCCATTTTTCTAACAGGATATTGATCTGTTTCTTATCTGTAGGTACTCTCTCATATTAGGATGATATTAACCTCTTCCTGACATATGGTTGCAAATATTTTTCCCCAATTTGCAGTTTATATTTTAGTTTTGTTTATATTATCTTTTTTTTTTTTCCAGTACGCGGGCCTCTCCCGTTGCGGAGCACAGGCTCCGGACGCGCAGACTCAGCGGCTATGGCTCATGGGCCCAGCCGCTCCGCGGCAATGTGGGATCTTCCTGGACCCGGGCACGAACCCATGTCCCCTGCATCAGCAGGCGGACTCTCAACCGCTGCGCCACCAGGGAAGCCCTATATTACCTTTTAAGCAGTCAAATTTTACGCAATCTTTTCCTTCTTGATTCTGGCCTTGTGTAATGCTTTACCCTAAATAGAGGTGAGCAAATCATCTGATTTTAGTAAGACCTGCAAGCTAAGAAACAATTTTATATTTTTTATTGGTTGGAAAAAATAAAAAGAACAATATTTCATGATATGAAAATTATATGAAATTCAAACTCCAGTGTCCACAAATAATTATCAGACACAATGGTACTCATTCATTGATGTATTGGCTATGTATGGCTGGCTTCAACATTACAATGGCAGAATCGAGTGGCTCCTTGTATATGTGGTACTCACAGAGCTTTGCACTGCTGCTCAGTGTACCACACATCGCAGTGATAAAGTTGCAAGTCAACAGCGTTTTGAGTGCTACACATGCATACTGGCATACTATGATAGTTTTTTGGGTTTTTTTTTACCAGTGCATAGCCATCAAGTCAAAACAAGAAAAGAGAAAAGTGGACTTTGTCATGCTTTTAAGGCACAGTGGAAAGTGTGGATTATTTTGTTATCAAGTCAGATGGGAAAGCATTGTGTTTATTATGCAATGACACTACAGCTGTGCTGGAAAAATTCAATATACATCAACATTACCAGACTAAGTAGTCATCTCAATATTCCCAATTCACAGGAAAGCAATGGTCAGAAAAAATAGAAAATGTGAAATGGAATATCTCATCACAGCAGAATTTCTGGAAGGAAGAAAGAGAGGGAGAGAAGAAAAAAAAATGAGGCTGCAACCAAAGTAAGTTTCCAAGAAGTTCATTTGTTAGCCAAGCAAGGAAAGTAATTTGCCAATTGTGAGTTGATAAAATCATGCTGGGAGTTCCCTGGCGGTCCAATGGTTAGGACTCTGTACTTCTACTGCTGGGGGCCTGGGTTCGATCCCTGGTCAGGGAACTAAGATCCCGCAAGCCATGTGGGGTGGCCAAAAAATTAAAATTAAATAAAATAATGTTTGACTGCAGGAGCTCAAGAAATGTATTCAGAGAAAATAAACTTAAGACTCTTATTAGCCTTTCAGCAAAACCAGCTGCTCCAAAAGTTGAGGACAATGGGAATAAAATTAATAATCTATTTTTTTAAAAAGGCAAATGATTTCAAGTTGATTCCCCTGTCCCTTGATGAGTTAGATGTTACCAATACTGCTCAGTTGCTGTTGTTTACAAAAGAAGTCAATGCCAAGTTTAAAGTATTTGAAGAAGTAGCTTTATGAATAGTCTGTGTGGCTAGAAGCTGAGAAAATACTAATTTAGAACAACCTGAAGTAGAATCTGCTAAGATGAGTTATAATTGATGATGTTTGTAAAAAATATATATGGAGTAGAAAAAGGCTTAGTTGGAACTTACAAAGCTTGTGAAGATATAAGGTGGTTGTTTATTATTTTTCATCAGCAAGTACTGAAAATATTTGAATTTATCATGGTACTGAACCAATAGTGTCAATGGTGAACTTCATTCACTGTCATGGGCTAAATCACTGTCAGCAGCAGAAACAGAATAACCTGTCTTGCCTGCCCATGCAGCAGTTTGATGGCTTAGCAGCTGTAAAGTTTTACTGTGATATCTATTTTTTAAAGCTCAGGGCTGAGATTGAAGTTTCAGAACAATAAGACCGTTTTCAGTCACTATTATCACTATCATCACAAATGAAACTTAGCTTTTGCTGCAGACTTTATACTATTTAATAAATTCAACCTAACCTTATAGGGCAGCACTGGACTTACATGTGAAACTTAAACTGCAGTTAATTCATTTACACAAACGCTAGTAATGTCAACCTGCTGTCAAAAGTTAAAACAAAAAGTGAGATCTCAGTTCTCAAACAAATTTGCAGTGGATATATATTTTTAGCTCAAACTATAATTCTGGAAGCATTTTTAGGACTTCAACGCAAGTGCAAAGAAAATTTCCATCTTTCAAAATCTATTTAACAGTGCAATTATGGCACTTACACCTAACCTTCAACTGGAAGTAATTAATCTACAATGTAATGATATGCTAAAAGGCAAATACTAAGAAAAACCTAATATAGTTCTATAAATGTTTCCCAATTGATTAATATGTTCAATTAAAATCATATGCTTGTGGGCTGACACCAATATTTGGCTGTACATCTGTGTGAAGATATTTCTTTCCAAAGATGAAATATGTAAAATCTCATTACAGATCAGCATTAACAGATGAACATTTGCAATCAATTTTGATGACAGGAAACAGTAACTCTGAACCCCAATTAAGCAAAATGTATCACCTAAAAAAGAAGTCCATTTTTCTCATTAGTATACCTGTATTACAAAAAGTTGTACTCAGTAATAAGAATAATTATTATTACTATTATCATATTTGAATTTCATCAATAATAAATTTGGGGAAATGTGTTTTCTTTCTTGTTATAAAGTACCTACATAAGAGCCTCAATTTTGCTTTTTGGACTGTGAAGTCTAAAATACATACTCTTTGGCCCTTTACAGAAATTGTCTAATTACCTTGCTTTGGAGAAAGGGTTTTCTTTAGCCTAAGCACATAAAAGTATCACCTCTTACTTCCTCCAGGGAATGGTAAAAACTTTTACCCAACACAAATAGGATCTGGGCCTGGTTGGTTACATGAAAAAATACAGTAAATCAGGTAATCAAGAAATATATATATGTATGTAAATTAAATATTTGATTTTTACTTAAAAAATACATGTACATTCATCTGCCAATATTTTGGAAGAATACCAAGGCCTCGTCTTTAAGTACAGATATGCTAATTAATGTTTCTTGCATAGATCATCATATCCATAATACATATTGATGATTTCAAATTTGTTTCCTTAGCGTGGAACAAAAACTTAGACAACTGTGAGATGAATGAGCACAGAACCTTTAATAAGATTTTTATGGTTTCTTTCCCTTAATCTTTTAAAGTGTTCATGCCCAAAACTAGTAAGAAAGTAATCTGGAAGGGAGGGACTTATATTTATCCAATCCTTCCAGGATCTTCAACTTAACTTTCTTAAAAACAACTATTTTTACATATTTCCTTGGTTTAAATAATATATAATTAGGTTACAAGATTACAATAAGTATAAATGGCATAAAAGCAGGTTTAGAACATACTGACTCCTGAAAGTAAAAATTCAACTAGTGATTGCAGAAGGCAAGGTATACTCGAGAGTAGTCTGTCAGCCATCAGTGTTCAGATCACTTTAAGAATCATTCAGTACATTCTAAAGAAGGCAAAGTGTGGTGTGGAATTCTCTGGCGGTCCAGTGGTTAGGACTCTACACTTCCACTACAGGCAGCACGGGTTCAATCCCCGGCGTTGGGGAATTAAGACCCTGCATGCCGTGCACAGCATGGCCAAAAAAAAAAAAAGCGTGGTTAATTCAGTAATCTGGTTAAGCATACTCTGTAATCTCGTGATTATTTGAGCATAGTCTAAATTAGTAATCTTTATGTATTTCCCCCAAAACAGCCTACTGTGGCAGGACCATTTATTGAATACTCCATCCTTTTCTCCCTGATTTATTTTATTTATTTATTTATGGCTGCGTTGGGTCCTCGTTGCTGCACGCAGGCTTTCTCTACTTGCAGTGAGAGGGGGCTACTCATCATTGTGGTGCACGGGCCTCTCACTGCAGTGGCTTCTCTTGTTGCAGAGCAAAGGCTCTAGGCGCGCGGGCTTCAGTAGTTGTGATGTGAGGGCTCAGTAGTTGTGGCTCACAAGGCTCCAGAGTGCAGGATCAGTAGTTGTGGCGCATGGGCTTACTTGCTCCACCACATGTGGGATCCTCCCAGACCAGGGCTCGAACCTGTGTCCCCTGCATTGGCAGGTGGATTCTCAACCACTGCGCTACCAGGGAAGTCCTCTCCCTGATTTTTATATGTTATTTTTATCACATTCTAAATTCCCCACATATCCAGGTCTGTTTCTGAACTTACTATTATGCTCTAAATACTTGTTTTGTCTATTCTAACACAAATGCCAAACTGTCTTAAACACCTTTAACTTCCTGGTATATGGTACTATCTGGAGGGTCAAGGGTCACATACCCTCCCCACTTCTACTGCCCTCCAATTATTGTTCTTCTTCAAAGTTTTTCAAAATTTTTCAACTACTGCATTTACTCTTCCAAATGAACTATATATGTGATTTGTCAAGATCTCGAAAAGGCTCACATCACTGGGTTTACCAACAATTTGCATTAAATCTGTAGAATAACTTGGGGAGCACTGACATCTATATAATATCTTTATAATATTTAAGTCTCTCACATTGAGGAACAGAGCATAAATATTGAACTTATATCTTTTAAAAGATCCTTCAGTAAAGCTTTAGTTTTTTCATATTAGTTTTGCATATTTCTTATTAAGTTAATTTTTGTTCTCTATCACCGTATCATTTTTTTTAATTTAAAATTCTGCTAGTGTAGCATTTAACACAATTTATAAAGAATTAAGTTTTGTAAAAATAGGTCATCCTCACTTCTTTACCCTTCTCCATTCATACCCTTCCAAAACAGGATGTGCCTCATTCACCTTTGAAATCTAAGTACCTGCCTAGTATGTAGCAATCAATCAAACAATTACTGTTTCCCAAACTGACAAATATCTTGCTAAGTTATGTAAACCCGATACTAAATCTTTAAAAGGGAGAAGAAAACAGATGGTTTATTCATTTGGGATACGGAGGAGATTCTAAATCCTCCACCACCCTTGTTAACCTAAAAAATAGTACACGTCAAAAAAGATATCTTGGGAGCTTCCCTGGTGGTGCAGTGGTTAAGAATCCACCTGCCAATGCAGGGGACACGGGTTCGAGCCCTGGTCTGGGAAGATCCCACATGCCGCGGAGCAACTAAGCCTGTATGCCAGAAGTACTGAGTCTGTGCTCTAGAGCCCACGAGCCACAACTACCCAGCCTGCACACCTAGAGCCAGTGCTCCGCAACAAGGGAAGCCACCGCAATGAGAAGCCCGTGCACCTCAACAAAGAGTAGCCGGCGCTCACCACAACTAGAGAAAGCCCGCGGGCAGCAATGAAGACCCAATGCAGCCAAAAATAAAATAAATTTTTTTAAAAAAAGATATCTTCCTTCCTTTGAAAGTCTTTCATAAACGAACTCAGTACAAACCTTCTCTGGATTTATTTTTCAGCCTTTACAACCTCACCAATAATTCTATTCCTTATGTATAAATGGAATGACCAACATTTGCTGAATGCTCCTGGTGAGTTAGATGTGTTACATAATTTAGCTCATTTACTCCTCACCACAACCCTATGAAGTGGATGTTATTATGCCCCATTTTGCAGAGAGGAAACTGAGGCACAGAGAGGTTAAGTAACTTGCCCAAGGTTACATATCTAAGATGGAATTTGAACCAAGGCAGTCAGCTTCAGAATCCACAAAAAATATTTTAAAGAGCACATTATTTCATATTTTTATTTCATCAGTGGATAGCCTTTAGTGGGCCAGTTGAAAACCTTCATTGTGCTAAATAAAGGTCAGCATATCTACAATTCTTAACATTTTAAATTCATAAAGTTAAAAACAAAAAATAAAATCTTCAAATTATACTTAGGAATGTTTTAAAATATTCTTAAAAAGAACTAAACATTAATAATTCTGTATTTTAAATTCCAGTTTAAATTAGGCATAAAATCTTTAGTTAAATCACCGCAGTTTTGTTTAGCAAGCTCTTAATACTTAACTGAATCACATCTATTTAACAACATTCCCAACCACCCCTCTGGGATGACCCGGAATCATCTGGCCCCAACCTTCCCAAAATGAATTATTAAAGAATCTCATGCCTTTAAAAGAAAGGATCAGACCAGTGGTGGCAGCTGCCAAGAATGAGTTTACTGCCTGGTTTCCATGACTACATCAATCTGAGACTCGTGTAAGAGAGAAGACGTATCCTTGGAAACCAACTCTTGGCTTCTCTCAATTAAGAAAAGGAGTGGGGAAAAAAAGAGAAAAGGCTTCAGAATAATTTAACTTGTGTTTAATGTGTTCACTGCACATGATAATCAATGGCAAAAGTCCTGTCCCAATCAAACTTGTGAGAAAGTTATATGGTGCCTAGTGGAAAACCCCAAATTGGTTTTACAGAGATTATCTTATGACCCATAAACAATTATTTTCGTTTCAGACTTTAAAAGAAAATCACAACAGAAGCTCTACCAGTAGAACTTCATAAATAACGTCTAACTGGGACCAGTATTTGGTAACCCCTCAACTGTACAACTGCATGCCACCATCTGAGCTGTCCACACACATCCCATATACTCTAGAGGTGTCCTTTGTTTTAGGTGCTACCAATTGTGAAATTTCAAAATGGAAGGTTTTTCCAAATTCAGGAGCAGACTGAATATATTTATGAAAATAACTATACTTCATAAGAAAAGTTACAGGTCCATTCATTTCAACTTCACTTTCTATGAAGTGCAAATGAGCTTTAATGAAATATATTAAGTACAGCCTCCCAGGTTTTCTTAAACCAGGACCCTACTTCCCTGGAGCTATAAATATACTTCCTGTCATCAATAGCAATGGCTGTAGCAACCTCTCTGTTCAAAAGAACTAAAAATACATTTTCGTACATATCCTCTCTTCTGCTACCCACCCACCATTCCAAGAGGAACTGACAGAGGGAAATGCAGAGCTGTGTAAAGTTAAGCTGAGAGCAATGCAGAGACTGTAATTTTCCTTTAAAAAATAAAAAAAGGCTACCTTCAATTGAATACTGTCTAGGGGAGGTATTAATCAGCTATTACAGGGTCAGAATAAATTTTAAAGTTTTTGGAGAAGCTATTCCTGATCACAAGTTATATTTACTGTTATTTGGGAACCAGTGTTATTCCGTTAAACCATGTTAGAAATTCATGCATATTGGAACTATGCAAAGTAAGAATTTTCTGTATATAAAAGTGACTCATGGAACTAGATGGGGGTGCTCAGCCAGCACTTTCAGTGGGGCTGGGGTCAATGAGATAGCCCTCATGCTCACGAGACTGTTACCCACAATGGGGCTGGAGTAAAAAAAGACGGAAAGCTAGATTCTAAATGTCAGAGAAAGGAGGTACAAATTCAGAAAGGGAAAACACTAGAAAAAATCCTGTGGTACTGAAAAAGAACTAAACATATCAGAGTGAAATCATGGCTTTCAATATTTATAGGCATATATCGATGTTTGTGTATGTTTTGTATATACATGTGTATGTATATGTATAAATTATTACAAACCCTCCAACCACAAACCCCAGCATCTGTGTTTCACTTCCTGCCCAATAGGGAAAATTTCCACCTAACAACTTCCCACCACCACCATGATAAAGGCCCTCATCCATATTTTCCCCTCATTCCTTCTGCCTCCTGACCCTAGTGCTTCTCCCATGTGGCCCTGCATAGCATGGTGCCTCCTGCATCTGAGGAACTATGAGTAATAAACTTCCTTCAATGGCATTGACTTCTTCATGCCATCACTCAGTCGTACTTATAAATTAAATCCCAGGTATATTTTAAAACAATATCCTACCTCTGGACTCTAATAGAGCCTAAGAGCAATGATACCCCAGAAGAAAAGAACATATCTGGTATTCAGATCTTGTTTTCTAAATATAGCCCCTAATAAAAGGTCTGAACCAGAGTTCCTTGATGAAATGGTTGATTCCACAACTGGGGCAGTGAAAGTACAAGATGAGCATGGAAAATCTCACTGTGCAAAAAAGTTAAGAAAAGTAAGTGATCAAAGAATGATGGGGACATGAAAAAAGGGCCCAGGAGCCAGCTTGAAAGAGTTCCTATGGCCAAATTTGGGACAATTCGAGCATCAAAATAAATGATAAATGAATAACACAGGAATCCAGGAGTTCATGCTAATATGTTTAAATGATTTTAAAAAAGAAAAAAGGGACCACTTGGTGGTCCAGTGGTTAAGACTCCGCACTTTGGGACTTCCCAGGTGGCGCAGTGGTTAAGAATCTGCCTGCCAGTGCAGGGGACATGGGTTCAATCCCTGGTCCGGGAAGATCCCACATGCCGCAGAGCAACTAAGCCCGTGTGCCAGAACTACTGAGGCTGAGCTCTAGAGCCTGCGAGCCACAACTACTGAACCTGTGTGGCACAACTACTGAAGCCCATGTGCCTAGAGCCTGTGCTCTGCAATAAGTCACCGCAACGAGAAGCCACCACACCTCAATGAAGAGTAGCCCCAGCTCGCTGCAACTAGAGAAAGCCCATGCGCAGCAGTGAAGACCCAAAGCAGTCAAAAATAAATAAACAAATTTATTACAAAAAAAAAAAAAACAGGCTCCACACTTCCACTGCAGGGGGCACGGGTTCGATCCCTGGTCAGGGAACTAACATCCTGCATGCCACGTGGCATGGCAAATATATAAATAAATAAATACATAAATAAATACAAAGAAAAAAAGGGGGAGAGAAAGCTTTTTCTTAAGTGAAATGCCAAATGATGAATGCAGAAGGAATGATGAAATTTTAAAAATTTTACCATCTGGTAACCACTGTAGTAATAACTGACTCAGGCACAAATCATCAATAGATGCTACAACTAGTAGGTAAAAAGTTGATGAGAAATGAACTATTCATATAGCCTCAAAGTATCATCTCACAAAATGTATAACGTTTACTTACTAGGAAGTGCAAAACACTTCCGAACTAACTTTAACTGAAGAGACACGAAAACTAAATGCAATGTATGGTCCTGGATGGTCTCTGAATTAGAAATCTGAGGGAAAGGAAGAGGTTTTTCTGCTTTTGTTTTTGGAGGGGGGAGTGGGTTTTTGTTATCTTTTGGGTTTTTTGTTTGTTTGTTTTTACTGTAAAGAACATAACTGGAAGATCAGCGAAATCTGAGTGGTGTCTGTGAATTAGCAGTATTATATCAATATTTATTTCCTGATATTAATGAGTGTGCTGTGGTTCAACAGAAGAATATCCTTGTTTTGAGGATATACATACTGATTAAGAGGTTACAGAGCCTTCTGTCTGCAATTTACTTCTCAAATGATTCAGAAAAACTGTATAGCTACATGGATATAGTGACAAAGATAAAGCAATTATGGTAAAATGTTAACAATTTACCATTAACAATGTGTAATCTCAGTGAAGAATATACTTGGCCAAACAGCAAATAAATACTAATTTCCAAAGGACTAAAATCATATAGCCCGTATTCTTTAACTACAATGCAATTAAATCTATAAGCCAATATTAAAAAACCTCACAGTTGAAAATTAAAAGACACACTTATAAATAACCCATGGATCAAAGAATAAAACCACAATGGAAATTAGGAAATAGTCTGAACTGTTACTGAAGAAATTCCAACCAAAATATTAGTAATCTGATGCCATCAATGTATAAGATAAAAAGATAATATGGTACACACCATGACCAAATTGTGTTTCATTTAAAAGCTACCTTTCTAATTAATGAAAGGTAGTTGCCAGGGGCTAGAGGGAGGTAGAAACAGGAACGTCCTGTTTAAGAGTTCCACTTGGGGATGGTGAAAAAGTCCTGGAGATGGATGGCGGTGATGATATCACAACAATCAATATGAATGTACACTGAACTGTATGCTTAAAAATAGTAAAAATGGTAAATTTTGTTACGTATTTTTAAAAAATTATTTATTTATTTATTTTTTAAAGGCAAATCCATTTATTCATCATTTTTGGCTGCATTGGGTCTTTGTTGCTGCACACAGGCTTTCTCTAGTTGTGGTAAGTGGGGGTTACTCTTCGTTGTGGTGCACAGGCTTCTTATTGTGGTGGCTTCTCTTGTTATGGAGCACAGGCTCTAGGCACACGGGCTTCAGTAGTTGCAGCACACGGGCTCAGTAGTTGCGGTGCGTGGGCTCTAGAGCGCAGGCGCAGTAGTTGTGGCACACAGGCTTAGTTGCTCCACGGCATGTGGGATCTTCCTGGAGCATCGCTCAAACCCGTGTCCCCTGCATTGGCAGGCAGATTCTTAACCACTGCGCCACCAGGGAAGTCCTGTTATGTATATTTTACAATAAGAATTATATAAAATGAGCCCAAAAGAATAAAACAGCATTTTCTCATGGAAATTGATTAATGTAATTTATTATACTGACAGATTAAAGAAATAGCATATGAATACCAATAGATGCAGAAAAAGCATGGGATATAATTCAACATCCGCTCATTAAAAACTCTTTGCAACAAGGAATGGAGGGGAACTTCCTTAATCTGATAAATGGTGTCTACAGCCCTAAGATCACACGGTAGGATTCAAAAGACTCCTGCCAGATCAGATAACACTGCACAGAATATAAAACCTTGCACCCTTCTTTTAAAATTCTACTACAATTATTTGAAATGTAAAAGACAGAAAAAGTAGTTATCTCTTCTGTGCTGATAAATATTGTTTTGATGTCAAGAACAATTACCTTAACAGAAAAGCGATTCTTCTAAGCTACTAACAGCAAAAAATGGCTTCAGATCAACAACTTTAAAATCAAAATGAGGGACTTCCCTGGTGGTCCAGTGGCTAAGACTCCACGTTCCCAATGCAGGGGTCCCGGATTCGATCCCTGGTCAGGGAACTAGATCCCACATGACGCAACTAAGACCCGGCACAGCCAAATAAATAAATAAATATATTTTTAAATAATAAAATCAAAATCATTTTGAGCAGGAAGTTAATATCCAACAATTTTTTAAAATAGTACAATTCTGTTTTCTAGAGTAACCTTTTTCAAAAGAGTTGTCCTTATTAGAGGACTCAGCAGAAAACTACGCTCTTTGAAATTTGGCAGATTAGTGATATCTTTCTATAGCTAAAATGAATAACCAGGTACTACAACTTTGACATTTTTTTCAGACTAAACTCATTCAAGTCATGTTCTCTTCAACTGAGAAGGTTGGAGCCTGGTCTATCCATTCATTTGTGCCTTAGAGCAGGTGAACTCTTTCCTGATAACCATCTTAGTCCTGCCTGCAGTTGCTCCATGTAAACAGAGATGGAGTCACCACCTATTCAAGGCACCACTGCTGTCTTCAGCCTTCTTTATTTTCAAAGTAAGTTGGATGTGTCACTAATCAGCAATTGTACTCATGATTTCAAAGTATTTTCCTAATTCAACAAAATTCAATTATGAGAAATGATGAGTAGAAAACTGCCTCTTATTTGGGCAACTGTGGACTCAGCTTAGAATAAGCAAAGCTGTAATCACTACTGCAGGATTTCTCAAATTTGAGAGATACAAATTACCTTTTAAAGGAAACAAAATTTTTAACACACCTTCAATGCTAATTAAAAAATTTTTATTAATGAATAAACGTAACACTGTGCTATTATACAGCTATAAAACCAAAACAAACTTATATAAAAATATAAAACCAGTAAGATTCAAATTAACAATATTAATAGATAACAATAGATTTAATGCTGAAATTAAATCACTAGTCACAACATGGCTATTGCATCACCTACTACAACAGTTTTCTTTTTTTTTTAAGCTTGGCATGCCTAAACACATACGTCATATAATACTAATTCTCCCATCACTTTCCCATTCAAACAACTGCTAACAAGTTGCCCAGTGTGCCCAGCACTACTTGGCCTTCCACTGACTGGTCCCACAAACTACTTACTTACAAATAAAGACATAGATAACCAATGATCCTAAACACACACACAAACATGGGCACTGAAATTGTGTGGCAATACTCAGTTACAAGGTGGGCAGTCATTCATATGCTTATAGTTCAGGTTACTGAAATTTTAAAAACTATTAGAGTCTACTCAGAGAAATTTCTCTTCAAAATATATCCAAGGACCCCCATTTGAGATACTGCATTACAGTATGACTGTAGAGGTTCTATTGAAAACATTCACCATATCACACAATATCCCATTTAAGAGGAAAATGCCTCAAACCACAGTGCCAGGAAAGGCTGTTTCTCACTACTGATGATGGTTTCTATCTTGTAAGTCAAGTGAATCTCTTGGAACCTTCGGCTAATATAACTTGAGAGCTCAGTATACAGTCTTCTTTAAATAACTGCATAGAATCTAATGGACTGCGCTACCATAATCAAGCACACACTATAAAAATCAAACATTACAAAAGAAAATACGCTAAATAGAAGGTATCCTTCCCACCAGGCATCCAGTTCCCCACTCCCCAGTGATCATTATTACTGACCAGCTTCTTTGGTGTCTTTCTGGAGAACTCCTAAATGCACTCTCTCTAGAAACACACACACAATGGTATTATATTTGTATCAGTAAATTACTTCAAATTCTCCTTAGAATGAGCTAGGCCATGAGTATTTCCTTCACTGGTCCTAATATTTTAGAAATTACAGTGGTTTTTTGTTTGTTTTTTTTTAGTTGTTTTTTGTTTTGTTTTGTTTTTATTGATTTTGGCTGTGCTGGGTCTTAGTTGCGGCATGCAGGATCTTCGTTGTGACATTCGGGATCTTCGTCGCGGCACTCGGGATCTTCGTCGCAGCATGCAAACTCTTAGTTGCAGCATGCGTGTGGGATCTAGTTCCCCGACCAGGGATCAAACCCAGGCCCCCTGCATTGGGAGCACGGAGTCTTACCCACTGGACCACCAGGGAAGTCCCAAAATTACAGTGTATTAGAATTAAATAATTTTAGGGATAGAAGGATGTTAAACCATCAAGTCCCTTATCACTTTACAGAGGAAGAAACTGTGACCAGGAAAGACTTGCCTAAAGTCTCAAGGCTAATTAGTACTACCAGAAATAGAACTCAGGTCTGCTTACTCCAAACCCTTTCTTTATCCAAGGTGTACTCAAATTTCTTTACATTTTCCACAGTCATCAGGTGATTAATTTGTCTTAACCGTATGAAATTAGAAGCAAGAAGTTCCCCTTGTAACAGAGTTTTTCTCAGGGGATGAACGACTGATTATTTGCAATTAAGTCTGTTTAGTCACCATCGATACACAGATCTGTCTGCACCAAACACAGCAACATATTGGGTTGGCCAAAAACTTCATTCGATTTTTTTCCCTCAGATGGCTCTGGTAGGGCTTAGTTGTCTTTAACTTCAATTGAAACAATTTTGTCAGACTGTATTGTGACAGCTATCATATCAGCATGCATTTAAAAACAAAACTTATCAAAATTGGTGATTTCTCTGTAGCCATTTTAGTATTGAAGATGGAAGAAAAAAAGCAACATTTTCGGCATATTATGCTTTCTTATTTCAAGAAAGGGAAAAACGTAACTGAAACGCAAAAAAAGGTTTGTTCAGTATATGGAGAGGGTGCTGTGACTGATCAAACATATCAAAAGTGGTTTGTGAAGTTTCGTGCTAGAGATTTCTCCCTGGACGATGCTCCACGGTCAGGTAGACCAGTTGAAGTTGATAGCGATCAAATCGAGACATTAATTGAGAACAATCAATGTTATACCATGTGGGAGATAGCCGACATACTCAAAATATCCAAATCAAGTGCTGAAAACCATTTGTACCAGCTTGGTTATGTGAATCGCTTTGATATTTGGGTTCCACACAAGTTAAGGAAAAAAACCTTCTTGACCCAATTTCCACAGGTGATTCTCTACTGAAATGTAATGAAAATGTTCCGTTTTTAAAACAAATTGTGACGGGCGATGAAACGTAGATATTGTACAATAAAGTGGAACGGAAGACATCGTGGGGCAAGCGAAATGAACCACCACCAACCACACCAAAGGCCAGTCTTCATCCAAAGAAGGTGATGTTGTGTATACGGTGAGATTGGAAGGGAGTCATCTATTATGAGCTCCTTCCAGAAAACCAAACGATTAATTCCAACAAGTACTGCTCCCAATTAGACCAGCTGAAAGCAGCACTTGATGAAAAGTGTCGGGAATTAGTTAACAGAAAACGCATAATCTTCTATCAAGATAATGCAAGACCGCATGTTTCTTTGATGACCAGGCAAAAACTGTTACAGCTTGGCTGGGAAGTTTTGATTCAACCGCTTTATTCACCAGACATTGCACCTTCAGATTTCCATTTATTTTGGTATCTATAAAATTCTCTTAATGGAAAAAATTTCAGTTCCCTGGAAGACTGTAAAAGGCACCTGGAACAGTTCTTTGCTCAAAAAGATAAAATGTTTTGGGAAGATGGAATTATGACGTTGCTTGAAAAATGGCAGAAGGTAGTGGAACAAAACAGTGAATAAAAAGTAAACAACTTTACTGTTCAATAAAGTTCGTGGTGAAAATGAAAAAATGTGTCTTCTATTTTTACTTAAAAACCGAATGAACTTTTCGGCCAACCCAATAATCGATCATCCCTAACATTCTTGGTAATTTCCAAGAAACAAAGTTGAAATTTAGGGTAGCTACACAGCCCTCCGAATCATCAAAAGAAAAAGAAATGTTATATTACAGAGCCCCCAGATTTTGGTATCGATACCTGTTCATCAGCAAACATGTCTGTTTACTATATGCCTAGCACTTGGCTCAATGTTGAACATCAATGTATTGAACACCTAATGGAATTAATAGACATGCTTAATACATAATTGTCCTCAATAAACTAACAGGAAATTAAGACATGAAAATGAGTAATTAAAATACATTGTGATCGGAACTTCCCTGGTGGCTCAGTGGATAACGCTCTGCGCTCCCAATGCAAGGCGCCCGGGTTCGATCTCAGGTTAGGGAACTAGATCCCACACGCATGCTGCAACTAAGAGTTCACATGCCACAACTAAGGAGCCCGCATGCCAAAACTAAGGAGCCCAAGTGCTGCAACTAAGACCCCGTACAACCAAATAAGTAAATAAATATTTTTTTAAAAAACCAAAAAACATTGTGATCAATACTGTATTTGTTATACCAACCCTAAAAGGAGGAAAAAACAATTCCTAGGAGAATTCAGGAGACTTCCATAAGTGGGTGATACTTCAGCAGGGTCTAGAAGACTATGTAGTAGTGCGGTTACTTAAGTTTTTGTTTATTTAATGAATTCAGTTTCAAAGAGAAAGATAAACTAAATCATATAGGTACAGTCTTTGGCAATTACAGTGAAGGTTGCAAACTGGTAGCACACTGTGTTATAAAAATATTGAATATGAACTCTTTAGATAGGCCATGGAAACTCCAGTATGACATATGACCCAAGAGATCTACTTCTCTCATTCATATAAGCTGCCCAGCTTCCAAAGACATATTTGAGTTTGCATCCCCCGACAAACTTAATGCCAAAGATAAGGGAGATGGAAAGAAGAGAGTAGAAGAAAAAGACATCTTAAAAACCTTCTGAGTTTTCAAGCCATTACATGGGCTTACAGTTTCTTGTTTAAAGGTATTTTCCAGTTTTGGAATCAGAAAACTTACAAAACTAGGAAACGAACAGGAAAAAGAAGGAAATAATAAAAAGACAGCTTTAGATGCTGAGTGAGGTTAGGCTCACTGAAGAACTAAGGGAACTCACCTGCTGCCACCAAACTCAAAGTGCAAGTAATATGAATCCATGCCTCAGCAAAATTACATATTACTATACATCCTGGACCACCAAGATCCTTCTAAAACCTTTAATCTGCATGTGTCAGTGTATGGATTATTATATAAGTGTCTGGATTATCACATAATATGATTAATTGACTTGATAGAAATAGCACAAGGATCTATACCTAGATCAGAATTGAGACAGTCAGTAAGGTAATGCTCATTGGAGAAACTGATCCCTACCTAAGAAATTATAATGCAAGGTAAAAAAGAGGGAGATGGGCAGTCCAAAAGACAGAGGGTCTGAAAGAGCACAGCACAGTCAAGGATACGGGGAAAAGGTAAGGCTAAAAGGTTAAGAGGGATTGGTCACAAAAACTTGCTCTGATAAGGAGTCTGGATTTTACCCAGAGGATTTTAAACTGGGGAGTGCTATGATTAGATAGGGAAGTCAAAAAGATCACTCTTGGCAGCAGTGTGATACATGATGTAGAATAAGGAAATAATAATGGGTAGACAACTAGGGAATCTGCAGCAGTCATCTAAATGAGAAGAAACCAGAACTAAGGGACAGAAGAGGTGGGGGAAAGCAGGCAAATTTGAGAAATATTAAAGGTAAAACAGATGGGAATGCAACACCAACCAGAAGAACAGTGTCATCCAAATTTCTGGTTTGGGTTACAGGGTTTTGTCATTCATCAAGACAGAGAATACAAAAGTAACACATTTAAAGGGAAGATGAGGTCAGTTCTGAGCCTGTTACAGGTGCCTGGGAAACAGTCCAGTGAAGATTACCAGTAGGTTGCTGGCTATCATCCAGCGCGAGGACGAATTTTCTCCTACTTAGCAAGGAGCTGGCAGCCGAAACCCTGGGCATAGGCATATGCTTCCAGGAACAATGCGTAGGATGAAACACAAGAGGGCTAAGGATGTACTCTTTGGTAAGTCAAAGAGTGGTCACCGAAGAGAGGCCTAAGGGAACTGAGGAGTGGCCAGAAAGGTAGAGAAAAACCAAGAAAGTGTGTCACAGAACTCCGGGGAAGATGGTTCAGGAAGCAAATGTTGTACGGTTTATCCCATTTACTCAATTCTTCTCCCTCTCTCTTCCCTCTCCCATCCTTGCCACATTTTCCCCCACTGAAACCCCAGGAAGATAAAAGTTACTCTGTGATCAATTATGCAGCTACACTGTATCCTGACCAACTACTACAGAGGAAAAACAAAATCAAGATCATTATAATATTTCCTAACATTTACTGAAAGTTTACTACATGCTAAGAACTCTGCTAAGCACTTGGGGTGAATGATCTAATCCTTAAAACAAACATGCAGTAAAAGAGTACTATGTTGAACCCATTTATTAGGTGAGGAAACAGTCTCAGAAGGGTTAAGTATTAATACTTTGTCCATGTTCACAAAGCATGGCAGGTATGGGATATGAACTCTAGTCACTTCCAACTCCCCAAATTAAAATAACTATAAAGCCTGACAAGGAAAATACGAAAGAAATACAAAATCCAATCTGGGGACTTTCCTGGCAGTCCAGCGGTTAAGACTCCATGCTTCCAGTGCAAGCAGTATGGGTTGAATCCCTGGTCGGGGAACTACGATTTCCACATGCCATGCAACGTGGCCAGGGGGCGGAGGGGGGGAGGAACTAATCTGATTCAAGGACTGGCAGTGTTTGACAGACTGACAGTATAAATGTATTTTAAATATCTAAGAAAATTTAATTCACTAACAAAGGGGTATGAAGGAATTTAATCAGTTAAGCTTGAATTAACATTAATTAAAGAGCAAGTGAAAGTTACTGTTCTTATTTCTATGTATAAATTACAATGCTTACAAGTACAATAACAAGACTAAAGAAAAACTAGGTTTTTAAATTTGCCACTTAAATAAATTGAACATTAATTTGAAACCCAAGTAATTTTTAGTCCTTTTCATGAACAAAAGCCCCACTCAGACATTACAAAACACACATAACTGAACTGCTCTGTTAACCACTACTTGCTCTACAACAGCATTCTTCAAAGTAGAACTTCTGAAAGCTAAGTGCAAGTGAATAAG
Organism: Leucopleurus acutus; assembly: GCF_964270905.1. Taxonomy (NCBI): domain Eukaryota; kingdom Metazoa; phylum Chordata; class Mammalia; order Artiodactyla; family Delphinidae; genus Leucopleurus; species Leucopleurus acutus. Next base: position 58,412,155 of record NC_139158.1, read on the forward strand.
CAGGAAATGTTAGTTGAAATGTCAAACTTAAGTAACTCTCACAGTATACGGGCATGACGCTTTCTGGAAGGTTTCACAAGTACTGTTCATAGTGCCTAGGGATGCCTCTGAGAAGGGGAACTTGGAAGATGAGGGAGAGAGAATTACCTTTTACGTATATTTTTAGTACTAACATTTGAATATTTTAACATGTACATGTATCATTCAAATGCATACATGATTTTAAATGAAGCAAATTTTAAAATATACACACTGGGGCTTCCCTGGTGGCGCAGTGGTTGAGAGACCGCCTGCCGATGCAGGGGACACGGGTTCATGCCCTGGTCCGGGAAGATCCCACATGCCGAGGAGCGGCTAGGCCCGTGAGCCATGGCCGCTGCACCTGCGCGTCCAGAGCCTGTGCTCCACAACGGGAGAGGCCACAACAGTGAGAGGCCCACGTACCACAAAAAAAAAAAAATTTAAAAATAAAAAATAAAATAAAAATATACACATTGATTAAAAAACATAAAGCCATTATTTTTTCCATTTTCCAAAAAGATGCTTTCTCAAATTTACCTTCTCCTTCCCACCACAGTCAGTCACTATTGAGAATCACTGCCTCAGAGCTTCACAACTGCCACCAACAGCACTATTGCTAACTGGGTATGAACTATAGGAAGAAAAAGGATCTTCTATCACTTCCACCAACTAGTAGCAAGATCCTGGGCCAGGCTAACTCCCCAGAATGGAGAAACAGAGAAACACCAGTTGGAAGTCACTGTATATTCAGCCCCTGTTAACAAAGCAAGCAGGTCCAGGTGGGAAGCAAGGTGCGCTGGAGAGCAGTGGTCTCACAGACAGCAGCAGAAGCACTGATTCAGGAACTGGCCGCATTCCTTGAAAGGTGGGTAAAGCATTCAAATCAATCGAGGCATGGAAAGGGGCACCAGAACAGAAGCATTCCTGTGAAAGCTCTCCCCCAGACTTCCCCACCTTTCCTTTTAGAGGAACACTGGAAGTCCTGGAACTATTCCATATACTGATGTACTGCTGATACACCAAATGGAAGATATTCTCTTTATTAATGGGGTATTACTAATGCGTTTATAATACTGCATTAAGCCACCTGTCAACCAGTGTTTTAAAACTAATTGATGGTTATTTGTCAATCAATATTTGAGAACTCTTGAACAATTTATAGCAGCCGGGTTTTAACTTCTCCCCACACACAAAAGCTCAGTTCACTTTCAAAAAGCCAAAAATGTGGAACCCTACTAATGCTTCTACTGCTTAAATCATGCTTATCCACATATCTCCATTCCCCTATGCCTAGCCAGTCCAGAACACCATCAACTCTGGCCAAATATGCTCTAACAATCATGAAACTAGTCTCTATGCTCTGTCCAGTTCATTCTCCACAGTAATGACAATCAAATTTTTTGACTGCACACCAGTCAATCAAGCAACACGCACATCCCCAACATGTGTTCACCAATAAATATGATAAAGATACTAATATATATAAATACTACAAAAAACAGTCATTCATTTCCAAATGTAATAATGATTGTAATAATGGTTTTTATATGGGAAAATATAAAAACCATTACTGCTATCACTAAGATGTTAATATCAACCTTGTTTTAAAAATATTTAGTGTGATCCATATGATCAAATATTTATTATGCTTGAAAAATCTCATTTTAATACTTTGTGACAAAGCAATCTGAAAGCCTGGTTTCAAATCAATACTTGGTTTTAATGGTTATCATAGTCCAAAAGAAATATGGGTCCAAAAGGAAGAAGCACTACGGTTGTGCTTACTAAAGAGTGGTATTTCTTTTTCCAACCCCATCCAATTATACAAACATTTCCCTTCAAATTTGGCTAGCAAATGTCTATCTTCCCTTGAAAAGGAAACGACTCTTGAAATTACTCTTGAAAACTAGTCAGAAGATTTTACTTTTTAAATTTCTAACAAATGGATGTGAAACCCACTAAAACTAAGAGCAAGAGTAACTCTATAATAAACCCTTATATACCTATTATCCAGCTTCAATGATTATCAGTAATGGTAAATAACCTACAACCCTCAGACACAATGAATTATCTTAGAGCAAATTCCAGACATCCTATCATCTCATCCATAAATACTTCAGTACATATCTCCAAGGGAAAAGAGTTTTTTCTTTTAATATAACTATACTATTATCATATCTTTAAAAACTTAAAACAATAGTTTAAAAATCATTTAATATATTAAGTGGTATTCAAATTACTCCCAATTGTCTCATAAATACCTTTTTACAGTTAATTTGTATGACACAGGATCTAATCAAGGTCTACACATTACATTTAGTTAATATGTCTCAACTCTTTTCTAACCTGTAATAGTTTCTCCACTTTTTTTCTTGCCATTTATTTGAAGTAACTGGGTTCATTTGTCCTACTGGATTTCTCACATTCTGAATTTTCTAATTACATTCTATAAGCTGATTGTTAGATCTAGATGCTTAATTAGAGTCAGGTTTGATTTGATTTTGGTAGGGAAAGACTATTTCATGAATGGTGTTATATTTTTCCTATTGTACCACATGAGAGGAACATAAAGGTAGGTTGCACCCATTTTAGAGATGTTATGACTGATTAGAAGATTGTCATTCTGATTCTTCTATTATAAAGTTCCCTACTGGTTTTAATTGCAACTGATGATCAATGTCTAGGTCTTTTATTTCATTAGATCATCTGGAAATTTTTTTAGAAATACATTTGGAGATGTTTATCAGGTAAGAAATTTATGTTTCCAAGTTTTTCATGTGTAAAAATATGAGAGTTTTTATAGATGCAACAAAATCACAATGAGCCCATGAGTCACTGGGGAAATGCAAATCAAAACTACAATGAACTATCACTTCATACCACTAAGATAGCTACAGTCAAAAAGACAGCATAACAGGGGACTTCCCTGGTGGCACAGGGGTTAAGAATCCTCCTGCCAATGCAGGGGACACAGGTTCAAGCCCTGGTCCGGGAAGATCCCACATGCCGCGGAGCAACTAAGCCTGTGAGCCACAACTACTGAGTCTGCGCTCTAGAGCCCACGAGCCACAACTACTGAGCCCACATGCCGCAACTACTGAAGCCCGCGTGCCTAGAGCCCGTGCTCCACAACAAGAGAAGCCACCACAGTGAGAAGCCCACGCGCCGCAAGGAAGAGTAGCCCCCGGTCGCCGCAACTAGAGAAAGCCCGCACACAGCAAAGAAGACCCAATGTAGCCAAAAATAAATACATAAAATAAATTAAAAAAAAAAAAGACAGCATAAATATTGGTGAGGATGTGAAGAAACTGGAACCCTTGTGCATTGCTGCTGGGAATGTAAAATGGCACAGGTGCTTTACAAAACAGTTTGGCAATTCCTCTGAAGTTAAACAGACCCATTTAACCCAGCAATTCCGCTCTATATCCAAGAGAAATGAAAACGTATGCCCGCACATGTACTCGTGCATGAATGCTCACAGCAGCATTAATCGTAATAGCCAAAAAGTGGAAACAACTCAAAAATTCACTAACTGATGAATAGATAAACAATATATCTAAACAATGGATTATTTATTCAGCTATAAAAAGGAATGAATGAATTCATGCTACAACATGAATGAACTCCCTAAAACATTATGCTAATTAAAAGAAGTCAGTCAACAAAGGCCACATTTTATATGATTCCATTTATATAAAATGTCCAGAACAGGCAAATAGAAAGAGTAGGGGCTGCCAGAGGCTGGAGGGAGGGTGGAATGGGGAGTGAAGGTAATGGGTGCAGGGTTTCTCCTTGGTGTGATGAAAATGTTCTGAAATTAGATAATGGTGATGGTTGCACAACTCCACAAATACACTAAAAATCACTGATTGTACACTTTAAAAGGCTGAATTTTATAGTATGTAAATTATATCATGATTAAGCTTCTTTTTTAAATTACAAGGAAAATGTTATCCCATAGCATACTTGTAAGAAAAAAGACGTTACTTTCTCATTCACTGTTAAAATAACATCTTTACTTGAAGAGACAGATTAAAGATATTAACTTCTCAAATAATATTAGCTAGATAGCCATTTATCACAGAAAAAGTAGGCTTTTTTTTTTGGTAGAAGTAAAATGTATAACATCAACAACTCCACCACAAGATAACCAACAAGATAACCTGCCTCAATAGTTCATGAAGAGGCAATGAACGCATTTCATTTTTCATTCAAGTGTATGTTCTGTTTACATTTAGACAATTATTCCATACAACATTGTTATGAAGGCAGTCATTTACTATTAAGAATGTTTTCTCCAGTATAACTTTCTCCAGTAGCTCACAAAAGAAGTGATTTTTCTTGGATTTCTTTTAATAAAGAGAATCTAGCAAATACTAAGGCATGCTAGAAGCTTCTATACTTTTAAAACTATGTAACAAACCTCCAACACTGAAAAATTTATTCTAATATTGCTTGTTCAAATCTTCAGCAACATTTACTACATCTTACAAGAGTATCTGCAAACAAAATTTAGTCTTAGTTTCTTGATATATTATTTTCCATACACTATATCAACCTTTTTGTGGGTGCAGGCAGTGCGGACAGGAGAACCTGCCAATGGTATGTGCCTTTTGCTCATTTATAAGAACAGAAAACCTTGAAATAGATACTTTAATCATTAGGCTAGTAAAATTATGTACAGCATCTGATTGAATAGCCTATGTCTTTTTTTCTTTTCTTTTTGGCTGCACCCCATGGCTTGGGGGGATCTTAGTTCCCCCACTAGGGATTGAACCTGGGCCACGGCAGTGAAAGCGCTGAGTCCTAACCACTGGACTGCCAGGGAACTCCCCAGGCTATGGCTTTAAACATCATTGGGGGAAAAAAAACATGCAGAGCTTCTCTTTATGCTCCAGATGCTTAGTTTTCAAATGTCTTGTTGTTAGTGATAGCCTCATATTTTACTATTTAATATCTCAGGTTCTATATAATCTTAAAACAAGATTCCTATAATGACAGAGGATGTAAGTCTATGTTTCAAACAGAGTTCTTGATACCTTCCAATGTAATACGAGCTGACTTATTTAATCTGACTTAATAGCTCACTGAGCGGGACTTCCCTGGTGGTCCAGTGGTTAAGACTCCAAGCTCCCAATGCAGGGAGCCCAGGTCTGATCCCTGGTCACAGAACTAGATCCCACATGCATGCTGCAAATAAGACTAGGTGCAGCCAAATAAATAAATAAATAATAATAAAAAAAAAAAACTGCTCACCAGAACTTCATAATAGGAGCTAGACAAGGGTCAGCTCTGCCATTTTGTTTGTTTCCTTGTGCTTGCGTTATTAATATTTTCTTCAATCACTGGTTTCTTTGCAGGGATCTTTTTAAGCCACTTGTTCATTTTGTGAAGGTTAGTTTAATGAAAGCTGAATAATATAGACTGTTATCAATATGTTGCAATACACTGAAAGCAAATGTATATATACAGGGATTTCCCTGCTGGTCCAGTGGCTAAGACTCTGCGCTCCCAATGCAGGGGGCCTGGTTCGATCCCTGGTAGATCCCACATTCTGCAACTAAGAGTTCACATGCCGCAACTAAAGATCCCACATGCCACAACAAAGATCTCTTGTGCCACAACTAAGACCCAGGTCAGACAAATAAACAAATAAATTTAAAAAAATTTTTAAATATATATACAAAATGTATATATACAGCTCTGCTTGCTTACTGCAGGACTCCCCTCTTACTTCTGGACACCCAAACACTGTTTGACCTACAGACCCAAGAAGATGCCAGTGACAGTCCCTAAATGTAACGTTTTATCATTTTTTAGATAAAAACAATAAAAAGTTCAGCATCCCAGCATCTTATCCACCTCACTTGGAAAACTACTGCTCTGGATTGCAGCCACAGTGAACTTTTCACAACTGCAAATCAGATCAGTTCACTCTTTTAAATCCTTCAATGGCTTAGCCCTGCCTTCACGATAAAGTCCAAAATCCTTACCCAAAATCCTTACGTGGTGTATAGGGCCCTCAACTCTGGCCCCTGCTTCTCTCTAGTCCAGTGGTTCTCAACCCTGGCTGCATATTAGAATCACCTAGGGAATTAAAACATACATATACATATATATATATACGTAAGGTACCAATTCCTTCCTAGCTCAGGGTCTCTGTGTTGTTTAAACTGCAAGCATTGTTGAACTTCTCTGGTGCTCCCAAGACATCTTATTCTTCCCCTTTGATCACATCTATAATTACCATCAGGTGATTAATGTCTGCCTTCTGCATTAGCCCATAAGGACAGACATCACATCCAAGTTACTGGAGTATCCAGTTATCTGGAGTATCCCTAACTACCAGCACAATGTCTGGTATTTTCTACTGAACAGCACCCAGTTTTCTATTTCATACCAGTATGATCTTATCCTAAATTTCCAAAATAGTTCTGGCCTATCAACCATGTCTTTCTTCATAAAAAAGTTGACTTTAGCTACATAACACTTGGATATGATATAACACAGCACCATACTTCATTCAAAATCTAAATGAGCTACTAAAACTCATTTAGTAGCTCATTTAGATTTTTTTCTAAAGTTTTTCTAAAGAAATGTAAATTAAACCTAACTCAAAGTACTATTACATTTCTTTTAAATTAACAAAATCGAATATTAGGTGTTTTTAAATTTATTTTACTTTCGGCTGCGTTGGGTCTTCGTTGCTGCGTGTGGGCTTTCTCTAGTTGCAGTAAGCGGAGGCTACTCTTCATTACGGTGCACAGGCTTCTCACTGCGGTGGCTTCTCTTGTTGCGGAGCATGGGCTCTAGGCGCGCAGGCTTCAGTAGTTGTGGCACACGGCTCTCAGTAGTTATGGTGCACGGGCTTAGTTGCTCCACAGCATGTGGGATCTTCCTGGACCAGGGCTCGAACCCGTGTCCCCTGCATTGGCAGGCAGACTCTTAACAACTGCGCCACCAGGGAAGCCCAAATACTAAGTTTTGTTTGTAACAGCATTGGCTGTATTGTCAGGAAATAGGGCCACAAAAATTGCTGATGATGTTGTAAACTAGTTCAACCTTTCTAGAGAGCAATTCGGCACTGAAACCATATTCTGATGCAGTGAACCCATTTTAGGGGTAAGAGTGCAAGAAAATAATCCAAAAGAAGTATTTGAACAAGGGTGCTCAGAAGTACCATTTATAATAGTAAAAAGGAGAGAGAAAAGGAAAATAAAAAACGATCGCACAAACTACAGCTATCAATGCATAGAATACTATTCTGTGATTTAAAATAATAAACAAAATGAGTAAATATAAAATATTTGATGTTATTCAAGAAAACAAAAATCATATGCTGTATTTACTTTACTCGCCACGTACATATAAAAGGTTTTAACTAAAAAAAAAACTATGCCTATACACTGACACAAATGGATATGAATTTAAAGTAAATACAATTTCACATTTAATGGATTCTCTTTTCCACAGAGAATATATTAAAACAAATTTTAACACTGGGTTATTTGAGTGTTTGTTGCTCAATTGTATTGTTAGTGTTATATTATTGCTATTTTTGTTGTACTCAGACTCACTAAAAAAATTTCTTCAAATTTGTCATTTGGGAACATATTAGTTATTACATTAGAAGTAAAAAGACAAGATTGTATATTTGGCCAGATTCCTGCTTATAACTTAAGCTTCACCTGCACCTCATTTTTCCCACATGAAGGTGGAGAAAAACAATGCAACAATGTTTACAAACTGACTCTGAGAACCTCCAATGAAAGATGCTGGGCAAATACAAATATCAGAGCTGCTTAAAAACATCACCACCACCCAGTGTTTTGCACAAGTCACTTTATCCTTCTGAGACTCAATGTCTCCTTCTGCAGATAGAAAGAAACAGGCTAGAATCACATGAGGGGAGGAGGTTAGGTGAGGGAAAAGCACCTGAAAAAGCAGTCTATCTGAAAAAGCATCCCAGGCTACCCTGATAAATACTCTGATGAAGATCTGTTTGAGGTCCATTCACATTTTTGCAAAGAGGATAAGTTAGTACAACCCCCTCCAAGGGGTGGTAATTTGGCTACATGTCTACAAATTTAAAATGCACACGTATCCTTTGACCCAGTAATTCCACTTCTAAAAATATACAATTCAGGGGCTTCCCAGGTGGTGCAGTGGTTAAGAATCTGCCTGCTAATGCAGGGGACACGGGTTCGAGCCCTGGTCTGGGAGGATCCCACATGCCACAGAGCAACTAGGCCCGTGAGCCACAACTACTGAGCCTGCGCATCTGGAGCCTGTGCTCCGCAACAAGAGAGGCTGCGATAGTGAGAGGCCCGCGCACCGCGATGAAGAGTGGCCCCCGCTTGCCACAACTAGAGAAAGCCCTCGCACAGAAACAAAGACCCAACACAGCCAAAAATAAATAAATAAAAAATATACAATTCAGGTAATTTTACACATGAGCTCTTAACAAAGTATGTAGAAGGATATTCATTATAATGTTGTAATAGAAAAACCTGGAAACAACTTAAATGTTGTTTGATCCAAAAACTAGTTACAAATAATAGTACAGCCAAACAATGAAATAAGTAAAAGAATATCAATAAAATAAAAAGAATAAATAGCTCTATATGTACTAACATATAATGATTTCCTAAGTTAAGTAATGATTTTCCTACGTTAAGTAAAAAAGAGCAAGATATGGGAATTCCCTGGCAGTCCAGTGGCAAGGACTCCGTGCTTTCACTGCAGAGGGCCCAGGTTTGATTCCTGGTCAGGGAACTAAGATCCTACAAGCCAAGCCGAGCAGCAGTGAAAAAAAAGAAGAGCAAGATGTGACTGGTATGTACCATGGGGTAGGAGTACGGATAGGCAGATACATGTTTATACAGGAATAGTGTCTATGTAAAGCCACAGAAACTGGAAACTTCAACCATCTCTGGGGAGGTCAGGGTAGAAGGGAGGCATTTCTCCATACATACGCTTTCATACTGCTGGAATTTTTTCTCATAAGTATGACCTGTGCCCAAAACTCAGCAGTATTCTCTTTAGGCCCCACTCTGGGTCTAAGAGGCTATGATTCTGCCTCTGTGAAGCCTCACCATTGCCTCCTAAATTGGAAGGGTATTAACATCTGGCCCCATACTGCCCCTGAATTACCTTTCAAAAGCCTGGTGTGCCCAAGTCCCTGACCTCCTTTATCTTTTAGTTTTTTAATTTATTTTATTTTGTTTATTTTTATTTTTGGCTGCCTTGGATCTTTGTTGCTGTGTGCGGGATTTCTCTAGTTGCGGCGAGTGGGGGCTACTCTTCGTTGTGGTATGCGGGCTTCTCATTGCAGTGGCTTCTCTTGCTGTGGAGCACGGGCTCTAGGTGCGCCAACTTCAGTAGTTGCGGCGCACAGGCTCAGTAGTTGTGGCTCGTAGGCTGTAGAGCACAGGCTCAGCAGTTTTGGTGCACGGGCTTAGGTGCTCCGCGGCACGTGGGATCTTCCCGGACCAGGGCTTGAGCCCGTATCCCCTGCATTGGCAGGCGGATTCTTAACCACTGCACCACCAGGGAAGTCCCCCTGACCTCCTTTAAAATCCCCCTTTAAAGTCTCCACTGCCCAAACTCTAACACAGCACTTACAGCCCGTCAAGCCAACCTAATCTCATCTCCCACCCTTCTTCCCTCTACCCTATCCAACTACGTTTAACCTCTCCCTGCTCCCCAAGGACAATGGGTTCCTTCCACCTCCAAGCCTGCCTGTGATGCTCCTTCTTTCCTGTATCCTGTCCACCATACATAAACTCCTATCTATCCTTCATGACCCAAAGGCTCCCTTCCAGTCAAGTTTTCTCAGACCACCCAGGGAGGGAATGCTGTCTATACAGCCAGGCAGATACTCTGGAACTAGACTGCCAAGATTCAAATCCTGAGTATTCCCTCATCTGCACACTGTATGGGCTCAGTTTCCACCCTTGTCTAGTAAGAATCAGCCACCACATGATGGTAGAAAGAATTATATAAGATAATTCGTGGAAAGCATTTATTACCTAGCCTGACACAAGGCAAATAAAAGGTATTATTACACTCTCATAGACCTGTGATATAAGTATTTGTATCCACTTGTCCTGCATTAAGCTGTGAGCCCCTCAAAGGTAAAGATGTGACTTCCTCACTTTTATTCTGTATGCCAAGCACTTCACCTGGCAAACAGAATACATGTGAACGTACTTCAGTCAGAGGACTGGCTTTTCTGGTTTCTGAATTTCACCTAAGTGGTAAATTAGTGTCTAAAAGGTACCCAGTGAACAGCCTCCTAGATTGTACCCTGCCTTACAGTACGCACATAGCCAGGCCACTTCAGGCAGGCAGAGGTGAAAAAGAGATGGTGGGGCTTTTAGCCTTTCAGAGACAGTCAAGCAGACTGAAGGCCAGTGGGATATGAGACCGGCCAGCTTCTGCCTGTTGATTACTTATGGGGGCTGGATGGACATGAAGAGATGGGGAATCAAGATACTAAAAGTCATAGGTGTGCACACCAAGCAGGAAACACTCAGGAAAGATTCTCTCAGGGGACTTCCCTGGTGGTGCAGTGGTTAAGAATCCGCCTGCCAATACAGGGGACACAGTTTCGATCCCTGGTCCGGGAACATCCCACATGCCACGGAGCAACTAAGCCCGTGCGCCACAACTACTGAGCTTGCGCTCTAGAGCCCGCGAGCCACAACTGCTGAGCCCGTACGCCGCAACTACTGAAGCCCATGCACTCTAGGGCCCATGCTCCACAACAAGAAGGCACGGCAATGAGAAGCCCGTGCACCACAACAAAGAGTAGCCCCACCTGCTGCAACTAGAGAAAGCCCACGCACAGCAACGAAGACCCAATGCAGCCAAAAAAAAAAAAAAGATTCCACTGAATTAAAAAAAAAAAAAAGATTTTCTCAGGAAGTGGGTACCTGGAAGTAAACATAAGTGGAAGAGATGGGACAGGACCTGTAAGACAATCGGGAGGAAGAAACCTCTCAATATGGAAGGTGAACAGTTGAACAAGGCACAGCTCCTGCCCTCATCAAGCTTCTCAAATGAGAAGGGCTTTAAAGGAAGAGGTGGAGGTTGGCAGGTAAAGGTGGGGAGGAAAGAGGATCACACAAGCAAAAAAAGAGGCAGTCAAGCAATTCTGATTGGCCAGAGAGGGGGATGAAAGGAAGGAGAATTGAAGGATTCAGCTAAAAGTAAAAGAGTAAGTTGAAGCAAGACTGTCAAGTGCCCTGTAGGACCTGTTAAGGCATTTTGGGCTTCATTCACCCTATGGGAAAAGGAAAGCGAGGGAGTTTTAAGTAAACAAGTGACAGCATCAGATCTGTGTTTTGTAAAGGAGTGGCCAGGCAGGAAGATGTTCACCCATCTTCCACCACCAATCCTCTCCTTGCCCACCATCTTCTGGTTCTAGAGCTGCCTTAATGGCAAGCAGGTGGCAAGAGAAGAGATCTTTCAGGAGATGTGACTGGTTCTAGAGCAGGGATCCCTACCCTGGGCAAAGGCTTCTGAAGGCATTCACCCTCCTAGAGAGGTTTTAAACATTCCTATTTTCCTGTCTTACAAACATCATTCACTGACCTCAAAAAAAAAACAAACAAACCCTCAACATTAGGCTCAGCTCTGCCATTATTATTTTTATCTTCAGGAAATACAATTAGGAACTAATTTTTCAAAAAACGGTATTCTTTGTGTTATTCACCAAAAGTAAAAAAAAAAAATAAAGGAGGAGACCTGCATTCCCAATTGGCTCATTTTAAATTCTGGGCAGCTCTGAGCCCCTGCTTCCCTTCCTAAGCGGCCTCAACTGTAGGGAGTGGACGGTAAAGAGAGGGGCCCGGGGAAGAAAAGTTGGTCACTGTAAGAGCAAATTTTCTCGTGCCAGGAGTTTTCCTCTTTCTTCCCATTAAATGGACCTGAGCAAATTCTGTTCTCGCTGTCCAAATTTCTTCTTTCAGAATGAACTATGGCAGCGCCCCCGCCCGACCCCAGGAGGACACACGCAAAGTTCCTGGGCAGTAGAGAGGGGTCGGCGCCCGGGCCGGCGCGTTTCCGGGGACACCCCCCACCCCACCCCACCCACACAGACGGACAGCGTTTCCGGGGACACCACACACACACACACACACACACACACACACACACACACACACACACACACACACACACACACACACACACACACACACACACACACACAGCGCAAGGATGTGGGATCCCTGGAAAGCCGGACAGCGTTTCCGGGGACACCACACACACACACACACACACACACACACACACACACACACACACACACACACACACACACACACACACACACACACACACACACACACACACACACAGCGCAAGGATGTGGGATCCCTGGAAAGCCGGATGGATCCGGCCCGGAAAAGAGGGATTTGGGATCGGGCCGGGGACCCCTCCCACCCGCTCCCGGGAGCCGCCCCCCCACCTCCGGAGCCCGCCTGGGCGGCGGCAGCCGCGAACACTCACCGAGTCCGGCGTTGGGCGGGACCGCTGGGGACGAGGACGGCGGCTCCGCCTCTGTGCCGCGGCGGCGTCTCGGCCCGCCACACGCCCTCAGGGCCGCCGCCCGGCCCACGGCTCGGAGCCCCGCGGCGGCGGCGGCGGCCTCGCCTCCATGGCGAGGGGAAGCGGCTGAGGGGCAGCGGCTGAGGGGCTACCGGGCAGGCGGCGGTGATGGCGGCGGCAGCCTCGGGTCCGAGCAGGAACGCGCGCGCGCGTCTCTGTCAGCGCCGCACTCGCCGCAGCCTCGCTCCCGACCCGGCCTTGGCTGTAAAGAGCCTCCTCATTGGTGGTTCAGAGACGGGCGCTGGTTGGCCCAGACAGAACGGGCGTCTCCTGGCCCTCCTGGGTCCCGCCCTTGCGCGCCTCCGAGCGCTCTCTCGCCTGCCAGCCTGGGGCGTAAGGCCGGGTCTCACTGTCACCGTCTCACTGATGGCCTGGGAGATGTGCACCCCAAGGCAGCGCACATGGACCCTGGGAGCACCGGCCGACCGTGCACCAACACCGTCCGCCTCTCTACTGTCCCACCTCCCTGGCCTTCTTCCCAGTTTACAGATGCGGAAACTGAGGCCAAACACAAGTTACCCCAATGTCTAGCGATCAGGGCGGCCTGGAACTCAAAAATCGTCTTTCCATTCCTGTCTCCAAACGGGTTCCCTCGACCTCCCCCCTCCCTTTTTCTAATTGGTGCAAGGTATTTAAAGGACGGAGGCTCTCAGTGGGGAGGGAGAGGAACCTGCAAAACCGCTAGAAGAGGCCTAGCACCGTGGCTGTGGTCTTCCATCAAGTCAACCTAGCCATCCCCACTCGAGCCCCAGGGAAATCTCCCCAGCTTTCCAGATGCGCATATCCGGGCCTGGCTTGCACCGAGCCGGGTAGAAACACGACACACGGTGCTCTGCGGTGGGGGTGTTTGCGATAGGCCTGGCGGGGAAGGGGAGGTTCAAAGCGCCGAAAGGACCGGGAGATGCGTCTCCCCCTGAGGCCAAGGACCGGGGACCGGGTGGGAGGTGCGGAACTCCTCCCCAGCTCACCCCGCCGCACGTGGCCACCTCAAAGCCATCGGTTGGTATGCCCGGCAACAGCGGGTTCCCAGGCTGCAGAACTTCAGGAATCGCTGAAGGCCGATTACACAGTCGTGGTGGGTGCCGGGTGAGACACTCCTCAGGTTGTAGTCCCCACGCAGGGTCCCACGGACGCACCGAGACCCGCACAGGGGGAGTGGCGGGGAGTCTGTAGGCTGGAGAAAGATTGTCCAGCAGTGTGCAAGCGGAGCTTGCTGGGAGACCCTTCATTCCTGACCCGCAGCCTGAGCTGCCTGGAGTTGGCGGTGGCGAGCCTCCCTCTCCCGTCCGTGGCCCGGAAGACAGTCCCACGTTCAACGCGCCCCATGGGAAGGGTCTGTGGCTGGTTGCAATCCATTTACATGGCGGGGACATTTAGGCGAAAGAGCAGAAGCCCACATCAGTGACCACCTCCACTCCCCACTACCGCCTGCAGTCGGGGCGTCAATTTGGAACTCTATGCACCCCGCTGCCCCGATTTGTGGAATAAGCGTGTGCTGACCAGAGCCACGGACTGGGAATACCGGGTGCGGCAGGCGTCTTTCGGGGCATCCCCTCCCCAGCAGGGAAGTTCCTCCCTGAGTAGGAATTGTGTCTCCCACTCCCTCTCAGCAGGGCTGGCCCAAAAGTGTTGTGAAATGACCTAATCCTAGACGCCTCTGCCCGACAGACACTCCAGCCCAAAGACCCAGAGGCCACACACCCAGTCTCCTGTTAGAGCCCCAAGGGCGGCGAATGAGGGCAGGTCCTTATATATACCAACCACTTAGTTACCCAGAAAGTAGAAAAACTCCCTCTATCCACACACTGAACTGCCAAGGTGAAAAAGCCTGAACTCAAGGGTTTGGAAACCCTGAAAAATAATGACTGTGAGTGCTGGAGATACCTGGGTAGCTAGGATAGCAGTAGGCTAGAACTAATCTCCACCAGGCTTGCCCTACCTACATCTGACCTACACTACTATTTCTTAGTATGTTTCTTTTGGTTTATTTTTTTATTTATAGTTTTACTTATACTACCATAAAAGGGTTTCCCATGCTACTTATATTTCCTAACCTACATTAATATAAATATATATTAAACTAAAAAGCATTCATCCTTGAGGTCATCTGAAGGATCCCCACCAGATCTGACTACACTTGGGAAAATGCTGTGGTTGGGTGTGGTAGTCAGAGAGCCCTGGGGTTCAAGCCTTACCACTGGCTGCTTGACCTGAGTCTCCCTCTGCTACTCTTCCTGGAACTTCCCAAGGCTGTACCGAGAATTACAGGCATGTGCAGTTTGGTAAGTAACCCATCCTCAGGAAATGCAGTTCCTTCTCTCCATGAGACAGCTGCATTGGGGTCAGAGCATTTGTGGTGTGTGTGCAGGGGTGACAGGACCTCACACCAAGGAGAGACAGGGCCTTGCATATTCCATCCTGGGGACCCTGAGAAGGAAATTTCAGTTTGGCGACCACACAGACCCTATTTGCAGTGGGAGAGGACAGAGTCCCATCCTCAGCTGCCCACCTGTGGAGACCTGCCCAAACTCCCCATCCTACCTGATGCCCAGGGTGCCCACAGCTCAACCCATCACCACAAGGCAAAGGGCTATCTTCCAAGAAGAGAGGAGAGGAGAGGAAAGGAACTGAAAGAGGGTGGGGAGGCAGTCTTCTGCTCCAGACCCTGCTTTAGTCCCAGCCCAAAGGAGCACACACCTAGCGGTAGGCACTTGTCAGCCACCCCACAGGTGCCCCAGAAGTCACAGGTTTCATGAGAGAAGGATTAGACTAGAAGGAGAACTGGAGGGTGTGAGTAAAGGACTCCTGTTTCTTTAGGCAAGTCACTTCCCCTTTCAGGGCCTCCTTTCCCCATCTAGTAAATGGACCAATGAGTCATTTGTTCAACAAATACTTATTAAGTGCTGCCGACCATGAGCTGGACACAGCAGGGAATAAGACAGAAAAGGTCTCTGCTCTCAGGAACTTACAGTCTAGATGGGGAGACAGACAATAAACAAGTGAACAAAAAAATTTCCTAAATGCTCTAATGAAAATAAAGCAAGGCAGTATGATACAAAGTTGAAGTAAATGAGAGCCAAGTGACTTCCCAGGCCATTCACTGTTCTATTCCCAAGGGTCATTTGCCGGAGTTTTGTACCTAGAAGAAACTGCAGCCCCCTCACCCTAAGAAGATGGCTTATAGGAGCCTTTGCCCCAACTCTCACTCCAGGGATATCCATGGATATCCTAAACCAGAAGAAATGTTTCCAAATTCTCTGCCCCCAGGCCCAAAATCCTGGTCCAAGGCTCAATCCTAGTTCCTTCCATTGGCCACGATGACCCTATCTGTGACTGTAGGCCTAGGCCTGCTGTGCAAATCGCTCAGGGTAGAGAAGGCATTTTACACTAATTACAGTTGAGCAACCAAGGATTTGAAAAATAAATCTTAGTTGTTTTTTTTTAAATTTTTTTGTGCAGCAAACTAGTTGTTTTTAATATATCACTATTTAGGGACTTCCCTGGCAGTCTAATGGTTAAGACTCCAGGCTTCCAATGCAGGGGTTGTGGGTTCGATCCCTGGTCAGGGAAGTAAGATCCCACATGCCACATGGCATGGTCAAAAATAAAATAAAATAAAATCACTGTAAGTGTGTAAGTGAGTTTGTCAAAACTCAGCAAACGTACAATTAAAAGCTGAGCATTATATATATTTTGCCTGAAAAGAAAAAAATTGCACACAAATAATGAACTCCGGTTAATGAAATGCATTCTTAAGTATTTAGAGGGAGGTACTATACCAATGACTGCAACTTACTTTGAAATGCATCAAAAATAAGATGGATTAATAAAATGGATAGAGGGATAGAGAGATGTATGCAAATTAAGCATAGTAAAATGTTAATGGTAGAATCCAGGTGGTGGGTATACAGGTGTTCACTGTAAATTCTTTCAACTTAGCTGTATGTTTTTAAGTTTTCAGGATAAAATGTTGGTGGGGGGAGATCAAAGTTTATCTTTACTAGAAGGTACACAAAACTGCTTTTAATTTTCAAACAAGTCTCCCCAAGGACAATTCCAGTGCTTCTCCACACGCATACACACTTTTTATAAAGTTGTAATCACTGTTTGTATGTCATCGTTCTCACATATTTCTAAAACTTCACGTGTACAGTGCTTTTTTAAAATTAATTAATTAATTAATTATGGCTGCGCTGGGTCTTCGTTGCAACACAAGGGCTTCTCTAGTTGCAGCATGTGGGTCCTAGAGCGTGCTGGGCTCAGTAGTTGTGGCCCGCAGGATTAGTCAAAGCATGTGGGATCTTAGTTCCCCAACCAGGGATTGAACCTGGGCCCCCTGCACTAGGAGTGCCGAGTCTTAACCACAGGACCACGAGGGAAGTCCCTACATGTACAGTGCTTAGAGTTTGTATATCATATGAGTAAATATGCTGTATGTTTGAGGACACAGGCTTTTATTGTGTACATTCTAAATGCACTGCCCAGGGCCCCCCTTCCAGAGAAAGAGGACTGGGTTGGATGGTTAAAACCCTTTTTCTAGTTAGAAAAGCTGGAGAAAACATTTGTTAAAAGCACTGAAGGGAATTCCCTGGCGGTCACGTGGCTAGAACTCCACGCTTCGACTGCCGGGGGCACAGGTTCGATCCCTGGTCAGAGAACTAAGATCCCACATGCTACACAGCGTGGCCAAGAAAAAAAAAAAGGCAATGAAGAGCTACCAGGGCAGTGGAGAACTGTGGGGCCAAGACTGAGGAGGAAAAAAATCCCAGAGTGACCCCAGTATTGGGAACCTCCTTTCCTTTCCCTGAAGGTGTCTGCTGATTCTAAGAGGGAAGGTTGATAGATTGTGCCAGACTGTGATTCCAAAAACTGGCCAAATTTCCAGTTTTACACACTCTTCCAGAGCCTTGCTACTCCTCTATCAAAAGATGGCATCTATTTCCCCTTGGAATTGGATGGGGTAGGTCCATGTAACTGCCTTGACAAACAGAATATGGCAGGTATGATACTGTGTGACTTCCAAAACAAGGTTAGGGAAGGCAGTACAGCTCTATGTGGCTCTCCTGGGATGCTGCCCTTGGGACCCAGATGCTATGTCGTGAGGCAGGTGTTATGGCTGACAGAACTAAGGTTCCGGTCAACAACCAGCTTCAACTGCCAGACATGTGAGTTGCCAAGCCCTCAGATTCTAGTCCCTAGCTGTCAAGTCACCCCCAAACTTTGAGTCTTCCAGCTGATGTCCTAGACATTGTGGAGCAGACAAACCATCCCTGTTTTATCCTGTTCAAGTTCTCTAAGTGGTGAGAATAACAAATGATTATTTTACAATTTGATTTATATCCCCTTGCAGGATTTTCACAAACTTACATTTACAAATCAGGTGGAGGAAGAAAAAGAAACAGAAACATCTTAGCAAGCTTGAGTCTCACTCTTTTTAAGCATAGCCCTAGGGGCGTCAAAGAGGGGAAAGCCAGATGTTCCAGGGAGGCCTACCTTCTCTCTGGGCTTTGGTTTCCTCCTTTGTCTTCCTTCAAGACTTAACGGGGGCAACAAAAAGAAAGGTAATGCCCTCAGTGTTGGGTAGGGGCGCTGGGGCATGAAGCCAAAGTGCACTGGAGTAGAGGCTAGAGGCAGAGAGCCTGGAGGGCCACGAAGGCATTCCCACTGACCAGGGGCAAAGCCTCCATTGAGGGGAGTGGGGAGCCAGGGGTCTCCAGTTTGCAGTTCTTCCTTGACAGAACTGCCAAAAGGAGAATTCCATTCTCCTTTTCTCTTCAGCCCAGAGACCACTCAGAATTGCTCACCACTATCCAAGGGGCAGGGCTTCCAAAGGCTCCTCCTTGATCCCTCCAATCCAATGGCCACATGCCTCTCATTAGTCCTCCAATTCTCACTGTAGTGCAAACCAGGGGGGCCTTGCTTCAGGATCCCCTGCTCAGAGGGCCTGATTTCAGGTCCAGCTGAGTCATCCCTCCTCTGTCACAACAGCCAAGGAGAAGCTCTAAGACCCCCAAATGTCCAATAAGGTTTCAATTCCCATCTTGCCACATACTTGCTCCCCCGTCCTCGATCCTCTTCTGTAAGATGGGGTGATATTAACTATCTCACAGGGCTGTCTTGTGGAATAAATAAAAACAATGGTAAAGTGTTTAGCATGTTTCGTGTGTGTGTGTGTGTGTGTGTGTGTAATGCTTTTCAGTGTGGTTCTTGATGACTTGGTGCTTATTATGTTTTGTGCCACCTTTCCCCATAATCTTCCTAGGGGCTGTGAGCTTGAGATGACTTTCCTTGGTAACTGTGGAGAGGGGTCTGTAAATATCACTGGAGAAGCTCCCTCTCCAGTACCCCACAATCAAACACATGGTTCTGCTGAGGTATCTGGAAGGTTCTGCCTCCAGCTTGCTTTTGCTTAGAATGGACTTGCATAGACAAGTACTCTAAAATGTTTCGACTTTATTTACAACCAGAACCCTCATTCTCACCCCAGCTCTTCGGGTTTTGCTCTGGGGCAAGAGCTAGATGAGCAGTGACACTTCTGCCAGGCCCAGGGCTTGCAGAGGTGAGCAGGTAGGCCCCTCACTTCTTCTGGGCTTGAGCCCGGGCCCGCTGAATCTTGTCAGCCGTGGCCCCATCTGTGGCTCCAGTGCAGTGGGACAATACGAGGCTCATCTCTGCCTCATTCCGGTGCTCGATGGCAACGTCTGCAGCCTGAGCCACGTCCCTGGGGTTTCAGCAAGAGGGGAGATGGTATTGCGCTGCCCAAGGGCACAAACCATGCCTCTCATCAGCCCACTGGCTCAGCCACCCAGCACCCTTAGGGCTCTCAGCAGACGCACCCAACGAGAAGCAAGGCCTTGACCTTCTGCTCGGGACCCACGCGGGAAGCATACTTTTTGGCTTCATATTTGTTGTGTTGTTTCATGCAGATTTCCACAAAGGGCTTAGGAGAGGGAGAGGGTGGAGAGGGAAGATAAGGCAGAGACCTCCTGTTCTCTCTCTTATGAGCAAAGTCCAGTGGATTTATTATCCCAATGTATTTTATATACCCTTCAGTCTGTATAATGCCCCCCCATTCCCACCCAACATACACATACAACAGTTGTGATCTCAACATTCTTTGGGCAGAAACAACCTACCACAAAGATCTGTTAGAGCTTTGGGACCAATTATTTCCATGTGTCCACTCCATCATCCACTGCTACTCACTCACAGCAGGCACCTTCCTGCCCTCCCAGGGCCTGAGTTTTCTCTCATGGCTGCCCTTATCCCACCGACCCACCACACCTCTGAACCACCTGCCACAGAAAACAAACCCCTCAACATCCTCCACTGCCTCACATATGTGCCCTTCCTGTGCCCCTCCCTCCCAAACAGGACTTTCCTTTAGGCACATGGTGTCCCTCGTGGCCCTCCTTTGGGAAAGCAGCTCATTCTCCCTCGCCCTCAACATTTGCAGGCAGACTCAGGCCCATCCTCCCATGTGCCTGGCCCAGGAAGCTCCCACTAGCTCTGCGGGAGAGCTGAACAGATGTGTGAACAGACTGTCTGAGCCTGGCCCTCTCCCCAGTACTACCTCACTGGAGGTGCGGTAGAGGGAGGGCCCCATCTCACCAGGTAGCCGATGGGTGATTTCTTGCTCTTAGAAAACTTCTCTAGCTCCTCCCAGTCTTCCAGATCTGCTAGGGCGGTCAGCTTCAGCCACCAGAGCCTGTGGGAAAGTTGGGGATGGAGGTGTTCCAGGAGGGGCAGGGGGTCCTGGGACCTATAGGCACACCGGGCCCTCATCTACCTCTTGTCAGGGATGCGGAAGTCACGTGCCAGCTGCTCCGCACGCTTGTTTTGGCCGCTGAGGATGAGGGTGGTGACCGTGTCGTGTACAGACAGGTCTAAGAACCGGCCCCCCAGCTCATCTTCTAGGCGTCGCTGCAGCCGTAGGAGCCGCATTTGATCCTCTGTGGCCTGGGGACAGGGATAAGGCAGGACAGGGATGAGAGGGACAAGGAGGGAAGACCGGGAGGGGAGGAGAGGAGGTTGTTAGAGAAGAACGGGACAAACCTTGGCTGCGAACTCATTCTTGGCCTTGTAGAATGCGTCGGCTGCCGTCTGCAGAGCTGCGACTCGCCCCTCAATACGCTGCAAGGGCAAGAACCTGAGTTCATAGCACAAAGGACCTCGGCCCTCCCACCAAGGCTATGGTTTTCTCCCCCATCACTGTGCCCAGGGTTGCCACTGCCAGCCTTGGCCACTGGGCACACGGCTCTGCTGTCCCTAATGGAAAGACCAGCTCCTCTGGGACCAATCCCCAGCCTGGCCTCATGTCTTCTCAAGCTCTCCCCCCACAGTGAGGACCAAATGGGGTATGTGCTGCATTCAAGGCCTAGACTCCTGGAGAAGGAGCCAGACCACCGGCCCAGCCCGTGGGCCCCACCCGCCCTGCGGCCCTCAGACCTCCTCTGCAGCGTAGCTGGCTCGGACGTGGAAGCTGCCCAGCTCCTGGTGGTTGTCATCCTGATTGTAAAGGTCCTTCAGCGTCTCTAGCTCTTGATGCTTACAGAACTGGGGCCACAGCAGGTGGGCAGTCAGCAAAGCCAACTCAAGGGCTCAGGAGGCTCCACCCCACGCTGCCCCCTGCACACACCTGTCGGTACAAACTTAAGGCCATGGGCTGGTTCCGAAGCGTCATGAAAAAGTCTCCTCGGTTCAGCTCATTCTTCAGGTGCAGCAGCACCGTGAACACTATGGGACAATAAGGTGGGATGAGGGTCCACCATTCCTCAGCCCAGGGTCCCCAGCCTTGTCCTCACCCAAACCCTGCTCACCCAGGTCAGTATCCCCACTCTCGATGGCCTTGCTTAGCGCCAGTTTGCTCCTCTTCATCTTTAGGAGAAGGGGAACCTGTTCCCCAGAGCGTGGCTCATATTCCAGCAGCTGTGGGGTGGGGAGGAAGGCAGAGAGAAGGAGCTGGCCTGGGGACCTCTAACACCCACATCAGAGCATCCAGGGAGGGCTAGGCACCCGCACCTTAATGGCCAGCTCCGTGCGGCCACAGCCATAGGCTCGTGCAGCAATGTCAGAGTAAGAGACACCAGGTGTGTCCCCCAGCTTCTGGTTAATGGCACGAGCAACATCCTCGTCAGACACGTCCTTCTGTTGTACCTGCAGAGGGAAGGGGGTGTCACACAAACCTGGCTCTCACCCCTTAACCCCCCACCCCCACTGCCTTGATCAGGACCCACCCTTTCAGCTCTACACTTATTTCCTACACCTCACCAGGGCCTGTAAGCCCCTAAATGCCCTTGAACTCTGTCCTATATCCTCACCTTGTAGCAGGCCCAGTGGGCCAGGATTCTGCTGACGCCCTGCACTTCAGGAAGCCGCAGGTACTCACATATCTGAATGGCCAGGGGGTAAAGCCTCCGCAACACAAGCCTGGCAGACAAGGGAGGTGAAGGGCACAAGGGATAAAGTGGGGTAGAAAGAGGGCAGAGTGGTCCCAGCCTGTAACTCCAGCCTCCCAGATCCCAAGGAAATGAATCACGAGCAGTGACCACAAGAGCACACCAGGGGCTGTAATGCCCGCCCACTTACGGCCCTCCTCCCAGCACCCTGGGCTTGCTGTACCTGTCCAGCAGCACCTGGATGGTGAGCTGCTTGTATCTGTATTTTATTTGGTTAAGGATCCAGTTGGGAGATAAGTCCTATTTGCCAAGGACCTTCAGGAGGCATCTCCATCCCCTTGCCCTTCCACCCCTGGAAGTAAACACCCTGTCAGCAAACTTGGGGATACTGGCTATAGGTGAGGGGAATCCCGATGTGATAGTCCCGAATGGCATTGAGTACACGAAGGTCCTGACACATGCGCACAAAGCTGTCGGGTGGAAATCTGTCCAGGAAACACTTTCCAAAGGAGGCCGCCTGAAAAGAGCCAGAGGGCAAAAGAGAGCTTCCCTCTCTGCCAGCCCACCCTTGCCCAGCACCCCCTCCCTCCAGCCCTGCCATCCAGCCCAACCCTGAGCAGACTCTTCTGCATGTCTGGCCAGTGCTCATGTCCCGCGGCCTCGATGCACTGCTGCACGGCCTGGGGCAACTGCCCCAGCTCCTGGATCTCCCGCAGGTACTCATCCGCCTTCTGGCTCTCTTTCTGGGGAGGGGGGAAGGTGCCAGGGACAGTGCGTCATGACTGAGAACACCTCCATGTCTGGCCCCTAACCCCTCCGGGCTGTGGTTCAAATGGGCTGGTTTGGAAGGCTGCAGAGGCCAGGCCCCAAATCCCCTCAGCCCACTCAGTCCTCCCTGCAAGGTGCCCACACACACCCCCATAGCAGCCCACAGTTGCCTGTGAGGGCCCTGAGACCTCTCAATAGAGCCCTGACTTGTGCCTAGACTGGGGGTTCCCTGCCCCTCCCTATCACCACACGAAGGACACCATGTCCCTTTAATCCACCTGAGCCAGCTCTCTCTAGCCCAGCCCAGCCCAATGTCCTGTCTGGACCCCTGTCTTGACAGGTAGCACTTGGCTGCAGGGGCATGGGCTGGGCCAATTAGGGGAAGGGGAAGGACAGCATCCTGAGGCCCAAGGAGAAGCCCAAGGCTTTACCTCATATTCCTTCTGGGCCTCCAACAGTAGCGCTCCGGGGGCCATTGAGGCAATTTTAAAGATCTCCTCGCTGGCCACTGGGAGGAAATTGGTAAGTGGGAAAGGGGGTCAGGAAACCCTCATCCCTACCTCAGTACCCTGATCCTACTCCGGGGCACCGGCCCAGGGCAGCTGTGGTGCCGAGCAGCCCCTGCCCTGGGTCACCCGGTGCTCTTATGAGGGCCTCACCTGGAACCTCGTGCAAGAACTCATGGGTACTGCGGGAGAAGATGCGGACCCCATCCAGCTCAGGCACCAGGTAGGAGTCCTCATCCAGCACGAACCTGAGCTTGGTCAAGGTTCCTAAGAGCACCCAGAGATGGCGCAGGGCAGGCGACCCTCCTTCCCCCTCCTCACCCCCAGCAGCCCTCCAAGGATACTGGATGCCCTCAGGTGCGTCGCCCACCACCATTAGCCGCCTCTCCCAGGCTACCACAACGGCCCTCTCCTTGCTGCGAGGACGGCTGCACCTGTGGACAGCACCACACACACACACACACACACACACACACACACACACAGGGACACACGGGATGCCTGGTCCACAGCCATGTCTCCCACATCGCTGCTTGTATCACTCTGCCTTGGGACAACCCTGCATAGGCTTGCTGCCGCTTATCCCATTCCTCTGGCTGACCGGTCTGCTTCCCTCTCATCCTGTGCTGTCAACTCCCAGGGGTATCTGGGGCCCACAGGGGACTGGCCCCTCAAATATGCACTGGCAGAGAAGACAAGATTCAAGCTCCACTTGGCTGGGTCAGTAGACAGGATGAATCAACTTGTCCCAGGAGACAAGGCTATGTCCACTTCTACCCCCAGGATAACACCCTCATCCTCACCAGACCATCTGCTTCGGGGGAGCCCGGATGTTGCAGTTGAACTCACACAGCTTCTCCTGAAAGGGTGCAGGGAATGTCATGGTCCTGTCTCAACAGTCACCAGTCTGGTTCAAAAGCCCTTCCCCTACCCACAAGAGATCTTTCCTAGACAAGGCATGGTGCCCCTGTGTTGTCCCAGGATCACACCTTGAGAGACGCTGTCCCCATCCAGATGTACCCTGTGTCTGTGAAGAGCGCCAGGTGTCTGTAGGTGAAGGAGACAGCCATCTGCAGGAAGCTGCTCACTCCTGCGGCTAGGCCAGGGGGTGTCTGGGGCAGGGTCGGGGAGGACACCAAAGATACTGACTTCTCAGAGCCTCCCACTGCCTCCCCCAGTCCCTCCAGTTCACTCCCACTCAAGGCCTCTCACCACTGCAGAGCAGGCTGCGTGATCCAGGAGGTAAAGATCAGGTCCTACAGCCAGAAGAATGTGTGCCACTCGGTCCTGGCACATTGTGGTCCAGCATGATGGTGCACTCTGCAGACCTGCGGCCAGGGAAGAGGACAACCTCAGGCTGACCAGAGCCCACAGTTTCTGCCTCTGATGGTCCCATGGACTGGAGGCACATTTGTGGGCAGTGAATGCTGCCTCAGGGGTGTCAGGGCTCACCTGGCACCTCTGGCATCCGGCGGAGTTTGAGGTCGCCCACGTTGGCACTGAGGGTGAAGCGGTGGGCCCCTGTGAGGATGGCCACCCCAGAACCAAACTCAGTATGGAAGATCCGGGCATCTAGAACCCGGTTCTGGAGCACCTCCTGGAGAGAGGGGCCGTGGGTTGAGGGAGCCGCAGATTCCCAGACTCCATCCCTTTTCCCCAGCCCCCTGGGGCCCCTACATTGCCCATGCTGAAGTGTCTCCGGAAGTCACCATGAAGCCCATAAACGAGCACGACCCCGTCTTCCTGCACACAGAGCAGCTCCTCCTCAGCTGACCAGCCCAGGGACACCACGGGCCCACTCTTCCACTGCAAAGGAGAGGGAGGTTCCGGAAACTGTCCTCGGGATGCAGAACCCTGTCCAGCCCCCAGCCGCAGGGCAGGCAGGGTGCTCACCAGCAGACTGGCCAGAGGCACACCAGAAGCTGAGTAGATCTCAAGAACTGGCCGTGCGCTGGCAGGCTTCTCCTTCCGCCCGGGGTTCCTCATTAGCGCTGTGGTTTGAGAAGAAACCTTCTGTCCTAGCTGCCCAGGCCCACCCCATGTGAAGCAGGCCTTATGAACTAGGTCCTTAGGCCCGCCCCACATGCGGCAGGCCTCCCAAGAACCAGGATTAAAAGCATCTCAGTAGGGTGGAGTGGGGGTGGGTAGCATATGCCAGCAAGAACCACCCAACAGCAAGGACCCCAAGAATCAAGGACCCCAAGTTCATCCCGCGGTCCCAGAGCATGCAGTGCCAGAGGGGAAACTTACCAATGGGGCCCCCATAGGGCGCAGCGGCCACCAGGCAGTCCCTCAGTTCCTCCTTCAGGTCCCAGTCCATGCTATACAGCTCATATTTCCTGCCCACACAGTGACAAACAGAGATTAGACTCGTCATGATCCTGCATCCAGATGGGCTGAGCCCCAGAGGAGCCCCTAATGCCTCCATCTGTTCCCCCCCAAGGGGCAGGGAGGGGGGTGATGACTAGAAACAGCTAGGCCAGCTGACCACATGCATGCTTAGGGATAGCAGGTGAGGGAGCAGAGGGTGTTTGGAGGGCAGGCTGTGTGGCCAATATCCAGGGCACAAAGTGAGGTGGTACTAGGGTGGGGTGGTTGGCTTGAGCCTGCATTAGCAGGAAATAAGACCCTCCAGGAGGGCCTCCCAGGATAGACAGCCTTTCTTCTATTTCTGGTTCTTAACACTGAATCTGGTTATGGGCTTTACACCCAGGGGTCCAGCTCAACGCCTGTTGATAATGAACTCAGTTTTAGAGGTACTGAGTGAGCAGTGCCTGAAAGAAATCCAAGAGGAGCTCTTTAGTAAGCCTAGAGCTAGGGAGAGTCCTGGGTTGCAGATGCCAATATATGAATGCTTGACTCACAGGAGGTAACTGAAATTACAAACTGGCAAACTGGCACGAGATGACTGCAATCTGAGATATGCATGGATCACCAAGAGACGTGCTGCATGGGAAGACAGAGTAGGAGGCTTGAGGCATGCCATCATTTGAAGGCTGGAGGTGGGGAAAAGGGGACAGAGAAGAAGTGGACACTACACCAGGATACCAAGAGAAGACAATGTTCAAGAAGGAGGGTGTTTCGGCTAGTATCATTTCAGGAAACTTCCCGTTAAAGATCAGGAAGATGTCCATCATTTCTTTCTATTGACATTCTTCTCGGCATTCTAGCCAAAATAATTTAAGAAAAAACCCCCAGAGGTTTCCATTTTGAAGAAGGAATGAGGTTGCTACTATTCATTTACAAATAATGAGATAGTCTACTTAGAACATCCAAAGCAGTCTATGGAACAATGAAAGAAAGAGCTCAGTAAGTGATCAACAAAAATCAATATATTTTTTTCTATACCAACTAGTTTTCTATACCATAGCAAGAACTAATTAGAAATATAACTCTTGATAGCAATAAAACTATGATACCGAAGAATAAACCTAATAAACATTTTTTGCAAAATCAAATCAGTTTACTCAAGAATATAGAAGACATGAAGAAATATTCTAAAGGATGTATAAATGCAAGAGAATTCCATTAAAAATCAGTCCAATTTTCTGGTGGGTAGGGAAGCACAAACTGATTCTACAGTTCATCGGGGGGGGGCAAAAAAATGTCATCTGAAAGAGAAAATACTGGATAATATTTAAGAACATTTGAAAATATGAAAACAGATATATATATCAGATATTGAATACACTTAAAAACTAAAGTTAAGGACTTCCCTAGTGGCACAGTGGTTAAGAATCTGCCTGCCAATGCAGGGGACATGGGTTCGATCCCTGGTTTGGGAAGATCCCACATGCCACGAAGTAACTAAGTCCATGTGCCACAACTACCGAGCCCACGTGCCGCAACTACGGAAGCCCGCGTGCCGCAACTACTGAAGCCCGCGTGCCTAGAGCCCGTGCTCCGCAACGAGATGCCACCACAATGAGAAGCCTGCGCACCACAACAAAGAGTAGCCCCTGCTCGCCGCAACTAGCGAAAGCCCACGCGCAGCAACGGAGACCCAATGCAGCCAAAAATAAATAAATAAAAACAAAAATACTTTTTTAAAAAAGCTCTAATTAATTGTAAAAAAAATGAAAATAAAAGTAAAAGAAAAATGGTCAAGGGCTATATCATAACTGTGAAAATATTTTAAAACGAAACATAAAAAACTTGAGAAAAATGTAAGCTAATATTTTCATAATGTGAACTATGGAAAAGTCTTTCAGAGTAAGACACAAAACCCAGAAATTAAAAAGGAAAAGACTGATAGACGTTATCACATAAAACTTAACATATGTATGTTAAACATTAATACATAAAAGTCAAGTGACTACTGTGAAAAAATCTGTAACATTTGTAACAAAGGGTTATCATGGAGAACACGTAAAGAACTCCTTTACAAATCAGTAGAGACAACACAATAGAAAAATAGTCAAAGGATATGAACAGACATACTTAACAACTAGGTAAATATGAAATTAAAAATTATTTTTATGTTTTGGCCATCTGAATGGCAAAAAATTAAGAGGTTAATAAATAACATGGAATATTGTTGAAGATGTGGAAAAATGAACACTTTCCTACATATTGGTGGGAGTGTAAAATGGTTCAACCCTTATGGAAGAGAATGAAGCACTTATGTATCCAATTTTTAAATGTGTATGCACTCTATCTTAGCAATTTCCTTCCAAGAGTCTAACCTATGAAACTACTTGCACAAGTACACAAAGGTATGAATTCACTGCAGCACTGTTTAAAATAGTTTTTAAAAATCCTGGAAAAATCTCCTTAAATGCCCATTAAAATGAGACTGGTTAAATAAACTACTTATGCCCATTTTGGGGAATATTATGTGCCTATTAACAAAGTGACTGGGTATGTTGACATGAAGTGGCCTCTAAGATATATTGTTAAGTAAAAAAAAAGGCAAGTTGCAGTGCAGTATGAACCATATGAATCCACTTACACAATAAAAAACTGAGCACATATTTTTATAAGCATATTTACATATAATCACACGTATGTGTGTAAATACATAGAAGAACTCTCATAGGCCTCCACACTGAGCCAGCGTGGAGAGACAGTGGTTACCTTTGGAGAGGGTGGTGAATGGGGGAGGGGAATAGGGAGACTGACAATTTTAGGCTATATACCTTTGCATTATTTGAATTTTTCAACCCCATGTACATTTCTTTTGACCTTTTGTTACTAAAATCCTTAGATTAAATCTGATGGGAAGATAGATATCCAAACAGACCTAGCATGCCAGTTATCAATTCACTGACACATAGCTCCAAATTCACTCTTCCATATGTGTTTTGTGATAACAGACAGTATTCTTTTAAGAATTTCTCCTTCACAGTGAGCCTGATGTTAAGCCTCCTCAGTAGAGGGCGCTGGAGGAACACTGCACGAGGAAGAGGCTTCTGCTGCTTCCAGCAGGGCAGTCACCCAGCAGCTAGGGTGTGAGGACATCTGGTGGTGCTCTGACCAGCCATGCAGCAACCTCCAAGCCTTGCCCAGACTGGCTCCCTGGACAGACATGGCATTCCTGGCCTCCTGCCTACACCAGGCCCTACTCCCTCTGCATGCCAAGATGCCCGGCCACTGACTGCCCTGCCCGTAGCCTTGTTCCACTGACCCCCTCTGCACAACCATGCACCCAATCACTGGTTGTGGCTTGCCTTACAGCCACTAAGTGCTCCAGGCTGCCGGCATCAGCTCCCCAACTCCCTCTGCACGCCCACACCACTGACCCCTAGTTGCAGCTCACCTGTGGCCCCTACCTGCTGAACCCCAGAGGGTTGCTTCTTGCTGGCAAAGCAACCGTGGACCAGCTCTGGCCCAGGGAAACCGGTAAACTTCACTGCCATCCGGCGGGCTGCAACTGTATTTTCTCTGAGGTCTGAAATGAACCCCAGCCTGGGGAAGGTCCCTCCTTCCAAGTTTGTCGTTTCTTGAGTACTCTCCCTTAGCCGTAGGCTACCATATAAAAATTTCTCACATCTTATAGTTACTCTTTATGACAGCTTAATAATTCCTTACATTTATTAAACGTGCCCAGTCTACATCTCTTGACTGGATCCAGACTAATTGGTGCAGGGAGTGGCCCCAGGAGACAGACCCCTAAAGATGGGATTTGAGGACTGGTTTGGTCATGTGCTTGGGCTTGGGTGCAGTGCCGTGTTCCCTGACAATGCAAAACGGATGCTAGTAACCCACTGCGTGCAGCAGCATCACAATTAACCAAACCTGTAGTTCAGTGTAGTGAAATGCCAAGTCAAACACGTGCTTGACTGTATGGCAATAACGATGATTATAAAGGCTGTGGTGTGGATGGGTTATTTTGAGTGCACTTGAACATTTACAAAGAGAAAATGACAAGGTTAGGTCCATTAACTTTCAGCTGCAGTCATGGTCTGAGAAGCAGAAAGCTTCTGTAACAGCCTAAAAGAATCTCTTATTTCTTGTAGTCACACAGCTGCTACTGCTGAAAATCAAAGACAGAGTTTAATCTTATGGGTTGTTAAACAATGGCAGTTAAATTCTCTGGCACATGTGAAAGTTAGGGCACTAATTAGAAAAGAAAGGAATCCTGAAACTTGGAAGGGAGATAACTGGTTAGACCCAGATGAAACTGACAATCTTGAGCCCCCAAGTCATTCTGAGTCTTCCTTACCATTGGAAGTAGCTTGCCCTCCTGTGTCCGAGGAGACTAGCCTTCCTCTACTTGAAAACCCTGTTATGCTCTCACTTGAGGTAGATGTCTTGGGAGCCTCCCTCTCCAAGGCTGACCTGGCTAACATTACTGCTGAGTGGTTAATCGGCCAAGAGCAGAGACCAATACATGGTCCCAGTATGGCACCATTCCCAGGGGGAGCAGTCCGCAAGTCGATTACACTGGACCTCTTCCATCATGGAGGAGACAAAGATTTGTCCTCACTGGAATACATATTCTGGATGTGGATTTGTCTTCTTTACCTGTAATGCCTTTGCTAGCACCTACCATCGTGGACTTACAGCATGTCTCATGTACCATGGGACTTCCTTGGTGGTCCAGTGGGTAAGACTCCATGCTCCCAATGAAGGGGGCCCAGGTTCGATCCCTGGTCGGGGAACTAGATTCCGTGTGCATGCCACAACTAAGAATCCTCATAATGCAACTAAGAGCCCGCATGCCACAACTAAAATGCACCACAAGCAAAATAAATAAATAAATAAATAAATAAACAGAACGTCTCAGCTACCGTTGTAGCATTCTGCAAAGCCTTGCGACTAATCAAGGACTTCACTGCACAGCAAAGGAAGTGCAGCAGTGGGCTCAGGTCCATGGAATCAACAAGTCTTACCTTATATCCCATTACCCAGAAATGGCTGGTCTAAATGTACTGACGACTCAGTTAAAGCACCCATTGGGAGACAGTATCCTAAAAGTATGGGGCCCTGTCTTACAGGATGCAAGCTTATGCTTTGCATCAGAGACCATTATATAGTATTATCTCCTCCACAGTCAGAATATGGGGGACCTGGAATCAAGGAGTGGAAGTGGGAGTGGCTCCTCTCACTATTATGCCTAATGACTCTCATTAAAATATTGCTTCCAGTTTCACTAATTTTGAGACCTATTGGTTTGGAGAGCTTAGTCTCCAAGGGGAGAATGTTTCCACCAGGGGACACAACAATGGATTCACTGAATTAGAAGATAAGAGTGCTACCTTGGGGACTTCCCTGATGGCGCAGTGGTTAAGAATCCGCCTGCCAATGCAGGGGACACGGGTTCAAGCTCTGGTCCAGGAAGATCCCACGTGCTGTGGAGCAACTAAGCCCGTGTGCTGCAACTACTGAGCCTGAGTGCCACAGCTACTGAAGCCGACGCGCCTAGAGCCCATGCTCCGCAACAAGAGAAGCCACCGCAATAAGAAGCCCGTGCACTGCAATGAGGAGTAGCCCCCCTCTCCGCAACTAGAGAAAGCCCGCACGCAGCAACGAAGACCCAACGCAGCCAAAAAATAAATAAATAAATTTATATATATATATATATATAAAGGGTGCTACCTTGCCATTTGGGGCTCCTTATGCCACTGAAACAACAGCCAAGAAAATGGGGTTAATTTACTGGTTGAAGTGATTATCCTGATGGCCAAGGGGAAATCAAGCTGCTGCTACACAATGGAGGCAAGGAGGACTGTCTGAAACCCAAGGGATCCTCTGGGGCACCTCTTAGTACTTCCGTGTCTAACAAAAAAGGTTAATGAAAAACCTCAGCAATCAAAAAAAGCAGAATGACTGAGGTTTGGGTCACTTCACTATGTAAAGAGCAGAGCAGTGAAGGTTCTGGCTGAGAGCAAGGGAAATATGGGATGGGTAGTTGAAAAAGGAAGCCATAGATACTATGATCTTGTGACCAGTTACAGAAATGAAGACTATAGCCACTTTGTGTATTTTCTCTGTGTTTGTTGTATGCATGCGTTTATATATATATACCAGCCACTATCTTCTCTCCTTCCCATTTTTATTTTATACACAAATTATTAGAGGTTAACTTTAAAATTCAATTTTTAGGTAACAGAATATTCAGTGGGACTGTAATTCAATTTGAGGAGTAACTAATATAGTGATTGATACAATGACTGTTAAGACTGTATGTCTTCTCACTTTGGGAAAAAGAAGTTTACTTGTAAGAAGGATGGTATCTTGTTAAGCAGAAATATAAAGTTGTTTTGTTGTTGTGAGGGAGTTGAAGTGTAGAGGGCACTTGTGGAAGCTGATCAGCCAAAGAATGGACTGTGCCAGTTATCAAATTATTGCCTCCCAGCTCCAAATTCATCCTTCAATACATGCTCCACAGAGAGCTAGATGTTAAGCTTTCTCAGTAGAGGGCCCTGTAGTAAAGGGATATTGTAGGAGGAGGGGTGTCTCTGGCTGTTTCCAGCAGCTGCAAGGTCAGTCAGCAGTGTGGGTATGAGGACATCTGGTGATACTCTGCCCCAGCCATGCACCCAGAACACACAATCCCTTGGTGACCTCACAGCCTTGGCCTGGACTGGCATCCACCTTCCCGTGGTTCTCTCCACAAGACACCGCATGCTCCAGGTCTCCTGCTCATACTGGTGCCCCCTGTGCAAGCCCATGAACCTGGCCACCAGCTATGGCTCACCTGTGCCCTATCTGTGCCCAGGAGGGCTGCTTCCTGCTTGTCCAGTGACTGTGGACCAGCTCTGGCCCAGGCAAACCAGCAACTCCCCCACCATCCAGTGGGCTGCAACTATACCTTCCCCAGCGAGGTAGGAACCCCAGCTTGAGAAGGGCATTCCCCGCCCCCCGACTTGTCCTTCCTTTCTCCTCAGCCCTAGGAAAGGACAGTTTTATTTTATCTTATAGTTACTTTGTTATCACTGTTTAATAGTTCTTTATACTAAACTTCCCCTATTTAATCACTGTATGGTTTGTCTCCTAATTAGAATCACAGTGATATTAACTGTGTCACATTCCACAGACCACTTGCTTGTCACAAGAGGGAAAACGGGTGAGGATGTGGCCATCAGCCTCCAAACTACCTGTCAATCTCAACTTCCCTCGTAGCAGACAACCTGATACAATGATGCCTCCAGATGAACACCACACACACATCACTGTACAAGGTGTTTCTGCCAAAAATGTCAACCTGAATCTGATCAAGCCTTTAGATCTAACACACAGTTTCAGGAAATACAGGCTATGATAGAGAAAAAAGTTCAAAGGCACCACAAGGAAGCAAGGGGACAAATCCAGAAAGCGACTAGGTCTCTAAAATAAGTCAACGTCATGAAAACAAAGGGTAGGGGTGAGAGTAAGGATGATAATGTTCAAGTTTACAAGAGACTTAATTAAGAGAGATAAGCAGGGAATTCCCTGGTGGTCCAGTGGTTAGGACCCAGCACTTTCACCGCGGGGGCCCAGGTTCGATCCCCGGTCAGGGAACTAAGATCCCCGCAAGCCACGCAGTGCGGGCGTGGGGTGGGGTGGGTAAGCAAATGAATAATTCTTATTTGGGTCTCAATTTGAACAAACCAGTTATAAAAAGGCATTTTGAAGACAACTGGAGAAGTCTGAAGAAGGACTGGTTGCTAGATGATATTAAATGTTCATTTTGTTTGGTGTGAAATAACACTATAGTTTTATAGGAAACTGTCTTCTTTTTCAAAGTAATACACATTTAAGGTGTGACTATAATTTACTTTAAAATATAGCAGAAATGTATTTGATTGAAAAGATGTCTGGATATTGTTTTTAAATGGTCCCAAAAAGTGTGTGTGTGTTGAGGGATGGGGGGCGGGTAGATGAAAAGTGAATGGCAAAGTGCTGACACTTGTTGAAGCTGGGTGATGATGAGCACATGGATGTCCACTACACTACTTTTAGAACATTTACGTATATTTGAACTTTTTCTTAAATTTTTTTAAACTTACAAGTAGTTGAAGCAAATGTATTACAACACAATAACAATTTTTAAGCCTAAACAATGGCTATGGGTATTCACTCTACTATTCCTACTCTGTTGTACATTTAAAATTTTTCACTGTAAAAAGTTATATACAAATTCCAAGAAAAAAGGGAGGTCACCTCTATCCAATGCCCCAGGCAGTCAAGCTCAAATGAAGCCTGAGCTGTGTCCAGTGCAGTAACAGGATATCACTGAGAAGAGGGTGGTCAGACCATAGTGAGTGATAGGTGGGAAGAGAGAAAATGGAAGCAAGTATAGGTGGCAGTTTTCAGACCTTTGGTGAGGTGAGGAGGAGGGACTTGTTTATTTTTTGAATAGGGAAGTTTATTTTTTGTCAGGATGGGGAGATTTGAATATAGAGGTTGAGGTCTGAAAGGGAGCCCTTGGGGGTAAGGATCGTGGAAAACAATGTAGAGGTCTTCAAATTTTCCTGCAGCAAAGAAACACCTGGCTGCTTGTTAAAATACAGATCAAATTCCTAGGACCCAACCCAGAGATAATGGAGTAGATCTGGCCTAGGAAGCTGCATGCAGCCAGCATCTCAGGTGACCTTGATGCAGGGGGTCCTGCGTAACAACAGCTGGAGAAACCTATGGTGGCGGGAGGGTGGATGGACGGCGCATGGTTTCTGAGAAGGCAGGGAGACGGGGCACACCCTCGGCAGGTTGGCAACACAACAGGCAGATTTCGTCAGGGGAACCCTACACTCTTCTAGGCAATGACTTCCAGCTCTCTGGGAAGCACAAGGTGAAGTGAGCGATTGGCAGGAGAGACCCAAGGAGGCTTTGGCTGCAGTCCAGGAGGTTAGCATCGACACAGACTGGGGTGGGAAAGAAGCGTACAGGTACAGGAGTAAGGGTCAGGGAGCGAAGAGCAGCAAAGCATGGGCCACCTCTTCAAGCTTTCAAGGTAAAGAAGGCTTCTCAGGGACAGTGAGGTGACTCAAGCTATGCCTCGAGGTTGGCCTGGGGCGTGGATGGACAGACTGAGAGCAGCATCTCAGAAAAGTCTAGAGGTGAGGACTCTGTGACGCTAGGCCATATCTTCTGTGAGGAAGGTCAGCTACATATTTCTCCTCTACCTGCAGGTCCTGGAAGCGGAAATCCCCAGAGCAGCAGTAAATGGACCCTGGGTCTAATACCAGAAAATCACTAAATCTAGCAGGTATGGTAGTCTCAATTCCAGCCCCCTCCGGGAAACAGTGACAAAATCCCTGCTGCAGTGCAGCTGAACTGCTGGAAAAGCACAGTCCACTGCAGTAAGAGAAGAGCTTGTGTGAAAATAGATGATCTCCAGCCTGTCCAGGCTGAGCTGTCAGATCACTGTGGAGGAAGAAGCGTATCAGGTCTAGCCTTGGGGAATAATCCATCAGTTCCAAAATCCCCAGGCCCTGAAGAGAGACCACAATCACCCCCGAAATCCCTTGACTCCAGCCTGCCTTAAAAATAAATACTACTAAAGGATCCTTGTGCTGGAAATGTAAAACGGTGCAGCTGTCATGGAAAACAGTAGGATAATTCCTCAAAATATTAAACACAGAATTACTATATGATCCGGAAATTCCACTTCTGGGTGAAAACAGGGTCTCGAAGAGATATTTGTACACCATTGTTTATAGCAGCATTATTCACAACAGCCACGAGGTGGAAGTAACCCAAGTGTCCACTGACAGATGAATGCATAAATAAAATGTGGTGTATACATAGAAAAGAATATTATTCAGCCTTAAAAAGGAAGGTAATTCTGATACATTCTACAACATGGATGAACCTTGAGGACAGTATGCTAAATGAAATAAGCCAGCCACAAGAAAGCAAATAGTGTATGATTTCACTTGTATGAGCTATCTAGAGTAGTCAAATTCATAGAGACAGAAAGTAGAATGGTAGTTGCCAGGGCTGGGGGAATGGGAGAATGAGGAGTTATCATTTAATGGGTATAGAGATTCTTTTTTTTTTTTTTTTGCGGTACGCGGGCTTCTCACTGTTGTGGCCTCTCCCGTTGCGGAGCACAGGCTCCGGACGCGCAGGCTCAGCGGCCATGGCTCACGGGCCTAGTCGCTCCGCGGCATGTGGGATCTTCCCGGACCGGGGCACGAACCCGTGTCCCCTGCATCGGCAGGCGGACTCTCAACCACTGCGCCACCAGCGAAGCCCTAGAGATTCAATTTTGCAAGATGAAAAAGTTCTGGAGATTGACTGCACAATGTGAATATACTTAACACTCCTGAATTGTACTTTATAATGAATAAGATAGTAAATTTTATATTATGTGTATTTAACCACAGTTTTATTTTAATGTTCACGTTTATATGTGCAAAACAGACAAACGTACAAAGCCATAAAACCAACTAAAACAGTCAACCTCTCTTCTACGAAGAGTTCCACAAGTACGAAATGTATCTTCGGTCTCCTTCACCATAAAGGATGTTTCTAAGGGCTTCCCTGGTGGCGCAGTGGTTGGGAGTCTGCCTGCCGATGCAGGGGACACGGGTGCGAGCCCCAGTCTGGGAGGATCCCACATGCCGCGGAGCAACTAAGCCCGTGCACTGTAGCTGCTGAGCCTGCGCTCTGGAGCCCACAAGCCACAACTACTGAAGCCCCCACGCCTAGAGCCGGTGCTCTGCAGCAAGAGAAGCCACGGCAATAGGAAGCCCGCACACTGCAGCGAAGAGTGGCCCCCACTCGCCACAGCTAGAGAGGGCCCGTGTGCAGCAACAGACACCCAATGCAACCAAGAATAAAAATAAATAAATACATAAATGAATAAAAATAAATTTATTAAAAAATAAAGTACCTGAAACACTGTGTTCAACACCAAGCTCACCCTTTTCCCCACCAAACTCACTCTTCCTTTCTCATTATGTTAAGCCAAAAATCCAAGTCATCCTCGATTTGTTGCTCTTCCTCCTCCCTACTAAATGCAACTCATCACAATGTCCTTCAATTTTACCCCCTTAATATCTCTCCTACTGGTCCCCTTCTCTCCATCTCCAGTGCTCACCACCATCAACTTCTCCTTGGTCTATTCCACCAGCCTCCTAACCAGTCTCCATTCTTGCTTGCCCCTTCCAACTTGTCCCCCCATTGCCTCCAGGAGGAACTTAAAACACACACACACACACACACACACACACACACACACACACACACACCCTGCAAATCCAATCACATCAATCCTTTCACTTAGGCTTCTCACTGGTCTTCAGATAAAGTGGTCTCTTACCCTGTCTCCTTGTCTGTGGCACTCCAGCCACACTGGCTCTCTCTATTTAGGTCACTGAGAGTGTCCCTGTCTCTCTCACTTCAGGACCTTTGTATATGCTCTTCTTGGATCCCATTCCCTGCACCTAGGTCTACTCATCTCCTGGATGGGGTATTGTTTCCTTCAGAAAGTCTTCTTTTCCTCTGACTTACCAATCTGTTATATGCTTTCTGAGGACCCTACACTCTCCTTTACCTCACTGCTTATGATCAAACAAATACAGAGTCATTAGTGGTTATCAACTGTCTCCCTGCTGGCTATAAGTTCTGAGGGCAGAAAGGGTCCATGTCTTTTTATTGGCCCAATATACATTCAGTGTGGCAAAGGGTTGGGCAAAATTAATTGTATTATCTCAAACTGGGTTTTTAGAATAAAAATGGTTAAAATTCTGGAGCCTCATAAGAACTAATCACCATTACCTCTCCTTGCCCTCCCAAATTAGTGATTTTTCCAGAACATTACTTCCAATGCAAAAGAATCCCATCCTGTAGATAGGACTTGAAATGTCCGCCACCCTGTTTATCATTCATTCACTTATTTGAACATGTATTAAGTCTTGGCATAAGGTTATGCACAAATACAAATAAACCTAGTATCTGCACCTAAAATATTTTCTACTTATTTTATTTTCCTACTTAAAAACAAAAACCCTATGCTTTAACACAGGTTCTAGAAGAAGACCGGGCTCAAATCCTGGCTCCACTATCTGTGTAACCTGGTCACCTAACTTCTCTGTGCCTTGGTTTCCTCATCAGTAAGATGGGGTTAAAATAATGATACCTACCTCATGGGGCTGTGAGACTTAGACAATTTAATACACATAAAGTACTTAGCATGGTGTCTAGTACATAGAAAGGCTCAACACCCATTACCAAGAGCAACACATTGTCTGCAGCAAGGCTTATACCTCTACTCCCTTCTGGTGGTACAGTACAGGTAAGGGTAGGCTAGCCATGCAGATCATGTCTATAGCATGTACTCAACATTTACACTCATTTAAAACTTTATTGAGGGACTTCCCTGGTGGCCCAGTGGTTAAGAATCTGCCTGCCAATGCAGGAGACACGGGTTCGAGCCCTGGTCCGGGAATATCCCACATGCCGCGGAGCAACTAAGCCCGTGTGCCACAACTGCTGAGCCTGCACTCTAGAGCCCACGAGCCAACAACTACTGAAGCCCACGCGCCTAGAGCCTGTGCTCCACAGCAAGAGAAGCCACTGCAGTGAGAAGCCCACGCACTGCAATGAAAGTAGCCCCCGCTCGCCGCAACTAGAGAAAGTCCCCGCACAGCAATGAAGACCCAATACAGCAAAAAAAAAAAAAAAAAGGTAGTAAAATTTTATTGGTGTATAAAGAAAGTTAAGACTTCATATGATAACCAGGAGTTCTATGGCAATGAGGTCACCATTTTCAGTACTCTATTTAATAAGCCTGTGTAGGCAACATATATTTTCAAAAGTAATACATATTAATTTTTTATTGATTGATTGCCGCGTTGGGTCTTCGTTGCTGTGCGCGGGCTTTTCTCTAGTTGCAGCGAGCGGGGGCCACTCCTCACTGAGGTGTGCAGGCCTCTCATTGCAGTGACCTCTCCCACTGCAGAGCACGGGCTGCAGGCACACGGGCATAGTTGCTCTGTGGCATGTGGGATCTTCCCGGACCAGGGCTCGAACCCGTGTCCCCTGCATTGGCAGGCAGATTCTTAACCACTGTGCCACCAGGGAAGCCCCAAGTTAATATTTTTAAAAGTATATGCTGTGTCGTAAATACCAAATTACATGCTACCTATGTCAACTGACAACTCTTCTCCACAAAAAGTTTAAATCACTGTTATTTCCTACTGACTTCCCTGATTTTTAACTAAATTTTTGCAACTTTTTTCACATTGTACAGGCACATTTATAAGAATCAGAAATAAACAACAAATGCAACAGATCTCTAAAAATTGCATCAAGGCATTTGTCCACCTCAGAAGTGTTAAGGGCTGACATTCTGTGTATTAAAGATTACAGTGAAAAGTTTTAACATGTGAATAACAATGGTATATAGTTTCACTAGCATTAACAGTTGTCTTCTATTGAAATAAGACCCCAACGCGATGCCTTTGTGATCTTTAGTTGCAATCAATAAAGTATTTTTTTTAAACTTTATTAGGCAACCACTACATAGCAGGCACTGTTCTAAATATGCACTGGAGATAAAGAGATGCAAGAAATGCTCTCAGCCCTCAAGGAATTTGGTTTAGCAGAAGAAAACTATACAAACATTGCCCTACTGTGCCATACATAACAGACCTTAGCACTGGGTCTTGTGAGACCCAAAGGAAAGTCAGCTGAAAGTCAAGTCTGTTGGGCTTAGATCAGGGAAGGTTTCAGAATGAACCCTTAAACTAAGTCCTGAAGGATGAGTAAGAATTCTCCAGTGAAGTAAAGAGGGAAATGGCAGTGCTCACAGAAGGAACTGCAGGCTGGTGCGAACACAGGGAGCCCTGAAACGTCATGATGTGTTGGGATCCTGTTCTGTGCAACTGGAACACAGATTTGGGTAGGAGTTGAAGAAGAAATTGAAGTCGAAGTTGAAAAGACAAATAAGGCCGGTTTATAGATATAACACGAGAAGGAGTTTGTACTTTGTTTTTCAAAGAAGAGAAGTCATTGGAAAAAATCCTAATTAGGGTAATGATGTGATCAGTCTACACTTTAGAAAGATTAGTGGTTTAGGACTCCACGACTCCCATGAGAGGGCTGCCCCTAGCAGGGGGTCCTCACTCGTGCTGCCTCTGGATTTAGTGGCGATTCGCCTCCTTCTCCCAGCCTTGGTCAGCACTGTTACCCCGCCCGCCGTGCAAGCAGGCCCCCATAGGAGCACCCCTGGTCTGACTTCAGCAGCACTTCCTGGCAGGAGACCGATCACTCACTGTCACCCGTGGGCGGCCACCCTCAACGTGATCTGAGCATCCTTCCAGAGGCTGACAGCCCTGGGCTTCAGTTGGGCTGTGCCGCTACCTGTGTGACCACTACGGTTGCCTCAGTTTCCTTCTCCGGAGAAGGGGAAGGCTCGGCCCTAGGTGGCTGTGTGTTAAGTGGTAGACGCCGCGGGAGAGCCGGCGAGGGGCGGACCCCAGCGCCGTAGAGACCGCGACGCGCGCGTCCGGCTTCGCTCAGAGACTCAAGCCGGCGGGCGAGCGGGATAAGCCAGACCGTGGGAGGCAGGGCGGGGCGGCTCACCGGTAAAAGGCAGAGTCCCCAAGCGGGTTCCAGTTCGCGGTGTAGCAGTCCATAGCTGGTGCAGGTGGCAGCCAGCCAGCGCCGAGGCGACACGCACCTAGCGCGGGCTCCAGGCAGGCACTTCCGCTTCCGCCCGTCCGGGTCACGTGGCGAGGCCGCGGCCACGGCCGTCACCGCTGTGGGCGGCTGCACTTGGCCGCCGCCGCGCCCCTCCCACGCCCGGGTGGGCCCGGCCCTGGCTCCTACTCCCCACGGCGGCCACCCCTGCTGCCTTCCTGTCCCCTCGGGCGTTGGGGGGTCGGGCAGAGCAGGACATGGGTGACCGGAAGTGGGAGTTGTGAGTGTCGCAGCCCGGGGCGGGGAGGGCCCAGGCGCTGTCGGGCCTCCGCGACTCACGCATGGAGAGTGCTGGGCGTCGGGCTGCGGACCGACCGCTAACCGGGACGCACGGGCTCTGCTGGGCAGAGGCTGTGCTGAAGCGACCGGCCTCTTCGGGCGCGGGAACATGAGGCCAGGCCCGGACCCCGCTGCGGGAGTGGGGCGCGGTGTGCGGGCCTGCCCGGGTCGCGGGTGAACGGCGCGGCGCCCCTGGACTCGGTAATTGGCGCGAGCGCGCGCGCGCATGCGCGGGGCGGCGGCGGGCACGTGGCGGGGCGCAGGGCTGCACCACGCGGGAAGCGCCTCGGTGTCCTGGAGCCCTGCGGGCCTGGCGACCTCCTGCCTCATGTGCCAAGTGTAATGGAGACCAGCGCCACCATGGGCCCCACTCTGCTAACGCCACCTGGTCCCTGTAGCCCAGAGCAGCCCTGAAGGGGCCGCCGCTGGTCTCGTTTATTCCGTGTGGGCCCTGGAGCCAACCTGTCCTGAGTCCCCACCCTCGCGCGGCTTAGTGGCATCTCCCTGCAGCCTGTCGTTGTTGGCGGCGGCATGGTCTTCTGTCTGGAGAACGAGGAAGCACGCCGCCCGCTGAGAAGCACCATGGTCCAATTCCAGGCCTCTGAAGTCCAGCAGCTGCTACACAACAAGTTCGTGGTTATCTTGGGGGACTCAAGTGAGTGCCCTTCTAGAATCACACTTCCCGGTCCCACACCTGCAGCCTGTTTTCTGCATCTGAACCCTCTGCCTCCATCTCAAATCTCCTTCCTGATACCTAGTCTGGAACAGTCCAGTAGGTTTTCTCTTTTTATTTCCCTAACGCCTTACACAGGTGTCCTGACATGTAGCCTGTCAAGCTTTTCACCCCATCCTTGCTCAGCATTTTTCTTCCTGACAGTCCCCCACAATGTCCCTCATGGAAGCAGTGGATTGTGCTGTCTGTCTCTTGGGTGACTTGGCTGACTTATTTCTGCCAGGTGATCTTGGGTCACTATATACTGAGTTGAGAAGTGATGTACAGCTAGAAGGAACAGAGGTAGTGCCAGGACTTTGTAACCTCACCTTCTCTTCTGTCTCTAAGTCAACACTCCACAAAGGTGGTGTTGGGCAACCCCAGCCCTGGGAAGATGGGAGGCCTGGATTTGGAAGGAGCTGGGGTGGAGTGCAGCCTGCCTCAGCCGCAGGATCTCTGTCTCCCTGCAGTCCAGCGGGCTGTGTACAAAGACCTGGTGCTTCTGCTCCAGAAAGACTCACTGCTCACAGCCGCCCAGCTGAAAGCCAAGGTGAGGGAAGCTTGGTGACCATGCCAGTGGTGGGTGGGCACAGACTCTGGCCTGGTAGGGTCCTCCTCCCTGGCATGGGTCTGACCAGCTGGGTCGGGGGGTGGGCAGGGGGAGCTGAGCTTTGAACAGGACCAGCTGATGGCTGGGGGTCAGCTGGGTGAGCTGCACAATGGGATACAGTACCGAGAGGTCCGCCAGTTCTGCTCGGGTTCTGGCCACCACCTTGTACGCTTCTACTTCCTCACCCGCGTTTACTCCGAGTACCTCGAGGGAATCCTGGAGGAGCTGACATATGGGCCTGCCCCGGACCTGGTGATCATCAACTCCTGCCTCTGGGATCTCTCCAGGTTGGGGCGGGGGGAGAGGGAAACCAGGGGTGGAGGTATGGCTCAGAGGCCACCCACCCCTGTGCTCTTGCCCACCCTTTGTGCTACCC
The DNA here is from genome assembly GCF_964270905.1 of Leucopleurus acutus. Lineage (NCBI taxonomy): Eukaryota > Metazoa > Chordata > Mammalia > Artiodactyla > Delphinidae > Leucopleurus > Leucopleurus acutus. The sequence continues at coordinate 58,454,516 of NC_139158.1, forward strand.
AACAGGTATGGCCGCTGCTCGATGGAGAGCTACCGAGAGAACCTGGCGCGGGTGTTCATGCGCATGGACCAGGTGTTGCCAGACTCCTGCCTGCTGGTGTGGAACATGGCAATGCCCCTAGGAGAGCGTGTCACTGGCGGTTTCCTTCTGCCTGAGGCAAGTGACCAGAGCCCCTTAGGATAGAGGACGGGGCAGCTGACTGGTAGATAGAGGACCCTCCCTTCCAAACCTGCTTCATTCTGTGGCTCTTAGATGCTGCACTTTATCACTCAGCTCCAGCCCCTGGCAGGCTCTCTGCGGCGGGATGTGGTTGAAGGGAACTTCTACAGCGCTACACTGGCTGGGGACCACTGCTTCGATGTCTTGGACCTCCACTTTCATTTCCGGCATGCAGTACAGCACCGTCACCGGGACGGTGTCCACTGGGACCAGCATGCCCACCGCCACCTCTCACACTTGCTTCTGACCCATGTGGCTGATGCCTGGGGTGTGGAGCTGCCAAAGCGTGACTATCCCCATGGTGAGCCCTACCACAAGTGGGGACGGTAGTGATGCAAAGAGAGCCCTCAAAGCATAGGGCTCATAAACAACAGGACAGAGATCCTCAAGGGGAGTAGAGGCCCCTTGAAGGACCGTTGTGGATCCTGAGTGCTCCTTCCTTCCCCTGGGTTTCTGTATGGTCTAGCCGTGTGGTCACCTATGTGTATGTGAGTGAGCATTGAGCACATAAGGCAGCATGTCAGAGACCCTTATGCTACAGATAAACGGAAAATGAATGGGAATACTTTTAGATAGGAGTAGATGTGGGGGGTGGAAAGGCAGAAACAGAGGAAAGGTAATCCAGACAGTGTGGCAGAAACAACGAAGCCCCTTGGCTGGTGCTGTCACCCCCTGAGTTCCTGCCTGCTTATAAAGGGAACATCGTGGGTGATTGTTCCATGTCTGCTTCTGCCCTGGATCGTGTCCTCCAAGGCTAAGGTTCCTGCCTTACTTGTTGACAACTCATCCCTTTAAGCCACTTGTCTAGGACAATTGCTGTGTACATACTACCTACAGGATAGTGTTTATTGAATTGGAGACACGAGTCATGTTAGAAGACTGTAGTAGCATTAAAGGATGTGAGGGCATAGAGAGGTCAAGAATGTCACTTTTAGCCTGGAGTTGGAGCATCAGGGAAGTGAATTAGGATCTTGATTATATAGTAGTCCAATTTCTTTGTTTTTTTAGGTGAGAACTAAATCTCATCTAAATCAGTTGGAGAACTGATCCCCAACAAATGAAGGGTTGCTCTAAAGGTTGTAAGGCTAGTTTATCGTGGCTCAGGTCTTCTGAATCCAGTTTGGAGCCACAGAAATAGGAACATCAAAGGGAAGAGTTGGGTGGGAGGATGAGTTGGTGAGTTTGGTTAGGGCAGATCTCTTTGAGGTACTGTGAAGATGTTGAGTAGATTTGGGGTCAGTGATGCCCAGCAGGGAGATGGCAGCTGAGGGCATGAATGTGAACAGACGGAAAGAGCAAAACAATAGCCATGTTTTGGAGTTGGAAGGGAAGAGGGGCTGATGGAGGAAACAAAAGGAGACAAGGGTAGAGTCACTTTCAGGGACGACAGAGGCTCTTGGCCACGTGACTTGTCAGGAAGCGAGGAAGTGGTTACATTTCATAGGATAAGTGTTGAAGGACTGGAGTAGGGTTAAAAGAGGTAGTGAGCAGTTGATGGAGAGAATGGCACCTGGGCAAAATAATCTTTGTGGGAGGAAATATGAAAGGAACAAGGGCCTACTGGGAGAAGGAAGTGACAGGATCTTTGTTTTTAAGAGAGAAGGTTTACTAAGCTTATTTATTGGTCTGTGGCAAGGAGCTGGGAGAGGAAAAAGCTAAAGATATAGGAGCTGGGCAACAGAGGGAGGAGACTGGAGGGGAGCATGAGGTCAGAACAAAGGCAAATCCACTGACTATTGAGACAGGCAGGGAAGAAAGAGTGCAGCTTGGGCTTGGCCTGAAATGAGAGGGAATGAGGAAACCTGTGTAGGAAGTAGAGGGTGCTGTGTTCTCCAAGAGGAGGGAGTAGAGGTTTAGAAGTGTGGACAGCCACAGTTCAGGGCGGCCTGGCTCCCCAGGCCTACCTAAAACAACCATCCCATTCCTAGACCCATGGATTGAGGACTGGCCAGAGCCGGATCATCTCTTCCAGGGGAGCCAGGGGCAGACCCCAGCCTTCAGGGAGCAGCTGGCCTTGCCCCCACCCTCTCCTTTACCCCTTCCCATGCATTTTCCCTACCCTCTTCCTCAGCCCTCCCCACCTCCTCTGTTTCCACTCCTGCCCCAGGATCCCTCTTTTTTCCCAGGCCAGCCCTTCCCACCCCATGAATTCTTCAACTTTAATCCAACAGAAGACTGCTCGATGCCACCCCACTTAGGTAGGTGCCTCTACAACCTCCCAGCACACCTTTTCCAGCATCCCCTTGAACCTCCCCCATCCTAGCCTCCTGTGTCCAGGTGGGCTGAGAGGAGTTGGGTAGCCCTTGTGCCCCCCAGGCTTGGGTTCAGTCACAGCTGAGTCTGGAGCAGCATCCGTACACTCATTAATTAGCTCATTGATTGTCACAATTTCCTGACTTGGAAGTAGGGGAAGTAGTATTGCCATTTTGCAAATGGGGAAATTGAAGCCCAGAGAAACTCACCCTGGAGGACCAGAACTGCCTGAAGGCAGAGCTGGGCTCACCCTGGCCAGAAGCCCATTCTGATAATGGCTGGTTCTTTTGTAGGATGTAGCCCCGCAGTGAACTTTGTGCCTGGCCCCCTGCCTCCTCCAGTCCCCAGCCCTATCCCCCATGGTCAGCACTGGGGCCTGGCCGTCCACCGGGGGATGCCACGCTGTATTCACACCAGCCCCTACCACGTGCCAAGGACAGGGGCACCCTGCAGGCAGCGTCCCAGACACTCAGACAGGCTGATCCATACATACAAACTGGACAAATGGCCTCCTCCCCATTCGGGGACGTGGCCTGGGTAGAGTGGATCTTATGCTGGAGCTGAATGTGCCAGTGGCCCTGCAGTGCCTGCTTCCCACCCCAGGTGCTGGGCCAGGGTATCTTGCTATGCCTGGCATTGTTGTTGTCCATTGCTGTCACCAATAAAGGCATGGAAGAACAGAGTAGCATCTTTTTGTGTAAGGGAGTAGGTCTCCCAGCCATGATCTTAAAAGTTGGGGAGGCTGCCTCTGGGCTCTCTGCGACCTTGGACCTTTTAACCCACGCTGTTTAGAAATCATTGAATGCATCCTTCCTACTGTCTCACACACTTGTTTACACCCTCACCAGAACACACGTGTACTTAACAAAGACCCTGGAGGGGTTCTTTGTTGTCAGCAGCTCTTTGGGATTGGGAAATATCAAGGGCTGAGTTGAAATTGTCAATATTTTATATGCAGTTTGGAATCTGGCTAGATCTCAACTATACCAGTCTCACACATTCATGTGTATGTTCAACACTCATCTGCTCCTGGAGATACAAGACAAATACCTTGCACAATTTCTTGGCACATGGTAGACACTCATTAAGTGGTTGGAACTAAACAAAAAGCTCCCGAGCCCATGTGGGAGACTGATTAGAACCCTCCTCCTCTCAGAAATCACCCAAGCGAAAGTGAAAATGAGAAACAAATGTAAATACCATATCTGATGACCAGGAAGGAGCAGAAACTCCAAACAGTGAATTAGGTGGATAGGCTGAAAAACGCAGTGGAACCACTGCTTGGTACAAATCAGTTTGGAAATTCTTGGGCAGCATTTACTAAAGTTGAACATTTATGTACTCTGTGATTCAGCAATTTCACTTCAAGAGAAATGAGTACATCTAGACAGATTTACCAAAAGACCTGTGCAAGAATATCATAGAAGTTTTTTTCATAGTAGCCAAAACTTGGAAACAAGCCAAATGTCCATCAACAGGAGGGGGGGGCGTCCCTGGTGGCGTAGTGGTTAGGAATCTGCCTGCCAATGCAGGGGACACGGGTTTGAGCCCTGGTCTGGGAGGATCCCACATGCCACGGAGCAACTAGGCCCATGTGCCACAGCTGCTGAGCCTGCGCTCTGGAGCCTGTGAGCCACAACTGCGGAGCCTGTGTGCCACAGCTGGTGAAGCCCGCGTGCCTTGAGCCTGAGCTCCGCAGCCGGGGGGGGAAGCCACCGCAATGAGAAGCCTGCAATGAAGAGTAGCCCCTGCTCGCCGCGACTAGAGAAAGCCCGCGCACAGCAACGAGGACCCAATGCAGCCAAAAACAAATAATTTTTTTAAAAAAAGGAGAGTGGATATTCGTCCCATACAATGGGATAGTAATAAAGGAAAACAAATGCTGATAGATGCAACGACATGGATAAATCTCACAGATATAATGTTGAAAGAAGCCAGAAACTAGAATACATTTTATATGATTTTATTCTGCATGATTTCAAGAATAGGCTAATCTATGGTGATAGAAATCAGAATTGTGGTTACCTTTTGGGGGAGGTATTGATTGGGAAAGGGCATGATGGAACTACCTGGGGTGATGGAAAAGTTCTATCTGGCTGGTAGTTACATGGCCACACAAAGACACACAAATATGTTAAAGTTTATTGAGCCAGAGACCTCCCTGGCAGTCCAGTGATTAAGACTCTGCCCTTCCAATGCAGGGGTATGAGTTCAATCCCAGGTCAGCCTGCATGCCGTGCAGTGAGGGCAAAAAAATTTTTTTAATTGAGCCATACCCTCGATATTTGTGCATTTTATTCATATGTAAAATGTATGTATTATATGTCAATTAAAAGGGAACCAGTGGAGTTCCCTGGTGGCCTACTGGTTAGGATTCACTGCCATAGCCTGGTTCAATCCCTGGTCAGGAGCTGAGATCCCACAAGTCATGCAGTTTGGCCAAAAAAAAAAAAAAAAGAATCAGGATATCCAGGAGTGGTTTAACATTAAAAAGACACCTAAAAATTTAATTCACCATATAAACAGCATAAAGCAGAATAAGTAGTCCTTTTAGTAGATGAAGAAAAAAAATTTTTTTTAACATTCAACATCCACTCATGATCAAAACTGCTACTAGCAAACGGAGTAGAAAGGAATTTCCTTGACTGGATAAAAGTTAACTATCAAAACTCCACAGTAATTCTTAATGGTGGAAACTTAAAAGCAGTTCTTTTAAAATCAGGATCAAGTCAAAGTTACCTGTGAACAGCAATTCCATATACCATTGTCTGGGAATTCCAGCTTGTATAGGCAGAAGATGAACACAAAGGAAGAGGACCTATTCTCATAACATCTGGCTTTTAGATGGATGTGGTATACTTGGGTTTAGAGGGCTTCACAACTTACATATATGTTACAAATATTTTGCAAGTATACAGTATCACATATCAATTTTAAAAACTTTTTTGGTTTTAGACATTTGAAGACACAGGCCAGAAAATATGATAAAAGCTACAGCTCCTAAGTTCTTTTATTTTGAAGATGGAAAATATTTGAAAGGTAATAGAAATGTTTGCTCAGCAGAAAATAACTTGTCCAAAGTTGGTTGCATCCAGATCCTGACAGAACCTTACAAAAGACAGGTCTTTACCCCCGGAAGGATGGAATAATAGACTAGGGTTGGGACAGCAGTCGAAGACAGTGAAGCCAGCTAGATTGGGCCCTTCCTTCTCCTGGATTCTCATGAGCTCTGCCCTCGATGCCTCTGGGTTTCAGGCTGGGGAACTCAGGCTAGAGTTTTGGGTTAAGGAGATTTTGAGGAGTCAATGAAGCCGCCAGTGGGCCGGAGATGCTCCTTCCTGGCCCCAAGATCTACCCTCTCCGCCACTGCTGGCCCGGCCCGCGAGATACCTCTCCCCCTCCTCATTTCCTTCCCACACCCAGCCAAGCCCGACTCTTCGTAGCCAGAGCTGGAGGTCTCCGCTAGGGGAGCAAGCCATGCACCGAGTCAAGGGGCTGCGATTCCGGGGGTGGAGTGGAGGTGGGGGGAGGTGTTGATTTACGGGGGTGGCTAGCACTTACCCTATGTGGGTGCCCACAGCCCTCTGATCCCTGGCAAGGCTAGGGATTTCCTTCCCAACATAAGGCCCATGCCCACCCAGCTGTGCCTCCACGGTCAACGCGCGAGCTCGGCGCTCTCCAGCCGTCGCCCTGACCCCTCTCCCGCGCACCTGAGCCTAGAGGTCGCTCCTGGGGCAACCTCCCCGCGCCGCGCAGGTCTTCTCCTCCTCCTCCTCCCCCAAGGATCCAGTCGGCCCCCTCCTTCTCTGTGACCACGGACTCTCGGCGAGCACTGCTGCTCCCCTCACCCGCTAGCGGGGGCGGGGCCGCCCCCTTTCCCCGGCACAGAAGCGTCTGGGTGAGAGCGCCCCCTCCAGGCTCCCCGTAGCTGGTCCTGAGCGGTTCCCTGGGCACCGCACCGCCTGCTTCCAGAGACCCCTCTTCTTCCCTCTAGGGTGGCCACTGACAACTCTAGCTCAAGTGGAGCCCCCAGCCTTATGATCCCCCTTGACACCGCCCTCTCTGACCCTCCCGCATCCTGGCCGCTCCTACTCATTGCTCCCCGGTCCTTGGGGCAGAGGAAAGTCCTACCGGGCGCTCCTGCTCCTAGGCGCTCCCCCAGGGTGCGTGTATGCCGCTGTGGATCCTCTCTCCGCTTTCTCACATGCAAGGCCCCTCGCGGCTGACACCTCCTCCACTCCGGTTCTTTATGCTCCGCCTGATCTGATTATTTTTCTGGCCAGGCCACAAGCGTTACTGGAACCCCACCCCATCTGAGCCCGCTGCGGGGTTGGATGGGGTAGGGCCAGCAAAGAAAACTCACCCAACCTCCCAGGTCACTGAGGCCAGTGGGACAGCTTTCCCTTCTTGGCCCAAACGGAAGGGCTTAGAACTTCATTCTAGCATGTTCATTCTCCCCAGACTTGCATTATTAAACGTTTTAAGTCTAAATGGATGACTTTGTCTACATTTAAAGTAATTTCAGGAGTTATGTTTTTCTTCCCTCTCTGCAAGGTCCCTCACTTTATTTCCTTTTATCTGTGTACTCCATCCATCCCATTTGGCTGGCTCTAGAGTTCGCCATTCCATTCTATTTTTTGTTCTTATCAAGAAAAAAAAAAAAAGAAGAAGAAGAAGAAAGTGTCTGGTTTTGTTGGCATGCATTTTAAGTTTGTGTGAAAAAAATTGCATTATTTTTCATTCAGCTTCTTTTCACTCAATGCTAGGATTTCAAGATCAATCCATATAGCTTCCACCCTTTCTAACTGCTGCCTCCTCTCCACAGTGCTCATCCACCATGTTTCACATTTTCCATTTCCTGCCACCACCAGTGAGTGCAATCATCATTCTCAGACGTATCCCCTCAACATATCCCCTCACCTGCAGCGCTTCTCACAGTGTGCAAAGTTATCCCTTGGGAGTCTTGTTAAAATGCAGGTTCTGATTCATCACACCTGGGGCGAGGCCTGAGACTCTACATTTGTAGCCAGTTTACGGGTGATGCCTATACTGCTAGCCCTGGGACCACACTTTGAGGAACAAGGCCATTATGGGCCTCTGTGAGAATTCATTTTGGGTTGCTGGGTCACAGGGTATGTGTTGATCTAATTTGATAAGTATTGCTTATCTGCTCTCCAGTCTGGCTGTGCCACCCTACCCCACACCAGCAATGCAGGAGGGTAGAAGATATATATTTATGTGGGGAAGGGAAGAAGGCCTTCTCCTTGCTCCTGCCAAAATCCTGCCCCCCAGCGTGTCTGGTCTGGGCCGAAACCTCCTCTCTCAATCAGAGTGGCCCCAAGGCTCTGGAGTGATGTCCCTGGCTAGCAATGCACAGCCAAGTCAATGATGGGCCCAAGATTGGCATCCTGGCTTCATCTCTGACAGAAGCTTAAAGAACAGGCATTGAGAAGCCCTGGGGTCTTCAGTTAGGTTATATCTCCTCCATTGCTTTCCCTTTAGTAGCCTGTTAGGCTGGACTAGGACTCAAACAACCTGGCCTTGCCATTGGCAAGTAGCTATCCTGTGCCTGACTTCTCATCTCTAAAATGGGATGGTAACAGCATAGCTACAGTTTGTGGTGTGAGGAGTCAGTCCAGAAACTTTGCCTCACATACCAAGTGCCCCACAGGGGCCCCAAGACAGGTGTTCTTGCCTTTGTTTTAACCAAGAGGAAAATGAAGTTCAAGAAGGCTTAGCAATTTTTACCAAAGCCATGGAGCTAGAAAGTGACAATGCTGGGATTCAAACCCAGCTTCAGCTAATACACCAGAGCCCGTGCTAACCATGAACCTATTCCACCTCCATGTCCTGCCTTTGCCCTTGCTACCAGGTCATATTTCAGGGAGAACTGAAAGGAAAAAAGGAGGACTGTGTCTGGGGTTTCAGGAGCTGCTGTTGATGACTAGTGGCCAGATGACCAGAGTTATGAAACTCTGCAGCGAATGGGTTTTAGCAAAAATGAACCTGGGTTCTAGGGGCTGGTCACCAGGGCTTGAGTATTTAGCTGGCAGGAGAGGGGCCTTTTGGTTGAGGGATTTAGGAACAGGGATTTTAGGGTTATGTATATAGTGGGGTCAAGACTAGATTGGGGAGGGTCAGGGATTAGGTGGAGGTCTGGAGTGAGGTGGGGGTCAGGTGGTGGGTCTTATCTATCAAATGTCTTACCTGTAGTAACTGATCACTCACTGTTTTATTTGGAGGGTTAGCTGATGTGTGAACAGCCAGCATCCTGGGCATCAAGGGATGCCACCTTCCAAGGCCCTCCTGGTGCTGTAAGCAGCTTGTTGGGTTGGTTTTAGAAACCCGTGGGCCGTGCTTTCCCCACTCACATAGCTGTGCAAGACTTTTCCTGGCACCAAGCCCCAGCCCCAAGCATTTCACAATCAGAAGAGTTCAACACCTGCATATTTTGAGATTTCATGGCATACAACCTTTTACATTTTGTTCACATTCGTCCGTCCGCTGTTTACCATGGTAGGGCCCCAGTTGTATCCATGACAGAACATTTCTCTGAAGGCCTGGAGAAGCTATCTGCTCTTTAGAGTTCAATACAATATCGTGCAGTTTTCTGGTCTTTTCAAAGTACTTCACACATAGGTATTATTGCCTTTGACTCACAACAGCTCCATGACAGGACCCACTTAATACCAAAGCTCAAAGAAACTAATTGGCCAAGGCCACACGTTGCATAGGTGGGTGAAATGGGACTTCTTGTTTGTTTTTCCATAGCAAACCTCAGGAGTCTTAAAGAGTAAGTGCTCTCTGGGAACCTCACTACACTGGTTGGCCCATTTCCCAGAGGTGGGGATGTGGACTGAGGCAGGAGGTAGGAAGTCTAGGGAGTGGGGAATGCTTGGGCAGAAAGGTCTGGAAGGTGAGTTGGCTGAGGTCCCATGAGGCTTCTGGCTAGACGTCTCCCAGCTAAGTTTCTGTCAGTGGGCCCTTTCTAGAGCCTGGGGAAGTGGAAAGAGGAGGTTGGTGGGGGGAACGGCAAATACAGAGGTACCCAAGTCGTTCTCTATGAGTCTGAAGCTGAGACAGTTGAGCAGCTGCAAAAAAAAGATGCTGCCAGCTGCTAAGGGGGCCCCAGTGGTGTCACCACATGCATGTGGGAGCTCTTGACGGCTTGGTCAAGCTCTGCCCCTGGCTAAGCCTTCTGCCCTAATGTCTCTTCTCAAAGTCCCTGCCCCCGCACCCCAAGTACCTGCAGCATCAGCTTGAGGGAGGTGCCCAGAGGTCAGGACAGTCTACCCTGCCAGTTCCAGCAACATCATGCATGCCCTGACCAGTCCCAACTAAGGCCTGAAGGTCTGGGGCCTGCTGAGGCAGGAAGGCCCTGGTCCCAACTGCCCTCCCTCTCCCCTGGGCTTCAGGCCCTAGGCCAGGGCTCAACAGACACAAGCAGCAGGATGGGGTTGCCCTTCTATTGGTCCAAGTCCTGAGCATGGCTTGGGTGAGACATGGAGGTGAGGAGGCCCACGAGGCTCAGCAGTGTGGAGAAAAGCAGCAGGAAGGAGGCGGTGAAAAGCAGGGCGGGGAGGGCACTGAGCACCAGCAGCAGGACAGCCGGCAGCAGATGGAGCCACACTGCAGTTGCCATGGGCCATAAGGAGCTCAGCAGGTGGGAGCCGGTGGTGAAGAGCACGTGGCACAGCATCAGCACCAGCAGCAGGTAGAGGATCCCCTCCAGACCCCACAGCACACGCTGCAGCGGTTGCCGCCAGCCTGATGTGGTCCACCACTGTGTCCAGCTTGGGGGCACATGGCACACGCACCAGCGCACCCAGCCCTCCCACGTGACCCAGGCCGACCAGGGTACCGCACGCTGTGGCCCCTCACCAGCCCCGATGGCATGCGTCTCCGCTCGCGGCTGCTGCATCACCTCTGGTGCACCTGGGGAGAGAGCCACGCCAGCTGCAGGAGCAGCCCTGGAGATGCCTGGCACCTTAGGGTGGGTGAGGATGCAGGGGTCAGGAGGGTACCAGCATGGGTGTGGTGGGGCTTTGAGCTGGGGCATGGGTCTTACCTCTGGGCAGAGCCACCTAGGTCATGTTGCTTCCTGCAGCGCCCAGCCAGAGTGGAGCCCCCACTCTCACTGTCCCCACCCTTCCCAAAGGAGCCCCATTGTGACCTGGACTAGGGTGGGGTCCAGCCAAGAGAGGAAACACTGCAGGATGTGAGGCTTACCTGAGCCTCTTTCATGGACCCTCCAGGCTGGCAGGGAGCCTGGTGAGCCCACAGATGTAGTTTCTCATGTTTTCTTGTGGAAAGACCTCTCTGGATCCTCCTTTCCCTGCTGGCCGATATCCAGTCCCACTCCACTCTCTTGCAGTTCTTTCTCTCTGGACCCTCATTCTCCAGAACCACAGTGGAGGCCAGAATAGTGACCCCTAACCTAGAGGTTCTGAGATGGCTCCATTCCCTGCACTGGGCTCCCTGTCCCTTATCTCACTTTTTACTGATGCCCTCGGACTCAGACCTAGGTATCTACTGTCCACATTGTGGGGAGACCTCAGAGGTCCCCCAATGTAGGTGCAGGCTGGGAGATAAAGAAGTATCCTCCCACCTTCCCAGACCAGGGTGGAGGAAAGGAGGCCTGAGGAAACAGCACGGTCAGTGTATTTCCGGAGGGCATTCAGGCCCAAGGATGGAGGCAGAAAGCCAGGGCAAGCAGTGCCAAGGGCATGCTGCGGGCTCCCAGAAGTAGCCCCAGGCCCAGGAGCAGCAGCAGCAGAGCCTCCTGGAGGCTGAGTCACCCTGTGGCTGCCACTGTGGGCAGGAGTGGAGCCTCCTGCTGCCCTGGACCCTCGCCGGCCCCCTGACTCTGGCCCCCTGTGAGATGTGTGTGCTGTGGCCAGGTGGGACCTGCAGGCCTGTGGAGAGAAAGGGTGGCAGCTGGGCTTTGGGAGGTTGACCCCTTGCTCACCTGCCCAACCTGCCAGGCTGCTGTCCACTTACCGGTGGAGCAGGTCGAAGGCCAGTAAGCTGACCAGTAGCAGCAGCAGCGAGGCTGAGCCAGCTGTGGAAAAGACTGCCCGAATTGTCAGCCCCAGTGCCCCCAGCCCTAGGACACTGTCCAGGACCTGGGCCTGGCTAGGGCCCCAGGGGGACACACATGGACCCACTGGGCTACCCGATCCCTCCCCACACCCACGCCCCTGGAAGGGACTGGGACAGGATAAGCAAGGGCTTCGGGCCTGGGTAAGCAGAGGCGGGTCATGGAGGGAGGTGGAGGTTACAGGAAGGACTAGGGCTGGGAAGGAGTATTGCGGGGAGGACGATGGGAGGGGGTGGGGCCCTGGCAGACACTCAAGGGTGAGCTCAGGCAGTGGGGAGCTGGGCTCCTTAGAAATCTCCCCCTCCCCACGCACCCACCCACCAAACCCTCCTCACCCCCTCCCACTTCAGTCAGCCATTCTGGTGGGTTGGGCGGCTGGAGCATTGTGACCTACTGCCAGGTGGGGACCTGGGGTAAGGAGCAGGCTAATGCTGGTTCTGGCCTCATAAGTAGCGGGTAGCTTAGGCAGAGTTTAGCCAAAGGGAGGTCTGACTTTTGAGAGCTAAGACTAATCCTCTTGTCTTTGCTAATTCTCCGCCCTAGGGCCCTCCGGTGGGGATTTGAGTTGCCAGGAAGGCATTATAACCCCATCACCACCTGGGCAGCTTACCACAGGATGAAGGGCTGCTTGTCTCTCGGGTTCCTGGGGCTGGGTGTCCAGGGGCAAGTCACTCAATCTGTCTGTCCCCAGCTCTCTCCCCTGAAAGTAGGTTGAGGCCTGTGGGCTCCTGTGGGGGAATCCCCTGTGGGGGATTTTTCAGAACTGCAGTCCTGGAATGCAGAGATAGACTCTGCCAGGAAGCAACCAGAGGCTTTCTGGGGCAGGGCTCCCACACGACCTACTAAATGGGGTTGGGGCAGGAAGGGGCTGTTTAGCTGTTTGAAGCATTGTTGTTTGTGGGAGGTGTTCTGGATACTGGCATTCCAGAAATGGCACAGAGAATGACTGTAAGAGGGCTACAACATAGTAACCCCAAAATTCGAGATTAAGGTCACCCTCCAAGAATGAAATTATGGAAAATGAGCATGTATGAAGGAATTGGTCACCTGGAAAAGAAACCTATCTCCACTAATAATCTGTAAATGGTTACAGAGGCTCAGTTTAGTGACTTGAGAGGCAAGAGTGGAAATGGGTCATAACTGAGAGAACTTAATCCTTGTTCACGTATCATACTTCGAAGGAAAACTGATGGAGGTAGGGGTAGGGGGACAGTGACCATACAGGCCCTAGGAGAGGAGGAGACAGAGCAAGGGTCTGGCTGCATATCTGCCTCCAGGGGATTCTGTTCAAAGATTCAAGCCTGGTGACCTTGACATCTTTGGTGGTGGTGAGCTCAACAGTCATAGAGCCAATGCCCCCAACCCTTGGAACCATTCATTGATTGCCTTTTTCTGAGTCTTCCCAGAGCAATAAAGCAATGCCCACAAAATTCTGAGGGAAAATGATTTACAACCTAGTAACATATCTGTCTAAACGATTATCAAGTATGAGGG